>NC_137085.1:66530615-66875324 GCF_951640355.1 Cnephaeus nilssonii | reverse complement strand
GAGCTGAAACGTCAGGCCAAGTCATGCTCTTCACCACGTCTGAGGTGCTGTCACCAAGAATGCCTGGGCAGGGCTGAGAACTGACTGGCCGGGGGCACTAGCAAAATGCTGAAAGAAGCCTGAAGCAGGGACTAGCTTCTGAGAACTCAGGGGAGAGACTGAGAAAAAGAAACGGGATATGGCACTGAGAATTATGAGCATTAAGAAGAATTGAAAAGCCCTTACTTATAGAAATTAAAGTATTAAGAATGACTGAGAATGACCAGAGTATATAATTCTTAGCTCTACTTTGCCTGAACACACACTACCTTCTATGTGGAGTGCTTCACGCAGTTCTCAATCATCCCTAGAAACAGTCCCTCTGCAGCAGCAAGCTGGGCATTGCTACTGGGTTTTAAATGCGGAGTGCTGAGGACTGAAGAGTCAAATGAGGTGCCTAAGGCGACAAAACTAGTAAGTGATCCAGTTGAGACTCAAACCCAAGTCCGGTTCATTTTTTCCACTATATAATGAAAACTTTCAAAAACAGTCTTAGGAACAGTAACATTTAAAGCATTTTTCCTATAATTTTCCAGCATAGAGGCCAAAGTGCCAAGTGTCACCTAACTTAGAAAAGAATAAGCAAATTGGTGGTTGCTATGGAGCCACCTTAGCTCTTCCTTGCTAGTGAAGTGGGGGTTGACAGTGAAGGCTATTAAAAGTCATCGTGAGCCAACGCTTACATATTCTCTAAGTAATGGCATTAACATGAAAGTTGGGATAAAATGGTTCAACCTTCTATTGGAGAAGGTTAGGAGTGGGGACTTAATAAGGGAATCAGGATCAATCAGCAGATGGAGCCTCTGATGGGAAAAAGATCGCTTTGAAAAATGGGATAAAATAAAAGCTATAGCTCATAAATATAAAATCAAACAATACTTTTTGGCAAGGAAGAAAATCAGAGGTAACAAAGTGTAGGTAGGAGACCTAAAACATTAAAAACTGTGCAAAGGCATAGATTATTACTGTAGCAGGACAATACGGAGCTAGAGAAATCCCTGGGCACGTGGAATGGGGAAACTGAGACAGGGAAACTAAACAAGGCCCCACAGTTTGGGCAGCTTGCAGCCTGTGACTCGCAAGACCTTATCTTCCCCAACCAAGGACACCTGAGAGCGAATGGTTTATACCTCCCCTCCCTAACCAGAGAATACCTAGCTTACATCACCCTGGCCTGGGAAAATGGAGAACAAAGACCCAGTTAATGCCATTTATTCCAGCCAAACCCAAGGACAGATGACGTTGGGGAACACATAACAAAAACCTCATTAAAGCCAGAAAGACCTAAGATAAAAGTAAAACAGACTAAAGAATAATCCAAAACTCCGCCATACACTCATTTTAATGCATCAGCATATTAAAAATGCACCTGGAAAGCTGATGAATAGTCTACTGAAACCCTCCCCCAAGATTCTCCCCTGCATGAGAAAAATAAAAAATAAAAAGAAGGAATAAAAAGCCCTCAGGACAAAAACGCAGTGTGCTTGCTCTAGAGCGCACTCATGTCCCCTCCCAGGCATGAACTTTTTATTTCTAAGGGTCCCCACAAGACTTGCAGCCAGGGGAGCAATGGGCAGCAGCAGCTCAACCCGGGCTCACCCCCTGATCCTGTCTCCAAGGCCCCCTTTTCTCTCACTTCCCAGCTAAAAGCAGCCCTGCCCAGGTTCACTTCCCAGTGAGCGAAAGCAGCCAACCAGGCTCACTTTTTCCTGTAACATTTCTAGAGGCCAAAGCGGAGCACCGCCTAGGCTCTCCCTGTTGCTTCTTCTGCCCTAAGCTCTTCCTTTGTCTCACTGACCCCAGCATTAATAAACACACTCGCAAACCCACCTGGACTCGTGTTGTGAAATCTTTCCTGCACCAAGTCAAGGACCCACATACTACAGTCCGGTCTGAGGCAGACCTGCTCCGAGCTGGCCCTATCCCTTCCTCAACACTCCCAATCACACAGTAGATAACAAATCAGTCTAAATCTTGCAGAAAACTCTAAAGCCTTGATCATTTTTCTTTGAAACTGAAACTACGTATTCTGGAAAGGCATCCATTTATGTCTAGGTGCAGCCCATATTGCAAGTCTGTGGGAAAATAAACAGACTTATATCTGTCCCACACTTCATATCAAACTTGTGTTTTTCTTTAAAATGGCCTGAAGACTGGGAAAAAAGAAATTAGGGTTGTTCTCATTTCTGTGCTCTGATCCAGATATGGGTTGGGTTTCAGAAACCACTGGGAGGTTAGTGGGAAAATAAGATGTGCCTCAAAAGAGCTACAGGAAGAAAACAACTCCCGATTTACTAGCCCTGTCATGGAAGGGCCTGTGGAAGGCTAATAGGCTAACTAATTCCAGAGGGACCGTGCCGTGCCTGGAGACAAAGCCTCAGAGGAGCAAGAAGAAATCTAGAATCAGAGGTGGCCAGGCTGCCTTGGTTGAGGACAGCAGATTGTCCGGACATTAATACTCCTTTGTCCAGAGAGAAACCTGAGCAACCTGATGAAAAACGTTAATGCAAACCACTTTCACAGCCATATCGTCCCCAGGTCAGCCCTCATTTACAGCAATGATTTAGAAAAATATCAAGAAAGAATTGTATTATTTAAGGGAAGAGCAAATATGTTAACAGAGGTGTGGTAATGAAAATAAATGGCCCTTCTTGTGGCTGAGTAGTATTCCATTGTGTACATGTACCACATCTATATCCAGTCCTCTATTGCAGGCCACCGTGAATAATGCTGCAATGAACACAGGGGTGCATATATCTTTGCATATAAATGATTTTGAGTTTTTCAGGTATATACTCAGGAGTGGGGTTGCTGGGTCATATGGTAGCTCTATTCTTAATTTTTTGAGGAATCAAAAGACTGCTTTCCATGGTGGTTTTTTCAGTCTATATTCCCACCAGCAGTGAATGAGGGTTCCCTTTTTCCACAACCTCTCCAACACTTTTTGTTGCTTGTCTTGTTGATAATGGCCACTCTAATAGGTGTGAGGTGGTATCTCATTATAGTTTTAATTTTCATTTCCCTAATTACCAATGAGGTTGAACATCTTTTCAAATATCTATTGGCTGTTTATATGTCTTCTTTGGAGAGGTGTATTTTCAGATCCTCTGCCCACTTTTTGATTATTTATTTGTTTGGTCTTGAGTTTTAAGTTCTCTATATATTTTGGAAATTAAACCGTTATCGGAGCTACTGTTTGCAAATATCATCTCCCATCTGGTTGGCTGTTTGTTTTGCTGTCCGTTTCTTTTGCTGTGCAGAAGCTCTTCATTTTAATATAGTCCCATTCATTTATTTTTGCCTTTACCTCCCTGTCATTTACGACAACATGGACGGGCCTTGAGAACATTATGCTAAGTGAAATAAGTCAGACAGAAAAAGCTAAGAACTATATGATTTCACTCATATGTGAGATATGAAACTGAAACTTATGAGCACAAACAGCAGTTTGGTGGTTGTCAGAGGGAGGGGACTGGGGGAAGAAGGGGGTCCTAATATGAGGTGACAGGAGATTTGACTTTGGATGGTGGGTACATGGTGTTATATACAGATTTTGTAACTTAGAAATCCACACATTAAATCTATATGTTCATGTTGACCAATGTCACCCCAATAAATAAAGTAAAGTAAAACCGTAACTGGCCATGTGCACTTAGTTTCAGGAAGCTCAAGGAGGAAGCTGGAGGCATCAGTGTTAGCTGGTGGTTTAGAACATGGTGTTTGCTCTAGCAACTCTCAGTCAGTCTAGGACCCACTCATGTCTCCACCCCTCCAATTTCTTATTATGGCTTTTCAAAAGTAACATAACTTCTCTCTGGGTTTCCTCATCTGTAAAGGGGAGATAATAACAGCAGTACGTATCCCCTCCCAGTGTTAATTGCATGAGATTCATAAGCTAAAGCACCAGGGACTTTTTGTTATTTTTGTTATACTTCTATTTTTAGTATATTTAAAACTTATTAATATATTTTGTTATGTGTATTGTTATTATATGTATATTCTATTATATGTATACTAGTGGCCCAGTGCACGGATTCATGCACATGGAAAGGAAATCAATTAGAAGTGATATTTTAATATCGCTATTGGCATCTTGCTAATGAAAAGAAAATAGGATTCTACCGAGTCTCCTATCTACCTATCCCAAGTCCTGTGAAGACCAAATGAGATAAGGCACGGGAAAATGCTTCACAAACATTTGGTTAAACTGTAAAATGTTTGCACCTGGCTATAAAGCAAGTTGGGTTCCTGGGCTGAAGAAACTCCAAGGAGGCTAGTCGCTAGGGAGAAGAAGCCGGGCGTTGCTATGTGACATCATTACCCTGTGCTCACAGCCACTGTTTCTGGGCTGGGTTGAGCTGTGGGCTGCATTTTGCTCCATGGGGTCTTGGCAGCATTGGTTGAAATTTGGTGGGGTGTCGCTCTGGGGTGGTGGTGGGACCTGTGTCCCACTTGGGGGAAGCCGAGTGTTGGTTGGTTGGCACCAGGTCCATGGTGCCGTTTATTTTTAAATGGCCAGTGCACATCATGGCAGCTCTTGCATTGAGTGTCTGCCTCCTAGTGGTCAGTGTGCGTCATAGCTACTGGTCAGATGGACAACACTTAGCCTTTTATCTATATAGATTACCAAAGTCATTTGCTACCTTATGCAACTTTTTTTTTTAAATCCTCACCTGAGGATATTTTTCCATTGATTTTTAGAGAGAGGAAGGGAGGGGAAGAGACAGAGAGAAATGTTGATGTGAGAGAAACATATCCATTGGTTGCCTTCTACATGAACCCCAACCAGGGCCCAGGTGGGGGAGGAGCCTGAAACCTAGGTACATGCCCTTGATCGATTTTAAACCCGGAACCCTTGGGTCTACAGGCCAACGCTCTGTCGACTGAGCCAAACTGGCCAGGGCTACCTTATGCAACTTTTGAGAAACTTTTAAGTTTAATATACAGGGCAGGAGAGGGGATTGTTCTGGGGCTGCATGCCACTTGGAATAATTACTAGAACCCAAGTTCTGATCTGGGCATCTCATTTTAAAAGAGACAGGTGCCAACTGGAACAGAAGCAAGGGATGCTAGCCAGGAAAGTGAGGGGATGTGCAATCTAGGTACAAGAAGACATGTGAAAGAACTAAGCATATTTAGCCTAGATGGCAAAATTAAAGATAGTTAGCTCAGAGAATGGAAGACTTAACCAAATTCTAATACTTAAAAGGTTGCATTGTGGTGGAAGAAAGGGAAGTGTTCTGAATAACTCTAGGGGTCAAAATTTATATAAAGTGCCTTCACAGTACTTGGAGCTCAACACATGTTCAGTAGGTCCTTTCTCTTTCTGTTCCCTTTCCTGTCCCCTCCCCGACAAGACCTGTTAGGAGAAGTTGTCCGCCACCTTTTCCAACCTACCAGAGGCAGTAAGTACATTTAAGTGGTTAGACCTTGGCCAGTGGTGTTAGGCTCACCAAGTAATGACTCCGGGCCCCGTGTGAAGTTGGACTCAGTCTTTAATTTCTCTGAACCTATTTGTAAACCTATGATAAACTGAAGATAAGTATTCCTACCTCATAGGGTTGTTGTGAGGATTAAATGTGCTGCGTACGTAAAAGGTATTTAGAGCAGGGCCTGACATTTAGCAAACACTTGAGCAATTGCTTTGATTATGTTGATTTCACATCCCTGAAAACCAAATTACATTGTAATTTCCCTTGTCTCCTTATTCTCATAGTTAATGATCTGCTCTTTTATGCAAAACTTCATCTTTTCAAGAAAACAGTTGCATGCATTTCTCTTCAGAAATGCAAAAAACTGGAAAGCTTGATCTCAAAAGTAGTTGTAATAGTTGAGGTAATAGCTCCTCATCCCTCACTCTATAGTCCAGAGGGACATCAAAGCATTTTCTATGGACTCTGTGGTTTGATGTGCTCTTGTGAAGACAGTCAGGTGAGGGTCTGTACCATTCTCAATGTCAAGCACAGTCTAGTTACACAAAGCATCCACTGAACAAGCTAATCAGTGAAACCCCCTCACTGAGTGCCTCACAGGATTAATTCCAGGGGCAGCTCAAACTGCAGTTGAGAGCACAGCACTAAGGCAGCTTGCAAAATGCAGTGAATAAGAGATTGGGCTCCAGGTTGAGACTGAATCCTGGCTTCATTACCTTTGTGGCTTTGGCTATGTCACATAAACTCTCAATTTTCTTGTCTGTAAAATGAGAAGCATAATTGATGTACCTAACTAGTAGGGGTCTTGTGAGATAATGCTTGTAGAGTTTAGCACCAAGTGTTCAATGATGTGATGATAATGATGATGATGATGATGATGATTTCAATATAAAAAAAATGACTAAGTACTATGCAGTGCTGTACTGCTTTAAACTGCACAGATAATAATTCGTTAAAGGGGAGGTCAGTGTGGAACTAGGTAGAGTATGCATCTTAGCTCCCAGTCAATATTTCTAAAGCTCAGACAGATAGATAGGTTCTGAGCCTGATGGCAGAGAAAGGATAGGTTTAGATCTGCAAAGACACTTCCAATGGGCAAAGAGCCTGAAGGATAGAAAAGGGAACGCCTCAAAGTCTAGTGTGGAAGTGACAGGCGACTTCAAAAACGACGAGCTACTTTGTGATAATAACCGGCATGGTGGAAGGTAAACACAGGCGTTAGTGACAGACAGGTCTGGCTTTGACTCCTCAGACAAATGACCTGACATCTGTGAGCCTCACTAGTCTCATCTTTGCTATGGGGATCCTTTTACCTGCCTTGTAGAATTCTGAAGAGGATTAAGTGATCTACTGAAGGTAAAATAGTCACCTCAGTGATAGGCTCAAAGTCAGCTAGTCTGATTACCTGGTGATATTCTACGAAAAACAAATACTAAGAGGAATTATATAAATTCACCTGGACAAACACCCAACTGCAAGAGAACTGGGAAAAGCTTACTATCTTCCTTCCACGGCTTCACTCTCTTTACTGGTTTCTATAGATATTTCAAAACCTACAATAAAGGTCAGGCATTATTACCACGGGTAAGATAGAGCTATCATTATCTCATTTAATCCTCACACAATTCTAGGACAAAGATAATTTTATTTGCCTCAGTTTATAGATTAACTACAAAGGTTTAGGTTTAGAGAGATTAGTCCCTTGCCTAAGCTCACAGGTACCAAGTGATAGAACCAGGGGTTAAGCCAGGGCAGTTTGGCTCCAAGGACTGCTCTTTGTGTATCTCTGTGGACTCTCAGCAGTCCTCCCTGAGACCTCAGGACATGTTCCTCCTGAGCTGGACCTGCTACGCCAGCATGGGCCCACTACCTGGATTCAAAAAAAAAAGAAAAACAGCCTTGCAGGGAAAATGCACATGATTGGGTATGAGGCTGGATAGAGAGTAGGCTCCTTCAAGTTCCATTTCAATCTTTCTCTGTAATGTAATTCTCATTTTAATTCATAGCGAACAAATCCTTACACTTAAGGGTGCTGCAGGCCTGGCCTCTACTGTCGGGAGAAGTGCTTGTTGGAGCTGCTGTCCTATAATGGCAGAGACAGAATGCCTCCAAAAAAACAGACTCCTTCAGAAATAGGTCTGGTTGTGTCAAGTGACATTAATTGCACAGCACAGATGAGCGCCATCAATGGCAACCTTGTGCGTGAGAAGAGCTTGCCCTCACAGGCACTACTTGGAAACTATTTGCTCCTTTTCTGATCAAAATAATTGAAAATTAAATTCAAGAACATTATAGAAAATCTGAAGAGGATTCAGTGAAGATCAGAAAAAAAGATTAAAATATTAAACTACTGTTTCTAATTTTTTTTCTTCTCAACTTTCTCCATACATTCTCTTCACGTCTCATATAACCAATCTCACCTCCCTGTCCCTAATTTCTCAAATGAAAGGGAGGGAGGGAAAGGGAATGAGAAAGGGACAAAATAAGAGGAAGGAGAGTAGAAAAGGCACAGAGGAAGAAAGGGAGGAAAGGATCAGGTAGGTGGGCATCTATATATTTGAGGTCTTTGTGAGGTCAGAAACCAGATAGCTAGAATAAAACAAGAGAGCAGAAAATACAGAAAGTTCTCAGGGGAGCACCTTTGTGTACTGACAGGGCCCAAGAGAATGAGCAGGTTTCAAGCAGGTTGAAATTGAAATACAGAGGCTTCTCGCCTTACAGTGGGGTTACCTGTCATAAACAATAAACCTGTCACAAGTTGAAAATATCATGTCAAAAATGCACTTACTACACCTAACCTACCACACATCATAGCTTATCCTATTTCTACTGAATGTGAATGGCTTTCTTACCATCATAAAGTCCAGAAGTCATAAATCAAACCATCGTAAGTCAGGGACCATCTGTATTACAAACAAAGAAGTCAAAGAAATGTGGAGGTGGAATCACCACGCATCACCCATGCTGTTAGTGGCTAAACATTCCCCAAGAAACCTTGTCACACCTCCCCAGACATAGGACATCTTGTCCTCTGGGCTCTCATGATGTTAGTAATGGTGTCAGGTACGGGGAAGGAGACTGATCGCCGTGAAGTGTGTATTTATTTAGATGCTGCACTGAGAGTCTTTGGAGCTGATACTATCTTCTATTCATGTGTGCTCACAGTAGGTGTCTCCTGGAAAGGAGGGAAGAAAAGTAGGAGGAAGGGAGGGAAGGAAGAACAGAGTCAGAGAGATTCAGAAAACAAATCCTGATCTTAATCAGCATGAGCCACATCTTCCCTCCGAATTTAGCTACACTTGCCCGGACTGATTATCAGGAAAGAGGAATAAAAGGTAAAGTGATTCATATTGTATCTCTTCACGGGAAAGTTTGAAAATTAGCAGCTGCCAAGATTGTGAATAACTAAAACTCAAGGGCAGATATTATAAACTTCATAGACCATTATCTCTAAAATAATTGTTCTGAATAAGCTTTTAAAAATGGTTTGATGCCTTTTACATCCCCATCTGTCCTGCAAGTTCCATTTCAATCTGCTAACATATATTCAACTCTTAACATTTTGCCTTTGAAATCTTAATTAAGACATTCCGATTAATTACTAAAAAATAGAAAATGCAGTGTAACAATACCTTATATTTTAGCCATGCTCATTTTACCTTGGTTTCTTTTATTTTTTACACAATGTTCTGAGGTTAGTAGAGTAAATACTATTAATTGCCTCCAGCCCAGAGATGTGGGAAGGGAGGAAGGAAAAGCAACAGCACACAGAAGATTGATGTCTGAGCAAAAATGAAAACCTGGACTCTGAGGCTGAGCTTAGCTTTCACCCTGCAGCATGCTTAGAGTAGAATATTCTTGGGGGGTGTCTTTTGAAGCAGAAAAAGAAGCAAATATTTCCCAATTTTGTACATGTCAGACATGTTCTTACTTATACTAATGTATTTATTTTATAAGGTAACTTTTTATCATTCTCATGCAGCTCTGGTCTTCAAACTTCTTTTAGCAGCAGAACCTTTTAATCAAAATTTCATGCCAAAGTCCTCTAAGAAAACCAGAGAAAAGTGGAGTTGTACCTCTTTCCAGCTAAATGACTTGGAAAAGTATTGGTGATAGGAGCCTCAGTCTCAATACCAAACACATGGGAAACACCTGGGTTCCTTGAAACAGACCAGAAACCACGTCACAGAACGTGTCTGACTTTTGGTGGAGTGAGAAGAGCAAGGATTTCAAGTCCAACCAATTCCATTTCAAGCCTACCACTCACTCACTGTGTACACTGAGGAGGTAATCAGCCTCTCTGAGCCTGAGTTTGTTCATCTGTAAAAAAGTCATCGCAACACCTGCCAGGTAAGTCTGTTGTGAGGATAAATGCAGGCACCCTAAGTGAATCATGGCTCCCAGAGCTCAGCACACAGTAGGTCCATAGGCGGTTTCCTTTGGGAAGGCCAAACCCACAAACTTTTCTGATAAACAGATGTGTTCTTATTTTCAGAGGTTATAAGTTCCATTTATTTTCTAAGTCCAGCTCATGATTTTAGCACTTGGAGGTTTGTTCTACTCCCTCTAACATTTAGCATTTTCTATTCAGTTAGCACAGCATCAAGACTTTAAAAGCAGCTTGAAAATAAACTTGATTCCAAATATGATTTATAATATCCCAAGCAACAGCTCATTTACCCAAGAAAGCTCCATCAATTATTGACAGATGTATCCTCAGAGGAGAAACAGCATTAAGACTAGGAGACGAAGGGAAAAGCATGCTTCAACCCCTTAAGCCAATTATCCAAGGTGATTTTGAGCATTAAATCCTTAGATATGCTTAATTTATTGTACTTGCCTGTAAGCACAGAAAGAAGTGTGAGGAAGGGAAAAATGCTAAGCAATTTAGGACTGCTTTTAAAAACAAAGAGAAAGAATGGCATAGGGGGAAAAATATAGAGGAGGCCGTATGTGGGTGTTGGACACGTGTGGGTTTATAGATTGAGCATCCCCAGCCCTCACACACCGGGCACTGCAGAGCCTGCTACTCCCCACCTGTCTTTGTTCAGTGCAGAAATAATTGCGCTTACCTGCCTCTAACCTAATAATTACAGCAGTGCCTGATTTTATTCTCAGCATGTTTATTGTGGTCAAATTTCCTCAATTTTCAGTGCAGAGGGCTTACCAAGGATGCTGGCATTATTTGCTTTAACATCAAGCTCCTGACAAGGCTATGTAAAGTTCAGTAAAAAGCCAAGAGGCCAGTGTGAATCCAGCCCATGGGGGGTGTAATCTACATCTGACATGCCGATATTAGAAAACCTTGGCAAGGTTATAAGGTTTGCATGCGGGGGAAGAAAGAGAATGTATGAGGCCAATAAATTAGAAGATGCTAATACATTTCTTCCATAGTTTTCTAAAAAGGAAAAGAAAAAGAGAGAGACTTTTCCTAAAATCCAAATTATAAGGCAAAAGGTGACCAATTGTGCCTACTTAGCTTTAATTTACATGTACTAAGGAATGTGTGTGCATGTATGAACATGCAGGCATACGTTGACTGCATGTATCCTATGGATGAACACTAGTAGATGGAATAAAGAAACTCAGGAGGGAAGGCAGGGAGGGGGGTAAGGGATCAACCAAAGGACTTGTATGCATGCATATAAGCATAACCAATGGACACAGACAGTTGGAGGGTGAGGACATGTGCCTGGGAGAGGTCAATGGGGGAAAAAGGAGACATATGTAATACTTTAAACAATAAAGAATTTAATTTTTTTTAAAAAGATAAAGAAACTCAGGACATGAGGAAGATTTAACCTATTTAAAATTTTGCATGATGAGTGGAACATTTCTATATTGAGAAAATAAATCCTTCCATGCAAGACCGGAAAAATTACTACCCTGACTTAATGCAACCTGTGTTTTAAAGTAGTTATAGAACATTCTAAAATTACCTGCTAACACCTCATGATCTGGCAGAAAAATTATAGGCTAGATTCTTTCACCTTTTTTATACTGTTTCATTAAGAATTATGAGATTCAAAAACAAAAGAATTATGAGATTCACTATATTGGGATAGTCAAAGCCTGACTTCTTATAGCACACGTTTTTATCCCATTATTAAACTGTGTATATAAAATATAGTAAGCAGCCCTGACCGGTTTGGCTCAGTGGGTAGAGCATCGGCCTACAGACTGGAGGGTCCCAGGTTCAATTCCGGTCAAAGGCATGTACCTTGGTTGCGGACACATCCCCAATAGGGGGTGTGCAGGAGGTAGCTGATTGATGTTTCTCTCCCATCGATGTTTCTAACTCTCTATCCCTCTCCCTTCCTCTCTGTAAAAAATCAATAAAATATATATATTTTAAAATATAGTAAGCAGTGACTTTTTAAAGCTTCAACTTCTCAATTTCAGATTCAAAATCAGCATTTAATTGCCCATTGGTTGCCAGATACTGTGCAAGTGCTTTCAAAGGCACTGCCTCATTTGGTCAACACCCAGGTTCTAAACCAGGTCTTCTGATTCCAATCTCATATGCATCCCACCAAATCACAGACTCTACCATTGTCTGTCACCAAGTCTTGGAGGGATTAGGCAGGGGAGGAAGTAGAGGAGCCGTGGCAGACTCAATGGTAACGTAGAATGGTAGACCCCTGGCTTGCCCTTAGAACCATCTGCTTTATTATTTTGGGACTCTCATTTCCCTAAATGTGAAACTGAAGCAAGAATACAGGATCCTTGATCAACTCACAAAAATGTCAAGGATCTGAAGCACTTTGCACCCTTCTCCTTGAGATTTCCTCTATATTCCAGGTGTGACTCCAAACAAACAAACTAAAAGTGAAGTGTATCTTGGGTAAGAGATAAACCTTTGATTTCTAGTCATTTTAGCCATGCTGCAATGGCTTTAAACCTTTGCACTCACTTGCTTTTTTCTCAATTCCTGCTACCGATACTAACTGTGTCGAGTCACACTCGACATCCGAGTACAAAAGGTTAAATCTTGTGTTAGAGGAGAGGAGCAGTCTGGGGCAGAGGGCATTACCATAACCCTGGAACACATCCTCAAAGGTTCATTCTTTAAGGGATGGATACTTTTCATCCATTAGAAGCATATCTGAAATAGCCAAAAGTTATTCTGAGCTAAGGACAATATATAATGTGTCAGGGATCAAACTGGATAATACCATTCAATGTATATATATATATATATATATATATATATATATATATATATATATAAAAGGCTAATATGCAAAGTGTCCCCTCGGGAGTTCGACTGGGAGACCTGGAGTTCGATCACTCCCTATGATGTGCGCTGACCACCAGGGGGTGGTGCAGAATGAAGGAAGGCCTTGGCCAGCAACTGGCAGCCGAGGACCCTACCCATGCATGAATTTCGTGCACTAGGCCTCTAGTATCAACATAAAGGTGTGACTATAAAGTAATTTATTATCTTGAGTAACTTGTAAGCTGTTTTTTTAACACAACTGCCAATGAGAAATCCAAAATACTTTAGGTTACTGCACACACACATTCATAAGGTTTCCTCCTCTAAGTGCTTAGATGTTGAAAACAGAGAGAAAATTTCAAGAACACATTTCTTCCATTAAATGGATGAGGAAACTGATTTTAAACAATGATCCCTGGCCTGAACTATGTGTGCCCACATGTATTTGTCCGTGCACATGTGTGTATACAGCCCACAAGTGGGAACTGCCCTGGTTTACACATCATTATGTAAGAACTGGGCTAGTCAGTTCATCTGGGCACCTGAATCTTTTCTTTAGGGGGCGGGGCCTGAATCTTGAGTACAACTGTCATGCCTCCCTACAGCAGGTTTATATCTTCACATTCTGGAGAGAATATTGTTATTCATGACTTTCAAAAAACTAAAGGAATTATGTGACAACTCCTACTTCTTAATTAAAGCTATATACTTTCCAAAACAGTAAAGTATGAACACACACAATAAAGTATGCATTAAATACAATGTTCCTGATCTGAACTTCAAAGCATCACTTACTAGATAAAAAGATAATTCTGCTTGGCCAGTGTGGCTCAGTGGTTGAGTGTGCGTCTGTGAACTAGGAGGTCACCGGTTCGATGTCTGGGTTGGGGGCTTGATCCCCAGTTGTGGGGTGTGCAGGAGGCAGCCGATCAATAACTCTCTCTCATCATTGATATTTCTATCTCTCTCCCTCTCCCTCTTATCTGAAATCAATAAAAGTGTTATATGCTAATTAGACTGGACATCTTTTGGATGACCTGCAAAGCCAGGGCTGTGAGGGAAGCCCAGGTCCTAAGTGCCAGAGGGAAGCAGGTGCAGACAGCCAGGGGAAGGAAGGCCTACTCTTGCACAAATTTCATGCATTGGGCCTCTAATGTATATATATATATATATATATATATATATATATATATATATATATATATATCAGACTAAATCTAACTTCAAATATATCTATCAGACTAAATCTAACTTCAAATATATCATATGACATATGATATATTTGAAGTTTTTAGGAAATGGAATGAAGAAGATGAAGCATCCTCTAGTTTCTGTATGGGGATACTTTTTGCAAAGTTTTTCTCCCTTGAGAAAAGAGCCCAAAATCATCCTATATAATAAGAGCCTATTATGCAAATCAACCGAACGGTGGAATGACTGGTCGCTATGATGTGCACTGACCATTAGGGGGCAGGCACTCAATGCAGGAGCTGGCCCCAGGCCAGCTAAGGCAGGTGCCAGTGGGGGCCCCCCTATCACCCTGCTGGTCGCCCAGCAGAGGGAGGCTACTGGCAGCAGCGGCGGGGGGTGGCACCAGGCTGGCCAAGGTGGGTGCCAGTGGGGGACCCCCAATAACCCTGCCAGTCACCCCACAGATCGGCCCTGATCACTGGCAAGGCCTAGGAACCTACCTGTGCACAAATTTTGTGCACTGGGCCTCTAGTAATGATAATAATTAACATTCAGATGGTGAGTGTGATTTATCACAAAATGTGTTATGAACTTTAAAAATCATGACCTATTATTATATTCTAGTCAATAAATTTGTTTCTCACAGAAATATAGGTTAGCAATTCTTAAACTACTTTATCTTTTATGAGGATTGGACAAGTAAATATATTGTAGATAATAAGGACCAAGTTTCTCATGCTCAGGAAAGAAGCTACAAATAGGAGAATCAGTGCACCCTAGTGGCAGTAAGCATACCTATTGCCCAGATCTTAGTTCCTGAAAGACATTCTCCAATAAAAAGAATCAGGGGGCTTCTTGAAGAAGTGGTTAATTCTAAGTCTGAGGCAGGGAAAATACAAGATGAATCTAGAGCATCTTATAATTTTAAAAAGTAAAGAAGTGCTCCAAAAAGGAGAGGAGGGATGTAGAAAGGGCATAGGAGCCAAACTGAAAAAAAACTCTCAACGGCCAAAAGTAACAAAATAAACCATGATAGCAATGCATTACAACCCATAGAATAACGTAAGTTAATTTATGTGAGTCTATACTGATATAAAGAAATGAGTAAATAAGTAAGTGGTGGATGAGAGCTCTTTATTCCGATGAATTATAATTAATAAATGGAAGGGGGAAATGAGGAAATAGAGAATCAATCTTAATACACACAAATTGTTGCAAGCAAGATCCACAAATGAACACTAAAACTACAAGATGTCAGTTTGAGGAGAAACAAGTCATTTGCATAATCTCACAGTATCTCTCCCCAAGATACTGATTGATTACAAAGGGGAAAATAATAGCGGTACAGACACCTGGCAGCCAGCACCTTAATCAAGTAATCAAGGTTCGCACCACCGGCAATAACATATTTTGACATCACGCACCTTCTGTTGTTTTGCGCTGAAAAGGGCTCATCACTCTGTATTCATCTCTTCAGTGATGCATAACTGCAATCCAGTCATGGGAAACATCAAATAAAACCACACTGCGGGAAGGCCTTCAAAAGAACAACTGACCAGGACTTCTCAAAAGTATCAAGGTCATAAAAAAACAAGGAAAGATAGAAAAACTGTGGCAGATTGGAGGAGACCTACAGAGATGTGACAACTAAATGCAATGTGGGACCTTGGATGGGATCCTGGAACAGAAAACGAATATTAGTGAAAAGCTAGTAAAATAAAAATAAAGTCTGTACTTTGGTTAACAATGTAGTGCCTATGTTTATTTTTTCAGTTTTAATCATTTTACTGTGATTATGTAAGATGTTTCCCTAGGGGTTTAATCACAAGGAACAACAACAGCCTGTAATTATTGGAATCGAGAGTCTAGGGGAACCAGGGAGAAGAGTATACAAGAAATATCTGTACTATCTTTGCAACTTTTCTGAAGTCTGAAGTTGAAAATTAAAAACAGTTGTAGCCTGGCCAGTGTGACTCAGTGGCTGAGCACCGACCTATGAACCAGGAGATCACTGTTCAATTCCCAGTCAGGGCACATGCCTGGGTTGAGAGCTCAATCTCCAGTAGGAGACATGCAGGAGGCAGCCAATTAATGATTCTCTCTCATCATTGATGTTTCAGTCTCTCTCTCCCTCTCTGAAATCAATAAAAAAATTTTATGTAAAAAAACCGTAATTGTACACTGATCAACACAATCTAGTCAGAAGAATATTATGATTTATAAGCTTTCCTTCCATGTCATATAAAACAGTGAGCTAATTATCATTAGAGGCCTCTGGGTCTTAGGGAAAATAATACAGAGATATGCATCTTCCTGTTTCTGATTCAAAAGCCATGGGAGAGAAGGACTAGGGAAAGATGGTTTTGATCTGATAGATAGGAGCACCCTAAAAAGTCTGATCATAGCACATATGCTAGTGTGTTTGGCATTTAGGCGACATCCTGAGAACCTACCTTAATCCTCTGATTCTCCCTAGATGGAAAAACTGGGACCGCTGAACGAAATTTATTATAAGAAATGAGGGCTAGTGATGATAAAATTGGCACTTATTGAAAGCTTATTAGATGCCAGGCACTGTCCCAAACTCTTTACATCTATTGACTCATTTCTCACAAAACCCTATTAAGTAAATATCGTTGTCCCCATTCTACAGACAAGAAAACTGGGGCTGCAGAGAGGAGAAATGAGGCTCAGAAAAGGTATGTCGCTAGGAAATCTGTGTAGAAAACCCTTTGATCATCTATTTACCCATCCTGCACTGGTGTGTTTTACCTGCCTAACGCAAATGTATCCTATTTTAATCAATTGCTCAGATTGCAGACTCTCTTCAATATGAAAACAGAGCAAGTAGAGGGAAGAACCTATATGGGGAGACATTTCCTCTGCCTGGCCCCTGGGGCCCAGAGCTCTAGGACCTGGCCCCTTCAGTGAAAGAACGAGCATCGCCTTCCTTGTCACCAGTGTTCCAGCCAGCCGAAGGCAGGAAATGTGTTGAGCAGTGGAGGAGCCTTCTCTGGCTGGGCTGGTCACCCTGACTGAGATTCCACACTCGGAAAATGAGTAATTACTTGTTGTCAAGCTGTATAATCATTTCCTAAAAGAACAGAAGTTGGCACATATTTTCCCAGGTTCCTCTAGGCCTGTTCCATTAGGATAATAGCTATCTTCAAAATTGTATAGTGCGTTTGGTTTATAAACTTCACTCACATGCTGTACCTCATCTTCAAACCACCTTAGAGGTTAGTTCACACATCAGTTAATAAGTACATACAAAGAGGAGGCTAGGTGTCAGGCCCCAGGAATGAAACAGTGAGCAAGACCAATGTGATCCTTGCCCACCCACCTAGAGAGCTGACATTACAAGGGCGAATACAAGCCAAAAAAATAAGAAAGAAACATAGATAAAAATAAAATAAGTACAAAGTATGGAGTTATAAAGAGAAGAATACTATAAAGAAAAAATAATAACCAAGAGTAACATGGAGAGACCTGCTTTAAAGAGGGGTTTAGACCTGCTCTGAGGAGGGGGCGTTTGATGAGAAGCCGCCACAAAGTCCAGGATAGCACCTCTCATTCAGAGGAACCAGCAAATTCAAAGGTGGTTGTGCGCGTGGGGGCTCGGAGGGGTGTGGAAACAGCTTGGCACATTCTGGAAACTATCAGAAGGCAAATTCCTCTGGAAAATTAAGGAGGAGAATGGGGGCTTGAAATGAGGTCACAGAGGAAAGCAGAGAGCAGATTGTGTCTGGGGCTGGTGCTAATTGGCTATATATGAAAGTTTCATTCTAAATGCAATGGAAAGAGCTGACAATGTAACGGTCATTTCACAGGGAGTAAAATTAAACTCATCTTGTCAGAGTTCTCATACCTGTAAGCATACAGCTCCATCCCAGACCTTTCCTCTCCCCTGTCCACAAATAAGTGCTACACGCATATTAGGTGCCAAGCACATGGCTACTAACTAAATAAAATAGTTTTAATCTCAATTAGATTAAGTCTGGAGTGAAAAATGGCCATGTGAACAAATGCAATAACATATAACAGGCACTGTGTCCCCAAGTCTCTACAGAATACTAGTATAGAGGAGGCCTGAAGGTGAAGAAGTCATGTCTATGTGGGTGGGGTAGGGAGAGTCAGAGAGTTAGCACTGAGCTCCGTCTAGAAGATAAATGCTTGTAAGAAAAATAGGGGTGGGGGAGGATAATCAACAAAGATTTGGAGAATTAAACAGCCTGGTAGATACTGGAAACCAGCAAGCTGTTTTTGTCATGGGGTGAGGGTGAGGAGTTAGAGCAGTGGTTCCCAATGTGAGGCACATGCCCCACACGGGGGCAATGTGATTTTTAAGGGGGACAATTTGAGAATGCGTTATTAACAGTGAATTTTTTGCATTTTTTATGGTTCTAGGGGCCTCATATACAGTATATAAGTATATATTGACATTTATGCATTTCAGTTCTCTATTATATGTTTTGAAAATTTATTTGCTATGTTTTCATATCACTTCATATTATTATTATCTAACAATTTCTTAGTGATTTCTTCCTCAGTACTTCAACTGCCCTTTCATTCTTTTATTTTTCTCTTTCATGGATGCCATGTTCTTTGGAAGCTTGTTTGGACCAAGTTAATGGCCTTGTAGGCTTCCTCCACATGAATAGGAGTTCACCTTTTAAATAATAAGAATTATAGAATGTCATGGGGGGCATCAGGATTTTAGAGATGCTTGGGTGGGACATGGCCAAAAAACAGTTGGGGACCACTGAGTTAGAGGGTAAGGTTGAAAAATAGAAGTGGCCAAAGGCCAGATCATGAGCCCCTGGCATGCCAAGTTTTACTTCATTCTCTGAGCAATGGAAGCCAGTGAGTTTTCAAGTATGGGTGCAACCTAAATGGATTTCTTTCAGATAGAAATACATCTGTACATCTGAACTGCACAGGTGAATTGGGGGGAAGCAGGGACAATGATGGCCACAGAGAGAACAGTTGGAAGCTTGCAATGTCCAGGTAAGAGGAAAGGGGGGGGTGAGGTAAGACTATGGGTGTGGGTTGGAGAGCTGAGAAAGGCTGCACAGATGGTAAGGAGGAAGAAGGTACAGAAATTACGACAGAGCTTGGGGTGAGGGAGACAGGGGATAGGGTGAATTCTGGATTTTTATAACTTTTGGCTCCCAGTTCAATATTTTTGAGATAAAAAGTTTTCCCACCTTATATAAAAGTATGTCTTTTATCTGTTGCAAACAGTTTGACACATCTTCTCTGGCAGCTAAGAAAAACTCACCTGAGATTATTCATATTTTAAGAAGTTTTTAAAGAGAAATACTTTTTTTTTCTGACAAACTATTGTTTAGAAGACAATGAAACTCTTTTTTAACCTAAAATGATCAGCATAATGACCTCTACTGAGGTAAAGAACAAATTTCCACATTGCCACAGGCAGGACAGATATCTAAGCAAAAAAAGAAGGTAGGTTTTAATGAACAGAATATTTTTGCAATTTAAGTGTCTATCAAAGGGAAAATATTATTACTCTATTCAAGAAGATAGTTCTCTCTCTGGGATTCTCAGAAAATGTGAAATAATAATCCCCTTCATGTTCAGATCTGTCTTGACATGCCCTACATTACCACCATAAACAGAAGTTCAATTTCTATCCTCAGATGCTCAAAAACTAACTTCAGCCCTAGCCGGTTTGGCTCAGTGGATAGAGCGTCGGCCTGGACACCAAAGGGTCCTGGGTTCAATTCCAGTCAAGGGCACATATCTTGGTTGCAGGCTCCTCCCTGGCCCAGGCCCTGGTCAGGGCTTGTGCAGGAGGCAACCAATTGATGTGTTTCTCTCACATCAATGTTTCTCCCTGTCTTTCCCTCTCTCTTTCACTCTCCCTAAAAAAATATCTATATATCTATATCTATATCTATATCTATATCTATATCTATATCTATATCTATATCTATATCTATATCTATATCTATATATATATATATATATATATATATATATCCTTGGGTGATGATTAACAAAAAAATAAAAATTAAAAATAACTTCAGATTCAAATCTGAGATTTGACTTGAGAGATATGATATTAACATATTATAGTTGGTACCTGAAAAAGGTAACATTTTGAAATTATATTTAAAGGCTTTTCAAACTAATCTGGCTTTAGGGGATAAATGTCAGCAACATTTATACATTAACTAGAGTCCTGGTGCACAAATTTATGCACGGGCGGGGTCCCTTGGCCTGGCTAGCGATGGGGCCAATCGGGGCCAGCGGTCAGGGGAGGGACCCCGGGAAGTTGGCCGGCCAGGGAGGTTGGCTGTGGGAGCACATTGACACCAGGGGGCAGCTCCTGCGTTGAGCATCTGCCCCCTGGTGGTCAGTGCACATCACAGCGACTGGTCAACTGGTCATTCTGGTCATTTGGCCTTACAGATTGCTTAGGCTTTTATATATATAGATTATCCCAAGAGCTTTTATAAGATAACTTGCATATATATCCTGCTCTCATTTCAGTTTCCTTTCCCATGTCCCCTCTCTCTTGCTCATTTCATTTTATCATTCATCTCCTGTTTGAGAGGAATAAAAAATTCTGATCATGCTTAGGGGGAGAAATGGTCTGAGATTCCTGTTAGCTTAATGTTTTACAAAGAATAGGCTAAGTGTAGAGAACTATCAAAGAAAATGAGTTAAGACCTCAAATTGCCTTGGTAAAAGCACCACCAATGATGGTCATTTGGGAGAACTACTCCAAGTACTTTAAATAATCAAAATATTGTATATGTCATTATCATATCACTATGGTAATGATGAGAAAACTGAAGGTAAGAGAGGCTAGGTAACCTCACTGAACATCATGTAACCAGTAAGTAATGGAATTGGGATTCTGACCCAGTTCTATGACTTTGAAGCTGAGGAAATGAGTAGCCACTCTTAATTTGGTAACCTCACAACACTGACCATTTCGGGGGAAATTTTACAATGCCTTCTAGATCCTTTTCCCCCCACAAGCACAAATGTGGAAAATAATTTTAATTTATATGCATGTATCTTTAATTGGCTATCCTGCTTACTTATTTCAGAATGCAAAGACACACTCACTTATTAAACCTCTGGGTGTTTTTACAAGTTCGCACAGGAAACAGAAATAATGGACATAACACATTTCTTGCAATAGCCAGCAATTAATGGAAAGAGCTCTCATAACCGTCGTTAACTCCACTGGAAACTCATATTCTGCCCATCTAACTGCAGAAGCCAATTTCTGAGTAAACAAATGACTTAATTTTCTCACTGAGCTAAAGTGGACCAAGGAGAGGCAATTCTCTATTGAGTAAGTAGTGTTGGAGTTTGTTAATGACAACCTTGAAGTAACCTAACATTATAGTCTCATCTGATGAATCTTAGTTTTATAAATCTAAATTGCAGACTACTAAAAATCAGTTGCATAGAGGGAAAGAGGCTGTCGGCCAAAAGCATGAAGGTGGGAAAAAGGCAGCATATTTTAAAATAGATTTTTATATAATTCAATCATTTGCCGGAGATACAGTTTACTTGGCTCAGATGAGTGATTTCCCCAGCCATGCATCCCACCTCTCTGTAGACTCATTTTGTGTCTATCATAGAAATTATAGGCTATCATAGAATGTTATAGGAATCTTGTGTGCATCATCAAAGTTATAGGATGCTAATGGATGTTATAATAAGTTACGGGATGGTAGAGCAAGTCACAGGATGGGCCAGGAGTTAGGAGAATTAAATTTAAATGGCGATGAATATAAGATGAGGTAAGTAGGTGAAATATAACCAGTAGAAATACCAGAGCTATATATGGGGACCTCTCAGGAATTTCTTATTGGTGCTATAAGAAATTATCACAAAATCAGTGGCTTAAAACAACACAAATACATTATCTCACAGTTTCTAAAGGTCAAAAGTCTAGGTTGGCTGGGCTGGGTCCTCTCCTTTGGGGTCTCACAATACCAAAATCAAAGTGTTGGTAGGGCTGCTGGGGAAGAATCTGCTCCCAAGCTCATTCAGTTTGGTAGTGGTTGTAGGATGAGTCCTCCATTTCTTTGCTGCTATAAGCCTGGGAGGTAAGCTCCTAACAGCTGCCCACATTCTTTCTCATGCTTTCCATGCAGCCTCCTCTAGCAATGGCAGTAGAGTCCCTGTCTTGCTTTAAATGTGTCTGTCTTCTTCTCCTGCCATCTCTCTCTGGCTCCAGCAAGTTCTCCAGAAAGCTCTCTACTTTGCAGGGCGATTAGATTAAAGATCACCTGGGTAATCAAGGACATCCTCCCTGTCTTACCCTTTACTACATCTGTAAAGCTCCTTTTGCCATGTAACATGAACACAACCACAGCATGCCATCAGAGGACAAAGTTCTGTGGGAGCCAAAATTCTGCCTCCCAATAGCACCAATGTTCCCTGAAGGACCTGACTCACTAATACTCCATAAAAGAATGGGCTGTCAAACATCAGGCTATCTTCAAACCTTGTGAGTCTGAGAACTCTATGCAGAAGTGTCTCATTCTTTAGATGGTAATCGAATCAATTTAGTTTGTACCAAAATGAAAGACAGAGTACTTAAAAGTAGTATACAAGTTAACAGGAAACTCATCTGTCTTGTTTTTAAGGCAATGCCATCAGAAAATATTGATGGTAGATTTAGTACTAATAACAGCTATTATTTTATTACTTTTTGCCAAGTATTACCTTTCAAATAGGCAATTGTGAACATTTCCTATCAGTTCTTTGATAGAATGGGATAGAATTGTTTCTTCTGGACAATGGAGAAATATATTTAAATGACATCAGTGTTGTATTGAAATATGCAGCACCAATACAATAATCCCAGCCAATATTTCCTGTACCCATGAAAGATTTCCACGTATGACTATGTAAACTGAACTTACATGTGCAAAACATGGAATGTGATTGTGCACAGCACGGTTCATTGCTACCGCAGAATGTTGAGCAGTGCAATCACCAACTGGTGTCACAAATCTCAATCTGCTTTGACATCACCGTCTGCAAATTATAGTCCATCAGCAGACACAGCTTACTGGTCTCTGCTCATTCATATTATGATGCAGTAAAATCATTTCCCAGCAAGAGTGTCACTTTAAAGTGAAAACCATCCCATAGAGTAAACTCCAGGAGCTTTTACAAATAAGTCAGAATGTAAAAAATGTTTTGAGTTGATATTTAAAGAACCAGGGTTTTTAACATCTCCAGACAATCAAATAGTAACTTGATAAGTATAGAAGTTCTTTATTCCTAAGGATATATAACATTGATCCTAATGACAATGACTTATATTTTAGATCCAAATCATTCCTAATGATATTGATTTAAATCATTAGCAAATGTGTTTATTTCCCTCTAAACATAAATTTAAAACATACTGAATAAATGCCAGTTGTAACTGAAAGAGCTCCGATAGTGTGACCGAGGTTTTATTTTGAAGTTACTAGTTAATTTTGGTATAGACATCATCCCCAACATAATTTTCTACCTTCTTCTTAACTAAACTACTAGAGAATAAAAAATGAAAGCCAAAATAACCCATTCTGTATCTCTCTGTGCTTTCTATTCTGTTCCTTCTGATTGACAATTGCTTTTGGAGACTAATACTGAATTTTAGAATGAATTTTGAATGCCTATAATTTTTATTAATAACTTTCAGAACATTTCCCTGTGCCACATTTTCCTTAAAAAAGAAATAAATGATTAGAAGATTTTAGAGATCAAATATTAATGCAGCTTTCACTTTGGTTAAAATAAAATAAAAATAGGGTTTTGTGATTTTTAGCATGTTACACTACAGATAAAAATATAAGACAACATATATACTTAATAAACCTAGATTTAAATAGTGGACAGATCATGTTAATTTTGTATCAAAAAAGAAAGAGTTTAAATCACTTTGAATTTAAGTCACTTTACTATCTGAGTAAAAAGTGATTTTGGTAAAAACTTACAATCAACTTTTCTATAAAATCTGCCAAAATGGAAGCTGTCTAATGGAAAACGGTGTGACCTTTAACACAGTGTAACAACCTAAAATAAAATCTTATTTACATTCTATATATTATTTCATGCATTATCAGCCCAGAAAATTTTCTATGACAATAATCTTGTGAAAGTGTCTTAATATAACCTATTTGCAAATTCATTGAATGTCATGTATCACTTGTACAGCCTCTTTCTTGACATTATTTTCAAAATATTGCTTGCAACCGTTCTTTTTCTGCACATACTCAAGTTCATACTACAGTTGTTATAGAAGTAGCTAATTTACATATAGATTAGAAATTACCTTGAAGTCCATTTACACCCTGATGAGTTAAAGACAGAGGAATTCAGAGCTAATAGCTGGCTTCCATTAAATTTGAGTATTATGACACAGTAGACTAGTCAAAATACCAGGTTCAGATTCATGGCTGGGATCCTAAAATATCAGACAGGGTGATGGCAGCTCAGCAGACATAGCCAAATTTAGTTATTTTCTTCAAAACTATTGCAGATCATGAGACACTATCCCTTAAGTTGACCCACCTTTTTGCTTATTCTTTATGTTTCACCCAACACACTTTAATAGTAGTTGTTTTAAATCAAACCAATTAGCAGGCCATTGGCAAATATTACATAGACTTAAGAAAAGAATGTTCTTTCAAAATGACTGAAAAATTTGAAGTCTGACTAACTGCCCAGTTTGAGAGCCCTGGTCTACTAGCCTGCCTGTCTGTCCATCTATTGACCATTAGAGAAGCATTAAATACTTGCTGCTTAATAGGATGGGTTTTTTCCACTTCCAATGAGCAGAAATCCATTCATAGTGGACATATCATTCAATTTGCCTGCCATGCCAACTCTCTCCTAAATTCTCCCACTCATGGTCCCTATTTAAAGGGGAAGGGCTAGATGGCCAGATTAGAATTCTATGACTCTGCCCCCATCCTGCCCACAAGTACTGGGCAAAAGATGGAGAGCTTTCCCAATGCCCTGGGTCAATCTATTGGCCTTTTATCAATCGGAAATCCTCTCTCGAGAATTTAAATTCCTACCCACATAAACTATTGCCAGGAACAGCTAAAAGGCCATGTAGAGCTGAGACCAGAGTTGGTGTCAAGGAAAGCCACATTAATAAGGAGCAGAGGCAGGTTAAAGCGTCCAGCAGGTAAGAGAGTGAAGGAGACTTGTAGGGAATGACAGAGTTGAAAGAATATATTGTACTATAGAGACACAGTGAAGGAAAAATAAAGACAGTGGAATTCAGAGAATGGCAGAGTCAGAAACAGAGAACTCCTGAGTTCCCGCTGGCTTTCCATCCCTGGCCCAGTTCCCACGAAGCTTGACCATATTGCCTACCCTCCATTTAGTGACATACCTTATATCTTCTCTGTGTATCCACCTTTTATTTGAACTGATTTGAGTACTTGTCTGTTCCTCTTAAGCAAACTCTTACTACAATACCCTGTTAAAGGATATATCATGGAAATATGTACTTCAAGATATATCAGTAGATCAACTAGTTTGTATTTGGATCTAAGAGAAGGAAAGAAAAAATGTACGTGTGTTTTATAAAAAAGGGAACAAATCCTAATATGGAAGGATTCTCTAACCTAATACCCCAAATAATATGCTATTAGAAAACAAACATTCTACATCAGCTTTCTTTTCATGAGAAAGTACTATGCACCTAAAAAGCTTTCACCTCTGAGAGTTTCTGAAGAGCCCAGGGTAAAGTGACATGTTGTCACTTAAATTTTAAAAGATGGAAAGGTCTTGATGGATGATGGTGAAGTTTGTTCTGTGCTCAGCATTTACCCTTAGGTGTTTATTCTAGAGATTTAAGCCTTCTTCCTCTATGTCCATCTTACTCCTTTTGCCTCACCCTATCTTCCCACCCAATTCCTATGCTGATGATTCTGACACTGAACTCTCCCTCTGTCTGCAGTTCTTATCTTTCTAAACTTTACCAGAGAGTATTTCCCTTATAAACTAAGACAACTTTCCAAGTTTCCAGAAATATAGGCAACACTAAAAATGAATCTGCAGTAGATCTGAACTACTGCCAGGGTCTAACAAGTTAAACATCAACTAAGATTTTAAAAAAAGAAAGTTAGACAATGGCTCCTTTCTACCAGAAACACTTTGATCAAATGACTATATTACAAATGAGGAGGTATGTATTTGAGGCTAAAATAGACAAAATGCAAAATAAAACGAAGAAATTTTAAAGAAAAACTTTTACCCAACAATTACACTTCCATGTATTTACAAAACACACACACACACACACACACACACACACACACACACACACACACACATATGCCCATACAAAGACTTGTTGTACAAAAATGTTCATGGGACTGCCCTTCCATGATCTTATATCCTTGTGGCACAAGGATTATTTTTCTATATATTATGAGAATATTATTTGTCATTGTGTAAATTGATCTGTGATGTAAATAAATTGCTTCAGAAACACAGAATAATTATTGAATTTTGGTGGCTGGTGAAAGAACTCCTGTGTGTCACCTGCAGCCAGGACACTGGCTTCTGATTGGATGAATTCAGCTGTTGGGCAAAGGCTGAAATGTCAGTCACTGATGCAATAAAGGCTCTTGCTGTGAAATGATACTGCCCACATTTTATACAGTACTTGACAGTTTTTAATTGTCCTAAGCAAATGTGCAACTAAATCCAAGTCAATGACTGATGCTCCTCCAGTACAACAGCTGTCCTTAAATTAAATAAAAACACATGGCTGTATGAATAAAATGTGAGGCTCAAATATATTCTACCTTAACAGACCTAGCTTGTATAATTAGAAGAATGTGGCCTTTCCCTCAAGCTGTCCCATTTTTATTTCTGAGACTCTCCAAAGGAGTCCTTCAAATGTACCCCAAATAAGAACAGTCCCCACACAGAGCCCAGATTCTTCTTTTCCTGACCCGTCCCATTGCCCACACAACTTTTCCAGAGTCTGCTAGGAAGACCTCACCACCCTCATCCACCACCATGAGAAGAGCACTGTCCATACAGAGGCTGCTGTCTCTGGACCCTCCCAGAGTTTCCAATCTTAGACAGCTAGAATCAGGGGAGGAGGCTGGCTTCCTGTCTGGGCACACATGTCACTGAGCTCTGTAGGCTTATTGCACTGAGAATTTCATAAAGTAAGCTCCTGACATTACCTCCTCGTTCATGGTGTTTCAAAACCAGTTCAATAATCAATAAAGAAAATTTAAAAATTTTTTAAAAAATTAATTAATTAATTTTAAAAAACAAAACAGTTCAAGAAACCTGGTTCTGGAAAGGTGCCATTCATCACGTGACCCTCCTAAGCCCTCCACCCACGGCCACCTGGGGTGATGTCTGAATGGTGGCAGGTATGAGGGCAACTGCACTAGCAACTTAGAATTACCACATTTGATATCTTAAATTTAAGAGAATAGTATGCATTAAAAAATAAGTATCAGTTTGCTCACTAAATTTAGCTTTAGAGATACCATTATCTTATCTCCATCTCTCCTGGTTAATGAATAGCAGACCGATATCTGAGGGACAAGAAAAGGGGAACCAGTATTTACGGAGCAGTTACTACACACCCTTGTCTTAAGCAGCATATAGGCTATGTCTGAGAAGAGAAGAAAGTGTGAAGGTATTTTTTTAAATGTAACATACAAGTAAAAGTTACTTTTTCAGAACTTAGTAGCCCCATGATATGAAGAGCTATAGAAACCATTCATGTTCTGAAGAGCAAATGCGGGGGGGAATAAAATAGAGAATTCACTGAATCCAGCATTTGCCAATAGTACCTTAATCTAACTCAGTGGTTCTCAAACCTGATAAGACTTGACACATGATTACTAGCCCTGACCCCTGGAGTTCATGACTCTGGAGGCCTGAGGTGAGGCTAGAGAATTTGCATTTATAAGTTCCTAAGTGACGCTGACACACACGCTGAGAACTGCTGGTCTAACTAGTTTCATTTCCTCAGCTGTGGCTGATCTTCTAATCTTGTCCTGATGTTGCAGGAGGTATAGCATGGGCATAGTACCAGATGCATCCTGGAACTAATACCCAATTGTCTTTCTGGTTCTGCAATTGTTTTTGTCTTTTTTTATATAGGAGGAGAGAAAAATTCTGATTTCATAACTATATTTTGTGCAAATTAATAATATTGAGGAAAAACAGAAAAGTGATCTTGAAACACCTGAAAATACCTTTCCAATACGAAGTCTTAATCCACCCAGCTTTGTAACCTGATCAAATGCAGAGTTTGCTCTACTTATATTTCTGTATTTGAAACCTGGCTATAAGATGAGCAGATTCATAAAATGGCTGACTAAAGTTTGCCTTGTTTCTTAATATTTTCCACTTTCTTTTATACTTTTCAGCAAAAGATGTTCCTTGAATCTCAAACATATTTCCCCCTGGACTATCTGGTTAATAATTATCTTATTCAGCTACAGTGTCTCTTGAAGAAATTGGCTTTACCACCCACAGGGAGTTCTGCAGGATTCATCACCATAGAGTATCTCAGTTCTCACACTTCTGGACACTTGAAGATCCCCAATTACTAATTTTCTTAAAGACCTTCATTGTTTTCTAGTCAAAAGCACATCACCATTTCACAAACATGGAATTTCAATCCAAACTCCATGTCAGTGCATTGTTTCTTGCATCGTTCCTCTTGTCCTTTTGTTCTCTTCTCCAGGTGTTTTCAGAGTGACTCGCCTGATATAAAAAAGCAAATCTGAGCAATGAAGTGAACAATTTATTAGAGTCATGGGACAGTTGTCTCTCATGATTTCTCCTGTTGCATTTATTTTATTTACACCATTAATCAACAAATATATCAGATCCTTAATATTCCAGGGATGTTATAATAAAATCGGTGGCTGTTTTCACAAAGAAAAAAAAAAATCTGTCCGTTGTGAATGTTAGAGAATTGCAACAATTAGTAGGAATAAAGGCTTGGTTACAAAACAGCTGATTTCAGGTGTCAGAGCCCAGGAAATGGGAGGAAGATTGGCTGAGTGGTGTGGCTTGAACTAGATTGTGGAAGTACGTGGACATTGACAAGGGTGTCCATGGCTGGGAGGAGGAGGGTGTGTCGAGGGGTAATGGCAGGTAGGGATGTCAGAGCCTGTGTAGGGAGAGAAGGGTATCCACGTGGGGACTGCAGCAGCAATAGGAGATTGATCACATACAGGGCAATGGATCAAATAAAACAGAAGGCTAGTGGGAGCCAGGTTTCTCACTGTTGAGGAGGAAGTGATAAATATGCAGGGGTCTGGGAGAACTAGAATAAACTTTGTGGTACTGAATAAAAATTGGAGAGAGGTATATGTGTGACCTTATGATTTTTAATATAGTTATGAAAATATAGATTTAAATATGAAGTTAGCTAGACAAATATTTCCTAGCTCTGTTCTCTGAGAGAGCCTCAGAGCAGCAATACACCATACCAGGGAGAACAACTAGTCTTCAGATCTTGACTTCTAAATACCTTGCTCCACTGGTCCAGGGCTTCTTGAAGTAATAGGTGATGTCAGGAATGAGGCAAGGAAAATACATGAGCTTAGAGGATCTTATTGCTCCAGACAGTAAGGAAGTGCTCAATGAATAGTAGAGATATGTCAAAAGAACACAGAAGCTGTTTTGAAGGGGTTTCCAATGGATAAACCTAGGATAATCTGAGCACTGAGATAAATAATTGTAGTAATGGATTATAACCCATTGAATAAAATAGGAAACCGTTAAGTCCACACTGAATAAACATATAAATTGATTGGAAGTGTGATGAGGAATGAGATATTTATATAGTTTTAAAGTACCTCTCCACAAAATGCCTATTAATTACAAAAGAGGAAAAGAGTAAGTTCTCACTGGAGAAGCTCTAGCAGATATCATTTAATTCAAATAATCAAAGAAACATAAATAATGGGCCAATCTGAAACAATGGTCCACCAGCTATGACGCAGTGAAAACAATTCAATATCTGTAACATTCTGGAAAAAGTCCTTAACTTTACTATAATCATTAGGAAACATCATACAAGCCCAAATTGACGAGGATTCTACAAAGTAATTTTCAAAAAACATCAAGGTAATTGTAGCAGAAAGACTCTAAGGTGGATAGTAATAATCCCCACCCTTGGTGTTTCTACCTTTGTGTAATCTTACCCCTTGAGTTTAGGCAGAAACAAAAAGATAGAGCAAAGGTGATGGGATGCCCCTCCCATAATTCCTTTACAATATGTCTATGATTCCATCTTGCTAGCAGAGGGGATAGACTTAGCCTCACTGTCCTTGAAGAAGTAAGCTGCCATGAGTGAGAGGTCATGTTGGAGAAACCCACATGGCCAGGAACTGCAGGAGCTGAGGCCCTGCAGCAGCGAGGAACTGAATTGTGCCAACAACCTGGGGAAGCTAAGAAACAGATCTTTGCCCGATGAAGCCTCTGAGACCACAGCAGTGGCTGACATGGAGGTGGCAGCCTGGTGAGACCCTGAAGCAGAGAACCCAGCTAAGCTGTGTCGGGACTCTGGGCCTCCAGGAACTGTGATAACCAATGTGTGTTGTTTCAAGCTGCTAAAAATGTGGTAATATTTTACGTAGCATAGAAAAGAAATACTGTCATTAAAGTCAATGAAAGACCGGGAAACTCTTCCTGGCTAAAGGAGACAAGAGAAATATGACAACCAAATGCAAAGCTTGATTCTGTACTGTATCATTCTGGACATTGTTAAGACAATTGAAGAACTTGAACATAGTCTGAGAATTAAATGGTAGAAATATATCAATGTTATTTTTCCAATTTTGATGAATGTTTTAATGCTATATAGGAGACTATTCTTGTTAGGAGGAAATTCTAAATAAATAGTAACTAAATACTTTGAACATAAATACTTTGAATAGTAAGTAAATATTTTGAATACTTGAATATTAAATAAATAATTTGAATACTAAAGTTGATCTGGCATCAGAATGGCAACGTACAAATGATTCAGGAAAAAAAAGTTATTTGTTTTATATTCACAGTTATTTTTTGTAAATTTGCAATTGTTAACAAGAACTATTTTTAAAAGAAACAAGAAAAGGTATTGCTACCTCGTCTTCTCCATCTCAACAAATGACATCCCTATTTCCCCATTTGCTCAGGTCAAAAACCTACACATCATCCTCACTCTCTCTACTTCCTGACATTATTCACACATCAGCACATGCTAAGCATTGATCCCCACATCCACTATTATCATCTCAGCTGAAGCCAACATTTCCTTTTCCTGCCCTATTCCCATAGCCACCTAATAGGTCTCCCTGTTCTCTTTGCTCAGTCACTCTCCCTCCAACCCACCCCCATGTCAGTTCTTTACACAGAAGCCAGAATAATTTTTTTTAATTCTAATTCACATCCTGTCATGTCCCTGCTCCAAACTTCCAATAGCCGCCCTGGGCACTCCTTTCTGTGGCCCACAGCTCCTTTGTGATCTGGCCCAGCTTACCTTTCAGACTTAGCTCCTACCATTCTCACAATCACCCTCGTTCAGTCCTTAGAGCCTTCTGCTGCTTCCTGAGAGCAAGCTTTGGCATTTTCTGTTCTCTCTGTCTAGGATTCCCCCAGACAGCAACATGACTTATTCCTTCCCATCAATCTGAGTTTTACCGAATGCCACCTCCTCTTACCTGACCATTACACTAAATATTCATCCTCCTTCCCATCATAATGTGCACTCATCTCTCATCCCACTTTATTTTTCTTTATAGTACTTCATCACTATCTGAGATTAAATGATGTACTTGCTTGTTGACTTGTTTATTATCTTTCTCCTCCATGAGGGCAAGGTCTGTTAATCTCTGAATCTCTAAGACTAGAATGCTACCTGACAAATGAATAAACACAGCAATGTCATTATTCAGATGCTGAGCAGTTAGCCAGATTTATTCATTGTTTACATGCTTTAGTCCACAAGCCCCACACTACTTATGGCTGAAATGTTATCTCAGAAAAATAAATTACTGCCTGTGCAGGAGCTCCAGGGTCACACAAAACTGGCAGAATCGTAACCCTTAAATAACTTCATCCTTTTATCCTAGACAAGAATACCACCCCTTTGGCACGGAGGCATTTAGCAGCAGGTCTTTGTCTCCTGTTTTATGTATCCATCAACAATTACTGCTGAGCAGAAAGTCCTCAACAGGAAGAAAATCTATGGAACAGGGAGAGGGAAAAATATCATTAATAAATTAAGGAGATACAGAACTTGAGGATGAGTCAAACAGAGTGGAAAGAAAAATAATGAGAGAAAATAGGACTGTAGAATTATTTGCATTCTTTTGACTGCCAGAGTAAGAGTAGCTGAAAACACATAAGGAATCTGAGTAAGGAGAGTTAAAAATCTTTGTCAAACAGAATGGTGGTTACCAGAGGGGAAGTGGGTGGGGAAGGATAAAGAGGGTAGAGGGGATCAAATATATAGTGGGGAAAAGAGACTAGGCTTCGAGTGGTGAACACACAGAGCATATAGACGCCATTTTATAAAGTTGCATACCTGAAATTTATCTAGTGTTATTAACCAATGTTACCTCAAGAAATTTAATAAAAAATAAATAAATGGGAAAAAATCTCTGTCAAAACTCTACTGCACATATTACATTCTGGTTATCCTGGCAATGGTTCCCCACCTTATGGAAATGACATAATGGAAAAAAATAATCATGCAAGTGAAGAAAATAGTAATTAGAGGAGGGATATTCTCCGTCTGGTTATCTATGTATATTCACAAGAGGGGGCTGTCTAGATAGAAATTTGGAGAAGTTTGAGCTGTGAAGAATGATGTCATCAAGAGAAAGGATATTAAGGTCATAAAAGTATTGTTTTGAGCATGAGCATTTGAGAGAGCCTTATGGGTACTGCTCACCCATTGCTTCTTTCATCCACTCTGTTTAAGTCAGACAGGTAATAAATCATGTAGTTGCATTTCTATATTATCATAGCTAGTCTACTCCTCATTGTCTCTGCTTAGAAAAAAACTCCAGATTAGAGTTGCCATACAACAGATAGGATGCCCAGTCTGGCCAGAGTGGCTCAGTTGGTTGGAGTGCTGTCCTGTGCACCAAAGGTTTGCCAGTTTGATACCCAGTCAGGGCAGGTATAAAGCCAATCAATGTTTCTCTCTCTCTCTCTCTCTCTCTCTCTCTCTCTCTCTCTCTCTCTCTCTCTCCTCTCTTTCTCTCCCTCTCTCTCCCTCCCTCCCTCCCTCTCCCCCCTTCCTTTTTCTAAGTATGTCCTTGGGTGAGGATTAAAAAAAAGAAAGATTGGATACTCGATTAAATTTGAATTTTATATAAACAACAAAATTTTGTTCAGTATAAATATGTCCCATGCAATATTTGGGACATAAATATATTTGTCATTTATCTGAAATTCAAATCTAACCAGAGCCCTGAATTTATATTTGCTAAATCTGGCAATTAGACTCCACATCAGGAAGCCAGGACTGAGGAAGGGTAGACTGTGACTTTTCTTGTGCCCTGGGTAGGGGATCAGAGCAATGGTAAGTCCCTTGCTTGGATGGCTCTCCCTACAGTCTTCACCATGCCAGAGGGCTGGATCCTCCCAGGGAAGGGTGCGCTAAAGTTTGTGTGTCTCTCTGTATTCATGCTTGCCCATCTATCGCTAAGCCTGCAAGGAGCTGCTATTCGCTCATTCTTTCTCTTCACTGAATCTTCTCTCATTCTGACATACTCTGAGTCTAAAAACAGTCTAGTATTCATACTGCAGCAGTGAGAGGCTAGTCTTACTCATTTGTAAATTTCCTACTAGCATGCATTTTCATTACTGACTATTGTGTTGCAGAAGAATTTTTCTTCCAAATGCTGGTCAATTCTTTCCTAACTCCTAGGTAACACCCTTATTTGTAAATAAAGACAGTGAGGGGTGGGACTTTTTTGCCATTAATTATTAATACAACCACAAAAAGAAAAAAAAAGAAAACACTAGAGTTACAACTCCATTAGTAATAACTGTAAAGAGTAACACAGCAATACAAAGTCTGAGAGATGGTCAACATTTGTGTCCCAACAGATAGGCAGAGCACAGTATAGGTCCATTTTGAGCAACAATTCTTGAGCTGTCTAGGCAGTCAGCCTCTAGAGATCTTTCATTCTTCTAACAAACATTAAGGTTTAGGGAGTTGTAGGAACTGAGGCTCGTGAAACAGGCTAGAATCCAGACATCACACCTAGAATGTGCTTCTGGAATTGCAATAGCATCAGCTGAAGAGTAACCTGAGATCAGCCTTGGTGTTCATCTAGATCAGAGTTTTCACTCCTTGGCATTTTGGATTTTGGGCCGATAACTCCTTGTTGTGGAGGACTGTCCTATTCATTAAGGATGTTTAACAGCAGTCCTGGCTTTTACTTACTACAGACCAGTTGCACTCTCTCGATTGTGACAACAAAATGTCTCCAGAAATTGCCAAATGTCCCCTAGAGGGCAAAACTTCCCAGCTGAGAGTCACTGGTCTGGAATATTAGAGGGATATTTAACCCTGGTGGAACATTGCAAGAACCTGGGGATCTTTTGAAAACACTGATCCCCTTGCCCCACCCCCAAAGCATCTGATTTAATCAGTCTGGAGTGAAACTCGGGCACTTATTTTGTAAAAGCTCCTTATCTGTATTTCACATGCAGGAAAAGAAAGAAGAAGGAGGAGGAGGAGGAGGAGGAGGAGGAGGAGGAGGAGGAGGAGGAGGAGGAGGAGGAGGAGGAGGAGGAGGAGGAGGAGGAGGAATCCTGTCTTCAAAAGGGTCAGAACCCTTGGAAACTGGGAGCAGGGCCCAGGGCTGAGCCCACAGATACGGGTCAAATGGCCTCAGCCGTTGAAGAGCCAAAGACACTAGGTGTGGCACACAGCACCCACTTGCCCCAGGTTAACTGCATTTTAAAAAAACAATCTTAGAATATTAGGCTATGGTTATATTAATAAGGTTGCAAGACAGGAAAAGGAACAGAAAAAAATTGAGAAATTGCAGAACTCTGATTTTTTTATTAACCCTTTTTTTTTTTTTTAAAGAGGAAGTTTGCACCCACTGGTTCCTTTTTCACTTTTTAGAAGCCTTCTCTTATGCTGATCTCATGCGACTGCCAGTTTTCCCTCGGGGTCATGCGTAGTTATTAGGAACACCCTGTGGTGCTCTTCAAGTATTTGAAGGCAGTGCCATGCCTGTCTTTCCTAAATTCCACAGAGAGCACGCAGTACAGAGTTAAAGGCCCTCCTGCTGCCCAGCTCTGGAGTCCTAGGGCCACGAGCCTTTGCTTCTGCAGTCCCTTCTGGGGGAGTCGACTAGAGACAGTCCAGAGAACCAGTTTCCTTTGCTTACTGAGACTGATCTTCCTAGAAACATTCTTCAAGTCACAAAACATCCCTCTCACTATGCAAGGGGGATATGTGGCCAGAGTATGCAAATTTAGTGCAGACACAGGTGGCACCAGGAGGGCCTTTCAAATAAGTGCTACTACTTACTAACGGCTGAGCTGCAGCCACATGCTATGATACTTGAACAATCCTCATATCTTATTTTTATATCACCAAGTCTGGCTGAAATAAATGCTAGATAATAAAATATGACTTTATTATGAGTGATTGGTAATCTGTTCACTGGTCTTCGAGGAGCAAGGTTAGAGACTACACTTGTGTCCTAGCCAGTTTGGCTCAGTGAATAGAGCGTCAGTCTGCGGACCAAAGGGTCCCTGGTTCAATTCTGGTTAAGGGCATGTACAGGAAGCAACCAATCGATATGTTTCTTTCACATCGATGTTTCTCTCTGTCTTTCCCTCTCTTCCACTCACCCTAAAAATCAATGGAAAAAATATCCTCGGGTGAAGATTTAAAAAAAAGAGAGAGTACACTTGCTTGATTATTTACAAGAAAACTCTCAGGTGGACTCTTATATAGGGAGGGTACATTCTTTTCTCTTCTGCTATAGAAACCTCTAATCTCCACTTCAGTCCTACCACTATGAGAAAATGCTAGAATGAGAACTTAGATCTCAAAGATCTCCTTAGGACTCCCTTGCTTCTCAACTCGATGAAAGCAAGTACAACAGAGGAAGGAAGTAAACCAGTGGGCGTGGGGCAGTTGATGAGGGCTGAGGCCGCCCAGGGCACAGAGAGAAGTCTTGGGGGAACCAGGCAACAGAGATGCAGCAGAGCACTGTGAATGCCCGGTGTGCAGCCACAGGAGAGAGTGGGCAGGAGAGGGAAACTGAAGGAAAAGGAGTGTACTATGAAAGTCGAGGGAAAAGAAAATTCAATCTTAAGGATTTGGAGTCAACAGGGCAAAGTCCAAGTAATGCAGTACTGGAGACTATTAGTAAAGTGAGTCATACTCACTGATATGAGAAAATTGGTTTTCTTAAATGCTTCCTCTCGCTCTTATTAAAGCCTGGCACTTCTGGTACTAAGATAACCAAATGGGCACCTGAAGAAAGCACTCTTTTAGCACGATAGCTGGATACTACTCTTCATGGTCTGAAAGATCTGATGATGCGTTCAATATGTTGATAGTGTCCTGAAGCCCAGGCAAGAGTGGCCACTCCTCTGTGCCCTGTTCCTTAGAGGGCCTGGCATATCACAGACTTACACAAATACACTTATCAAAGAACACACAGAGGCCCCTGTCACTTGGAATGCAATGCTCAGCACCGGTACAGCACACACAAGTCCATAAACATCTGCTTTCACGACTCATACCACTCAGGCCCCAAGAAGGGATTCTCTACAAATCTGACTTCAAAACAAAAGGTACATGCACCTGAGCTCTGTGAAAGTTTGTGGCTTGTACCAATGTTGAAATCAGAGACAAACACTGTGTTTGAGTGGCAGAAGCGCTTAGGTAAGAGAATAGGCAAATTAACTTGTCAAATCCTTCCTCTCAGAGAATGTGAATGCAATAGATTCTTGCATAATGAAATACAGTTTCCCAGACATCTATTTTCTTGCTTCTCTTCATGTTTTGAATCTCAGTTCCAGATGTGCTTGTGAATTAGATCAGTTTTTGACTATTAAACATCATTTTTAAGAACATTTGCAATACTGAATGTTTCATTTTAGCCTTAACTTTATGTTAATGTAGGTTTAGATATAATGTGATCGATGTTTTGGCAATTAAATGAAAGTTGATCATGAGAAGTGCAAAAACTTATCATGAAAATACTTCAGGTTTTATAAATTTATAAAAAATAAGCTAAAAATTTTCAAAAAGTTAGGTAATTAAACAATGTACACATTTATTTATTATAACTTGTGTTTTCTTTTAATTATGTTAGATAAATTTGATATTAAACATTGAACAAATCTGTTAAAAGATCCTGAAAAATAATTTTATTTTTAAATTTTAAATTTCATTCAAAGTTTATATGAAAATGTGTCTAAATTTTATACAGTTTAAATGTAATTGTTTGATCTTTTAGTTTTGCTTTTCTATTGCTACTGTGACAAATTACCACAGTTGAGTGGCTTAAAACAATAGAAATTGGTGATGTTTCCGAGGCCAGAAGTCCAGCCCGGCCACATTCGAGGGCTGTGCTCCTTTCTGGAGGCTCTAGGGGAGAACCCACTATTGCCCTTCCCAGCTTCTAGAGGCTGCTTCCATCCCTTGACTCATGGTGTCCTTCCCTCCATCTTCAAAGCCAGCGATACCAGGTTGTTTCTCACATCCCATCTTTCTGGCCCTTATTTCATGGCCTCATTCTCTCTCTGACTATGGCTGAGAAAGGAACTCTGCTTTGAAGAAGTCAAATGACTAGATGCCACGCAGCTGGATAATATGGGCTACTCTCCCCATCTGAAGAACCTTAACCTCAATCATATATGAAAAGTCCCTTTTGCCATGTAAAAGGGCCCAAGGTTTAGATGTGGAGATTTTTTTGGGAGTAATTATTCTACCTCACAATCATTGAGAATGATTGTAAGTCAAGATTATAATAGCAATACAATATGTGAATGTGAAGCTCAAAAAGAAAAATTGAAAGGTAGAGAGAGAAAAAAAGAAACTGAAAATCTCTGAAGAAACAACGGCCTGCTTAAATGTTTAAAAGCAGAAGACAATGGGAGTGAACAGACATCTGTTGAGCATGAAACACTTAAAATCTGTGAACGGGGCATTACAAATTCTTTATATGATGGAGATTTAATTACTGATCAAAACAGTAAAAATAAGAAAGAGAATTATTCTCATCAAACCCATAAAACATGAAAAAGTCAGCAAAATTCCAACAACTTCACATTCTTAACTAAATGAAGACTAATTATCAATCCAAACAATGAGACTACATGAGAGTCTTCATCTGCGCTCTTGCTGGAGATCTGAAAGAGCAGGGGTAAGTCGGCTTCACCTTGAGGCTCACCCGTAGAAATACCCCCTTCCCCTCCTCTCCTCCACCCACAGTCCCTGTGTCCCACCCTCTCCAGCATCAGAACTGGACTCAAATGAAAACAAAATGTAGAGGAGGGATCAAGTTGAAAAAGGAGATGGGGGTTGGGGGAGGGGGAAAGAGGAGGTAAGAGCGAGGGTTTCAAGGATAACTATGCTCTTAGAAGGATAGCCACAGGTTATGTGAATCCCTAGAGTCAGGAGCAAACTAAGAGACCAGAGAAGCAACACCCAATGGATGCTACTCTGTGAATTCTGTGTTGGTTAAGAAACAGTGGCAGCCAGAAGTTCCCCTGCAAGGTTCTCCTTCATTCCATATAGGTGCTTGACCAGTGAATGGTAATGTCATTTGGTTTTAGCCTATACCATCCCCTGTTCAAAAATGAAGGGAGAAATTATGGGTTTATACTGTTAATTTCCTACCTTATTAAAATGGGGAAGCAAAAAGCTAAGCACAGTGAAGAGCCCAGACTTTTACTTAATCATCCCTGTCCACAAAATGTTTGCTAATTCCTTGTCAGGGAGTGAATGACAAAGCTAGCTCACACTTGTGTAGAATATGTATAAGTATAAGATTTTATGAATTTGGTTACTTACTTACAGGGGAAAATGAGGCATCCTCAGGCAAATCATTTTTTATTACAAATTCCAGATGAGAATCATAAAAGGACACTTATTATAGCAATAATAACCATATCTGGATGGGGCTCTAATCACCAGCTATTGACACAATCAATGCCCAGAGAAAATAGTTCATCTTTTATTTAATTCATCATTAAAAGCAGCAGCTGGACTTCCTGTTCAAATCTCTCGATCATTTTCTACTGGGTTGTTTTCCTTTTATTACGTTGTAAAAGCTCTTTATATATTCCGGATAAAAAGCCTTTATCAAATATGCATTTTGCAAATATTTTCTCAGTCTGTGGTGTTTATCTTTTCATTTCTTTGATAGTATCTTTCAAAGAGCAGTTTGTAATTCTATGGAATTCAATTTATCAATAATTTTCTTTCATGGTTATGTGTGTGAGTGTGCATTTGTCCTAAGAAATCTTTGCTTAGCTCAAGTCTAATCAAACTAATTACATAGATTAGTTCCTATACTTTCTTCTATAAATTTTATAGTTTTAGGTTTTGACTTTAGGTCTCTGATCCATTTCAGATGCCAAATAAGCACATAAAAAGATGTTCACCATCACTAGTCATCAGGGAAATGCATATTAAAACCACAAGGAAATGCCACATGCATATATTAGAAAGGCTAAAATTAAGAAGAAAAAAACCATCTGATCACACCACGTGCTGATGAGGATGAATAAAGACTGGAATTCTCCTGCAGTTCTGGTGGAAATGCAAAATGGCACAACCAAATTGGAAAACACGTTGGAAGCAGCTACACGGACATGGAAATTTTAGTTGGAAAAATCTTAGGGACAAAAATATTTCACCCACTCCCCCATCCCTCTACCTAAGGAGCTTTCAGATGAGGAAAATGTGGGTCAGGGAGGAACTGTCTGTATCCTCTTGCTGTTATTATCTTGATGCTATCATAACCATCACCCTTACTTCTAGCTGTCTAGTGTGGGTATTTCTCTCTCTATTGCTTTTCTGATGGCACAATTATTATATGTGTATATTCTCACTGTAAAAACAATGCAATAATAATAGAATAAATCATGAAAGTCCCCTCTTCATCCCTACCCTAATTCCTATCTCCTCATGAGAATAATTCACTATTTTAGTTTGATAAATGTTCTTGTAGCTCTTGTAGTTTTTAGTATATGCATACATGTATGTATAGATAGGCAGATGTGTGATTTGTTAACATAAATGATACTGAACTATAGATTTTGTTTTATGGCTTGCTTTTTTCAACAAAACTACATGTCTTAGAGAAATACATATATAGTGAAGTCTAGGGAAGAATTTGTTTATAACCTCGTACACTTCCTCTTTATATATACATATAGCTCATTCCTTTATAGAAGTTTCAGAGTATTCAAAATATAATTTATTTACTCATTACCCAATTAGGTTTTTTCTAATTTTTCATAATTAAAAACTATACTTCAATTAACATACATACACCTTTGTGAATCTTTATGAATATTTCTTTAGTATGGGTTCCCAGAAGTGAAATTGCAAAGAGGTCAAATTTTTCTTTTGATAAGTTATCCACACTAAAACAGAGAGACATGCAAATTGACCGTCCCTTTGCTACGCCCACCAGCCAATCAGAGTGAGTATGCAAATTAACCCAACAAAGATGGTGGTTAATTTGCATATGCAGGAGCGGAGCAAAGACTGAAGACAGCGTAGAAGGAAGCCAAGTGCTGCAGAAGGGAGCGAAGGAGCAGAAAAGGGAAGGAGCGAGGCCGTGGAGACGGGAGGGAGTGAGGGCGCAGGAAGCCCTATTCTTGCAGGAATAGGCCTGAGGAAGCCATATTCTTGCAGGAATCTTCCTGCAACGGGCCTCCAGTAATTTTATAACATACCAAAAGGCTACAACAGTTTCCATTCACATAAATAGTATAAGAGTATCAATTTTACTGTTTCCTTATCCTCACTTGTTATAGTCAATACTTTCAATTAATGCCAATCTGAGGGATGAAAGACATCACATTGTTGTTTTAATTTGCATTTTCCCAATTATTAGTGAGGCTGAACATTTATTCTTTGTTTTATGAATCACTGGCTTTTCTTCTGTGAATTGCTTGTTCATATCCTCTAGTTTCTGCTCTTAGGCTATCTTTTTTTTATTTGTATGAGCTCTTTGTTTATTCAGGGTATTATGTCTTCTATATATATGTGGCAAATATTTTCTCCTCCAGACCAATGCTTTTTATCCTTGTTTATGGTATCTTTCATCTGACAGATATTTTATCTTTATGTTGTTTTACTCTTTAATTATGTACATCTTAATCACACCGAAGTTACTTTAATATCCTTAAAGCCAAGTTCTATATACATATACTGTATTTTTTCATGTATAAGATGCCTCCATGTATAAGACGCCCCCCACTTTTCCAACCCCAAATTAAGAAATCAATATTTTAAACATAAAACAGAACACGTTTTTATTTAGTAGTTGCCACAGGTAATGCTTTCATACCAATACTATGATATTATGCAGCATATCACTTTATTCAGCCTCTGTTGCATCACTGCTCTCTTCTTCATCACTATTAGTTGCAGACATATCAATGTCTTCAACTTCTATTGTACCACTGCTATCTTCTGAGTCACTGTCTATATATGTGAGATCATCCTCATAAACTGGTGGCATTTTCTGAGCTAACTTTGTGTTCTCATGGCCAACCCTTCTCTCCTCATGAAATTGAAGCACCATTTTGCCTTTTCTGTAAAATTAGCAATGTTCATTTCTCTTGCAAACATTCTTGCCTGACATTGAATAAGCCACTCTAGTGCTGCTCCAGAATCCAAGTCTTAAGCTTCTGTTCCAAGTTTGCCCATTTTGCCGGTTTTCCTCTTAAGGCCTTCTTTTTTGGCATCTTAAAGAGTTGTTCTTTCTATTTTCTCCACTGTCTGATCATACACTCACTGAGACGAGGTCCAAATTGTCTCTCTGCAGCTCTATTTCCATGCTCTTTTGCATAGCTGATTACATTCAGTTTGAATTTTTCAGAGTAAGACAATCACTTACCAGTATTTATCTTTTTATTTTTTGACATCTTTATGGGCTCAGAATGCTCTGGTCCCTGTTGCATCTGCGTACTCTCTACCTCCATCTCCACCTCCACCTCCATCTCCACCTCCACCTCCACCTCCACCTCCAACTCCACCTTCCACCTCAAATTATGGCATCAGCTGATGTCAGTAACAATAAGGCTCGTGATTGGAAGAAGCCTGTTTGACAAGGTATGGGCAGCTACACACCTGCACAGCTCCCTACTCGGCTGACTTCTGTGTATAATACACCCCTTGATTTTCAGTCTAATGATTTTAGAAAAAAATAGCATTTTATACATGGAAAAATACGGTATATTTTATTTGCATTCCTAATAGGTCCCTGAGAAACACATTAGAAATACAAACTAAAACTTTGTTTAGTCCTTTTTAGGTGATAATCAATCATTAAAGAATTCCACAAAATCATTTTAAAGAAATTCTTTGAGCTAATATCTGGTTTAAAGATGTTTCTTAAGTCAGAGCAGGGGTTGGTTAACATATTCAGGAGCAATGGACTGGGTGGATGCAGAGCTACAGGTGTTGGAAGAGACTTCAATTAGAATCTATATAAATAGTTCCCGAAGATCATCAGTGCAGACACCTGAAGACAAGCCAGGGAAACACCAGCTTTGGGCCTCTCAGAAGAGATGTCCAAGTATCAAAAGAGTTAAGCTCAAGATGGTGAGTGCTCATTTAGGAGCAGGCAATACTGACAAGATCAGACAAGCAGGTGGACTGGCAGCCACCATCAGAGAGTGATGGGTTCAAGGCTACAGGTAGTCATGATGGTGGAAAGAGTACTCCACCAGTGTTCTAGAACTGTGTTCTATACCAGTGCATCCCAAACATTAATGTGCCTACCGATCACCTGGGAAATTTGTCAAAATGCAGATTCTAATTCAATGGGTCTGAGGTGGGGCTTAAGATTCAACATTTCCCAACAAGATCCCAGATGATGGGGACATTGCTGGTCCCTGACCCACGTTTGAGCAGCAGGGGTCACTAGGCACAGAGAAGCCCCACTTTTCAGCAGAGTGGCAAAATGGGATAGGAATTTGAAAAGTAATGTCATATAGAGTATGAGACAACCACTGTCCTCCTGGGCCAGTGGTCGGCAAACTGCGGCTCGCGAGCCACATGCGGCTTTTTGGCCCCTTGAGTGTGGCTCTTCCACAAAATACCACGTGTGGGCATGCACGTACAGTGCGATTGAAACTTTGTGGCACAATCGTTGTACTGTTGATATTTGGCTCTGTTGACTAATGAGTTTGCCGACCACTGTCCTGGGCTGTATTCCAGCTGGACATACCCTATCCTAAAATGAGGGTAGGGCTGACCCAGTGTACAGGGGTCCAGGAGGCTGAGACTACAAAAAGAGTAGGACTCCATAGACTGGGTGATAGGCAGGGACGGTGACATCTGCTGCTTTTGAATTTGTACATAAAGAGCAATCAACTGCCACACAATAACTGTGTTCTCAGCATCTTGAAGTCTTTCCACAGATTGCTACTTTCATTAACGGGGCCCTTTGCTGCTATTTCTACTTTTCCCTCCAGCTATACACATTTTTGCTTTCCAAACCTCCATCAAAAGGTGGCTGCGGAAATAAATTGTACTAGAATGCAAACATGCTCATTTGTCTACTTGTTGCCGAGACTGAACAGGGAAGAAATTGAATGGAACGGTTTTCAAACTTTTTTCCTTACGGCTCATTTAGGTAAACTAATAGACCTAAGATCCACCTACAACGTGGGCTCCCAATTTTCAATATAGAAAGAACCCAGTACTTTAATAACACAAATAGATCACAACTAAGTGCCTTTTAGTGACATTGAGGGGAGATCAAAATCTACAGAAATTTGCATTATTTTCTTATGGAAATGATCACTTCACAGCCCGTCAAGAGGAAGCCCATGGCCCAGAGGAACCCATTGATCACATGCTCATTGTCATGAGGTAGAGGCTTCAGAACTTTGTTCTGAGAAGCCATGAGGCTCCTTGGAGGTTACTCGTGGCCCAGAGAAGTGTTCACCTGGCAACCCTTGTTTTAATTAAAGCAGCTCCGCTTTCATCAGGCTAATGCACCACATTGGGCTTGAAGAATAGTCTCCAGGGCTAATGCAGAGTTGGAGAATCACTGAGTCAGAGTTAAATTTCTGTGTATTATCTTTGGACTTAACTTATTCACACTACACCACCAACACCCACAGATATAGATAATACAGAGTAAACTATTTAAGTTTACAGAGAAGATATTCTCAAATTACTTTATGAGATAAACTTGTACTGCAAATTACTTGGATCTAAAACTAATACATAAATGCCAAGAGCATGTAGTGGGCTTACTATATACACACACTGAAGCATCTTGAAAGGAAAGAGCCTTGGGCATTCTGAGAGGTTAGGCATTCAAGAGTAACGCTCCTGCCTCTGATCGTTATTTTTAAATACAATTTCATTACAGTGCATCCATAAATCAGCATCCAGGGATGTAAGAATGAGATGCTATAGATATGGGACTAAATGAGACACTGTAGGTCATGACATGGACTTTCACACCTTATTGTCCATGGGAAGAGGTCAATAATGCATGGCATAATATACTAGAGCCATAAGAATTACTGAATGCTTTCCAGGCTTACTTATAATCAGCCACAATGTCAAACAAAGGAAGATTCTAATAGTAAAATGATCAAAGCACAGTAATTGCAAAAGTGAACTTGAAGAGTTTCCCTGCTTCCTCTTCTTTCTGCAGTAGAACCGCCTAAGCAATAGCTTTTGGCAGAAAGCTAGTGCTTATGAGGTTTCCTTAAGGTATCATTTTCCAATTAAAATTATTAAAATTTATTTCACAAAGACCTACATCCTTGCCACCCATCGGAGAGAACAGATGATTCAGCCCTTGATCCAATAGCAACAATAAGTGAAATTCTCACTCTCAGAATCGGCTGAGCATTCGTAGATAATTTTATTTTGGCTTTACCTGGTGATTACTTATTTCATGCCTATCCCCCCAGTTTACTGAAAGTTTGATGAGAACTGGATCAAATCTGCCTTCACCATTGTAAACTCATTACCAACACAGTGCCTGGCACATGGTCCTTACATGAATATTCTCTCAAAAAATGTTGAGAGAATGGATGTACTCAGCAGGAGAACATCTGACCTCCAAGGCCAAGATCAAGGTCCTAGTAGCTTCAGCTGTAAGGGATCCTTCTCCTTTCAGTCCTCCATGATACATTTGCTGGACCTGTGTTATGTGTGTATCCTCCTCACTGCCAAGGGTTTTTTGTTTGTTTTTTATGACAGGACCCTTTTTTGTGTGCATGTATAAGCTTTGAAATGCCTAAATATAATAGAGCCTCAGTAAATAGTAATAAACAAATAAATGAGATTACTAGGTTTTCTAAGATGTTACAGCTATTCTAAAGATATTTAACACATTATTTGATAATAAAACTATAGTTAATTATGGAGTCCTGTATAGAAGTGGTTGTATTTTTATTATTAATAATAAGCATATGTTTATCAGTGTGCACAACTTGTAGTATGAGTCTGTTTTGCTTCCCTGCACATAGACCACAAAAATCCTAAAAAACAAACTGCCACCCCAAAGCTACTGCATAACACAAGCATTTTTAATCATTGAGGTTTTTCAATAGCTAAGCAATGTTGTTTTTTTAATGCAGTAACACTGTGATGCAGACATATTTATTGTCCATTCACAAAGCCATTCCTCAATATGATTACAATATGCCTCCCTGGATGTCATTAAAATTAAGGGTCTTATTTTTCTAGGATGGGCTAGCTAACATTCTGCATGAAAGCAAGTAATAGAAAATATGATTTCTCAAGATCCCGTTAGCCTTTGATTCTGCACTACAACCTTACCAGTCCAAAGTCAACTTATGCTTCCTGCAAAACACAAAATCTTTTGGGTAACTCATTTTGTTCCTAACACATGTTCTCAGGAGCTTAATAAATACTATTTTTGCAACTTATTTAGTGACAAAATAATGAGTCCTTGGTATATTCTTATCCTCTGCTTTGCCATTAGAAAAGATAGATGCAAACTATTTTAACCAAAACTCAATTCAAGGGCAAAAAGCAGTCCTAAAAAGTGTTAAAATTCAAATATGCGATAACTGCATGCACAGTATGTGCATTCTAAAAAGGGATTTTATTTTAAAAGATAAATTGCACCTTGTTGAGGAATTCCAATATCATCTGGATATATTAATAACTGAAAAGCTCCCAATTTTACCAAGAGCTTCCAATTAAATCATGAACTGCATAGACAAGCACCCTGAAGGAACAACTTTCAAACCATATTTTTTTTATTTCCTCCTGGGATCTACAACAATGCTAGAGCATTAAAGCTGGTGAATGGATCACACTATAACTTTTCCAGCCTCTACTGCCTTTCATGTGTCCATATATCAAGCTTCACGGAAATAACAGATTTTATTCTTTACCTCATTGTCCTCTGATTACTTCCCTTGGGTCCTCCTTTGCCTCGTGAATCTTTATTTTATTGGTGGAAAAGGCCACATCTTTGCATCCTGGTATTTTAATTTCACATATGTCACAGACTTTATTTCAAGTGGCTATAAAGTCACCAGTGATCATTTTTAACAATTACATTATCAACTATCATTTGGGTACATCATCAATTAACTAATCATTCATCTCTTATTGGACAGTGGGTCATTTAAAAATTGTTGCTTTTTGAATAATGGCTCAATGAAAGTTTTTGTACATATAACTTTTTTTTTGTTGAGTTACATCCTCGGGATACATCCCAAGAGTATAATTACTTTAAAAGGGAAGTATTCAGGAGGGTAATAACTCAACACATAATCCCATTAAGAGGGAAATTTTTTTAAGTGGCTAATCTTTTTAACCCAATAAAAAGTTTGTATTTACATTTAGTGGTTATAGCTTCACCTAACTTTTATAGGTCCTATTGGTAACTAGCTAAGTGATTATTTAAATCTAATTTTACTGAGTTTTAAATTCCTTAATATTGGACAAGACTAGATTGTGTGTTCCAGGTCTTCAGACGTAGATACCAACCACCACACTAGAAAAGTGAATTCACATGAGGTCTATTATTATTATGTCTGGAGGGTTAATCCTCCTTCAAGTGTCTTCATGTCTACAGTGATCAGAGACCAAGCTTGATTAATTAATTAACGGATGGGAGTACCCATCCATTAATTAATTATGCCATATGAAATATTGGGATCATATGGCTCTGGATAGAGAATTAACAGGGAAGAAGTTCACTGACAGCATAGGAAATACCCAGTTACCTGGTGTCTGCTCACATAAGGAAACAGGAGTCAAGATTTGTAAAAGAGGTGATTGCCTTAGGAGGGGTAACCTACTGTACTTTTTAATGACTAGAAGCAAAAGGGCTCAAGAAAGAACCTTTCAGTAGGATGCAGATAGAATTCAGGTAACAACCCACTGGAATAATTAAGAATAAAAATGAGGAAGTATTAGTGAAAATTAATATAAGTCTAAGAAAAATCAATATTAAAGAAGCCTTACAGAAAACTAATATTTATACCCAATTCAAGGATATCATACCAGAAGGCAAAACACTCTGGTCCTGGCTGCTCCCTTCTTCCTATTTTTTTTATTCTTGGGGCCCCAGGTTCAATGTTAATGTTAAAATCTGAAGTACCTGGAAAACTAGAATAGTTGAAGATATTCAAGACCTAATAAAAACACCTGTAGCTCTATATATCATGAAATATAACATAGAGACAGAGATCTAACCCTCCACTAGCCAAACTTTCTTGAAGACCTTGTTATAGGAGATGGAAAGTAATGTTAATGAGAAAGGACATAACTTTAAGGACAGGGGAGAAGATAATATGTGAAATCATCTGGAAAAGCTTTGTGAAAATTACTTTGGTTTAAGTTTAAATTAAAATCTAGTTTGCTCCTGCATTGTCACCAGGCATCATAAAGTCAATAAAACCTTCAAAAAGTGTTCAAGCCAGCTAGACCTCTGTCTTCTACTCCATGCTATCCTGGGATCCTAAGCTCTTCTATCTTTCATATTAGCATTTCCTCATCCTATCTAATAAAGAGGGAATATGCTAATTGACCCTCACACCATCGCAAAGATGGCAGCGCCCACAGCCAATAAGGAGGGAATATGCTAATTGACTGTTACACCCTCAAAGATGGCGGTGCCCACAGCCACAAGATAGCGGCACCCAGTCCCCTCAGCCCCGCCAGGGCCCCTGCCTCTGGACTCCCCCAGTCCTGCCAGCCCCCCAGCCACCCAGGGCCAGCCCAAGGTGCAGGCAAGCCTTGGATGGCAGCTGCCCAGCTGCCTAGGACCAGCCCATGGTGCAGGCACCCAGGTTCAGGCTTCCCAGCTGCCCAGGGCTGCCCAAGGCTCAGGTAACCAGGGCTGGCCGAGGCTTGTGCTACTGGCAGTGGCAGCAGCCGAGGTGTGATGGGGCGTGACCTTTCCCTGATCGCTGGGTCACCTCCCACCCCTGAGGGCTCCCAGACTGTGAGAGGGGGCAGGCTGGGCTGAGAGACAGCCCCTCCAGTGCATGAATTTTTATGCACTGGGTCTCTAGTCCTATATAATGAAAGGCTAATATGCAAATTGTCCCCTCAGGAGTTCAACTGACTGGGAGTTTGGCCACTCATTATGATGTGTGCTGACCACCAGGGGGTGGCACGGAAGAAGGAAGGCCCCAGCCAGCAGCCAGAAGGTCCTGATTGGCCCTGATTGCTGGCCAGGCCGAGGGACCCTACCTGTGCACATTTCATGCACCGGGCCTCTAGTATACAATAATACACTCTTAATAGTTAATGTGATGACTTATCTCTCAAAGATATTGCAAAATTAATGACTTCAGGTTTAAGGATTAATTTACATGGTTTAGTCAGATTTTAGAGAATTAGACTCCCTGATTTCTTTAATAATACTGCCTGTATTTTTGTATATTAAAGAATCTTTCTCTATCAAAGACAACATGAGGTAGATCAGAAGAGAACTTGATTTCAAAATATCTGGACTGTCAAACGGCCACAGCAGCTTTTGGAGTTCCATAGGAGGTGGCCTATATATACCTATTATTTGAGGTAATGATCATAAAATTCATAACACAAAATCCAATGGCCTCTACTTACTCTTTGGAATGACAAATTAAGTGCAGAACACCTTTCATACATCTCTCACAGAACCTACTGAAGTAAGCTTGTACTTGCTTAAGCTGTGTCTCTTCAGTGGTTTTATTTCCTACTACCTCGAAGAAAATAAAACTGCTTAAAAGATTAACAGAGACTACGTTTTACAACCCTTTGGCAGAGACAATGCGATGTATTTACCAATCTTCCTGGAAAATAAGGTTTACTCATATTGTTTTCAGCACCAAGGACAATGCCTTGAGCACAAAATACATTTTACATTCAATAAAAGCCTGTAGCATGATAAATTTGTTAATAGATGCTGGGGCTATCCTCAGGCAAACTAATGTGGGGAGCCTTGTTTTTCATTGAAACAATTATTGCCCTGCTTTATTCCCTCTGGCATCCAGGGCTCTGTGTTCCCTTTTTCCTATCCCCTATGAAAATCTATTCTCAGGGGCGAGAAATACCTTCCCTACTCTACACACTAAAGAATAAAATGAACATTTATCAAACTATCTATGACAAGGGACTCAATGAAGACCAGGACTTTTGCAAAATGCAATTAAAACAAATTACTAGAAAATAAAATTAAAAAATCAAAGATAGAAAAATACAAGTCCTAATTTTTTATGATTGGCTTTAAAAGACTTAAAATTACATTTCAAGAAATAAAATAAAAACAAACATAATGTAGGAAAAAATAAGGATCACAGCCTGGCCCAATCTGCTGACTACACTTTGCCAAACACTGGCATAAATTACTAAGGAGCAAAATCTTTCCCCTGTGGGCATTTCCATTTCCATTACACAAAATATGCAGGTTCAAGGAGAGATGCCTCTGTTTATACATATTTGGGAGAGAGAGAATGTGATCAACTAAGTAGTGGCAACGGCAGGCTGGGAAGAGGGGGATTCCCAGGCCCCTCAGCCGTCAGCATGCACAGGTCCAGGCCTGTGCTAGGGCATGAGCAGCATTCATAGGTCCAGAGAAAAATGTCAGCAGCCAAAGTTGGACAACATTTTCACACTTAAGTCACAGGGAACTCCCAAGCCTCTCACCTGAAGCAATGTGGATCCTGACTCGTACCTTTGCTTTCGTTGAACTGGCTGCGATATTAAGATCTGTTGTCCTGATTTGCATTCCAACCAGCAAAGTAAATCAGATTATGATTTATTCATATGTGGGATATAAAACAGAAAACAACAAACTAACAAACAAAACAAACAAACTCACAGACAGACAACAGAAGGTGGGTTACCCAAGAGAAAGGGGAGTTGGGGGAGGATGAAGAGGGTAGAGGGGTTAATTATATGGTGACAAAGGGAAACTAGACTTTGAGTGGTGAGCACATAGTGCAATATACTAGTATAGATGGCATAGAATGGTACACTTGAAACTTATGTAATGTTATCAACCAATGTCACCCCAATAAACTTAATAAAAAAGATTCTGTTGTCCAATGTTATTAACATGTGAAGGTACCAAAGGTTTAAAATGTAGACATTTTTAAATGTAAAATTAAGCCAAATTAAGCAGCTTTGCTCAATAGCAGATATACTTGCTATAATATGGGGAGAAAGAAAACTAAGATTATCATTACCAATAAGAAACAAAAACAAGACTTTGAAATTAAATAAATGGATCCATTTGGGGCCAATTGAGAGATTCTTAATAATTATAAGATACGGTAAACATTAGATTGAATGAAGATAACTTTGATGTGACAATTTTATGTGATGAGAAATGTCATGGACTTTGACTTATTGTTTATTGGCACAGTGCTAGAATTATAATTCTGACTTTGCCTTGAATGAAATTGATGAGAGGGCTAGAAACAGCACATATCAGTACATCATTCACAGAACTGTGGAATAGGTAAGGTTTGTATTCTCCTCCTGCTTCCCCTCGTTTTAGCACCTCTGACAGACTTTGGAACTCTCCTCATATCGTCCTGTACTTCAGATCCTCCATCTGATCTTGGACTCTAAGGATTTTCATCCCTGTCCCACAACCTTCCCTCCCTGCAACTTTAAAAGCTAGTTCTATCCCAGTGATTTGGTTTCGGCTTGTAAAACTCTGTCTTTGCCATTATGTAATCAAATTGGAGAGCCTCTCCTTTGTGGCTGGGTCTTGTGGCCAGGAGACTGTGAGTCTTTGGCCAGTCTCTGGTAGGAAAGTAAAAAAGAGCAATGAAGACAATTATTCCATTGATTTCAGCTATAAATACCACTTTGCCTGAGTTGTCTGAATGATGAGTATTCTGTGCAAATGCTGCTCTCTAGTGCAATAGAACTGCAAATAATGCACATCTATTTCTTATAATCCCATTCAACATAACCCAAAGGTTCAAATCTAACAAAACACATGTAATATGACAGTTAGTTCATAATGTAAGTATGGGGAAGAGGAGAGAAATTTCAAGCATGAGGATGCTATAGAGGAAGTAAATATGCATAATTTAAGTAATAGCATGCTAACTTAAACAGGGGTCACTGATAAGGGAAGTATTACTAATCTATCAATAGGCAATTACTAACAGTTTACTCAGAAATAAAGTATGAAGACAGAGGAAGAATAAAATGTGGCCTCAAACCCCAAGAAGTTGTTTGCAATTTGGTCCGGGTGAAAAGATATGAAATAAGAAAATACATATTTGAGAGATAGAGAATGTGATACAGATTTCTACACCCATACTGTTCAACACAGTATTCACTAGTCACATACACAGTATTCACTAGCCACATCGAGCACTTGAAATATGGCTAGTCCAAATTGGGATGTACTGCAAGCATAAAATGTAAACCAGGTTTCTAAGACTATTTTTAATAAAAATATTTCATTAATGATTTTAAATTGATCATATGTAGAAAGAAAAATATTTTGGCAATATTAGAATAAATAAAATACATTAGAATGTGTTTTACTGTGTTTAGAAAATATAAAATATGCACATGGTTTGCATTTTATTTCTATTAGATAACATGGCTTTGAAAATTATATTTCAGAGGAATGGGAGCTAGGTAAAGAATGGAAGAAACAGATCTTGAATAGGTCTTACTGAACTTGGAGAGAAAGAGAGAATAAAAGGAAAGTAAAATCTGGGAAATGTAGTGATGAAATGAAAGTGGGGAGAGAAGGGAAGAAAGGGGACAGAGTGAGCGGAAGATGCAGTTTGGGGGAGATTACAAAGAACAGCCTGACATGGAGGAAGGCAGAAAGGATGCAGAGAGATTGAGTCTTTGAAGCCAGGCAGAGGTTTGTGGGTTCCTTAGAAGTAAGGCAGCCCTTGAAAGGGTTTGAGTCGGGCAATTACATATGAAAGCTGAAGTTTATGAAGAAAATTTTAGTATTGAGGTACTTAAACCTCTCATCATATCAGAAAGTTCTTATATAATCATTAAATTCAGATTTGCAGATAATATAAAACTGTACAGCTCAGCCACCCAATTCAGTAAGAAATAACAGCGCATTCTTACAAATCCAATTAACCTTGGCCTTTAGTCAATTTTTTTTTCTTTTGTCATTTTCAAATGCTATTGAAGAGATGTGCTGTAATTTCTAATGGTGAGAAGAATAAGAGAATGGAAACTAAAGCACAGAGGAGGCTTGGAAAAGCTTTCAGATGATGGTATCTGAGCTAACAGTCCCCTTTCGTTGTCTTTGGAAAAGATGCCTTTTCTTCAAAGCCCTTTGAAATGACGAAGGGCACATTGATAAACATCAATTCCTTCTAATTCATAATGTTTGCCAGTTTGTCTTCCTCTATCCCACCCTTTATGTTGGTCCAGAATGTGATTGTCACAATATCTGGGTGAGCAAGATTGTGAAATGAGGCCATTAAATAAGTGATTATTTCTAAACTCATCTTTGTCACATTGGAATGCTCCACAAAGCACCTCTCTCGGGGCTACGTTTCATTTTATCTGATCCCATCAGCACCATATCTATATCCTGAGTGACTTCACAATACCCTCTCTTTCAGTAGAAGCCAATCAGGTTATGGGTTTGTTAGTAATAAAAATTACCAAGGAGCAGTTTGCAGATGATAAGAGCAACGCAAATTCTAAAAAGAAGTCATAAGAGAAATAATGAGCATCTTCCTCACTTCTTGGAACTGGGCAATTCCAAGCTCCTTGAAGCAACAATTAACCTCTTGTATTCAACGATAATGGACAAATATTAGAAATGGCGATGTCAGCTTTTAGACTCTGTTGGCATCACATTGTCATTTAAAAGTTAAGTTCTCCCAAGTATTTTTTGTCAAGTTGCTTTCTACAGTATTCTTTCCCTGATAGGACAGAGCCTTAAGTAAGCAGAATAATTTTGCTCTTGTTTTAATGATTTGTTTACTGGTTCATTCCAGAGTGTGAGCTACAAAAGGGGGAAGTGTCATAAATAGACTTTTGTGTCCCATGATTTTCCACTGTGTCACTATTGGTATCATTTCTCATTGCCAAAACTATTTGTAGAGTCTAGTAAATGAGCATTCAGCAAGCTGCTATGGAGACTTCAGCATTAACTAAAGCACAGACCTCACACATTTTTCTTTCACCCCAGCCTCCTTGAGCGTGTATCTGCTAAACCTTTTATGACATATCACACAGCAAGGAAAGTGAGAGGCCAGCAGCCCTAATTACACAGGCAGCTCTCCTCTCTCTCTAAACAAGAAGAAGTAGTTGGACTGGAAGGGGGGGTCCTTTGGGGGATTTCGAAGAAGAGTGAGGAAGACGTGACAGAATCGGAAGAGTCTGAGAGGGTTTCCTTTTAGGAGATTGTTTTCGGTTGGAAAATAGACTTAATGCATATGATTTACCTGAAGAGACTTTAAAGGGCTCTTTTGAGGAAGAAGTCCATGCTGAACTGGAGCTACCTTGCAAGATGTAGATTCTGGCAAGCTAAGAGGGCTTGGTGAAGGAGAGGCAGGGGCTAGGTATTGTCAAATATGCAGTACCAGCCTTCTTCCCTCCACACTTGGGGCAGACAGACAGCTTACTCAACCACAGCGTCGTTATTAAACACATCCCAATAAAGCCTTCCCAATAAAGAGATCCAGGCACCACAACTGATAAATGGACATTTGCACTTGAGGTGAACTACATGTCAGTCACACTTGCTTGACTTTCGGCTTAAAAGTAAAAGACACCACCCATTTTCCTTTTCAGTTTGATTCATCTAATTCCACTTAGATAAATAAAGACAAAGCTTTAAGGAGAGGAAAATGAACAATAAGTTAATACACTTAGAACATGATTATAAAATAGTTATCAAATTCTTGTACTTAAAATGTGCCAAGTATTACAAATGCCATTCCTAAGCCCCATAATAACCTTTTGTATTGGGCATTATCATAATTTCCCTTTTTGTTGTAATTGTTCCCAAAACTGGGACTCAGAGAATTTATTTTCCCCAAATCACTGAAGAAGGAAATTAAAGAAGATACAAATATGTGGAAGCATATACCATGACAGAAATACCAATCAGAAAAGATATATGTGCCCCTATGTTCATAGCAGCACAATTTATAATAGCTAAGATTTGGAAACAGCTTAAGTGCCCATCAGCAGATGAGTGAATTAGAAAACTGTGGTACATCTATACAATGGAATACTACACTGCTGTAAAAAAGAAGGAATTCTTACCATTGGCAACAGCATGGATGGAACTGGAGACCATTATGCTAAGCAAAATAAGCCAGTCAGAGAAAGATAAATATCACATGCACTCACTCATTTGTGGAATATAATGAACAACATAAACTGATGAACAAAAATAGAACCAGAGACACAGAAGCATCAAACAGACTGTCCAACCTATGAGGGAAGGTGTGAGGTGAGGGGGTAAGAGATCAACCAAATGACTTATCTGTATGCATATGAGCACAACCAATGGACACACAGTAGGGGGTGAAGGGCATGTGCTGGGGGGTGGGAGCAGCCAGGGACAGGTCAATGGGGGGAAAAGGAGACTCATGTAATACTTTAAACAATAAATATTTTAATTTTTTTAAAAAAAGAATTAACATCATTAAAATGTCCATACTATCCAAAGCATTTTACAGATTCAATGCAATTCCTATCAAGATATCAGTGGCATATTGCATAGAACTAAAACAAATATTCCAGAAAGTTATAAAGAACCATAGTAGTCTTAGGAAAGAAGAACAAAGTTGGAGGAATCATGTTACCTGATATCAAACTGTACTACGAGGCCATAGTAATCAAAACAGCCTGGCACTGTCATAAAAACAGATACATAGATCAATGGAAAAGAATAGAGAGCCCAGAAATAAACCCACACCTTTACAGTCAATCAATATTTGACAAAGGAGGCAAAAATACACAATGAACTACAGATAGTCTAGTCAATAAATGGTGTTGGGGAAGTTAGATAGATACATGCAAAAAACTGAAACTAGGCCACCTTCTTACACCATACAAAAGAATAAGCTCAACATGGATTAAAGACTTAAATGTTAGACTCAAGACCATAAAAATCCTAGAAGAAAACATAGGCAGTAAAATGTCAGACATTTACCGTAGTAATATTTTTTCTGATATATCTCCTTGGGCAAGGGAAACAAAAGATAAAATAAACAAATGGGACTACATCAAACTAAAAAGTTGTTGCACAGCAAAGGAAACATCAACAAAATGAAAAGACACCCCACAGAATGGGAGAACATATTCACCAACACATCTGATAAGGGCTTAATATCCAAAATTTATAAGGAACTTATAAAACTCAACACCAAAAAACAAAAAAAACAAAATCCAACTTAAAAATGGGCAAAGGACTTAAATAGAAACTTCCCCAAAGAGGACATACAGATGGCCAATAGACTTATGAAGAGATACTCAATGTCACTAATCATCAAAGAAGTGCAAATTAAAGCCACAATGAGATATCGCCTCATACCTGTCAGAATGGCTACCATCAATAAATCAACAAACAACAAGTGTTGGTGAAGATGTGGGAAAAAGGGAATCCTTGTGCACTGTTGGTGGGCATGCAGACTGGTGCAGCCACTGTGGGAAGCAGTATGGAGGTAACTCAAAAAATTAAAAATGGAATTGTCTTATGACCCAGCAATTTCATTTCTGGGAATACATCAGAAGAAACCTGAAACACTAATTTGAAGAACACATGCATCCCTATGTTCATTGCAGCATTATTTACAATAGCCAAGATTTGAAAACAGCCCAAGTGCTCTATCAGTTGATGAGTGGATAAAATAGCTATGGTACATTTACACAATGGAATACTACTCAGCCATAAAACACAAGGAAATTTCACCCTTGGCAATAGCATGAATTTGCCTTGAGAACATTATGTTAAGGAAATAAGATAGTCAGAGAAAGATAAGTACCATATGGTTTCACTCATATGTCGAATCTAATGAACAAACTAAATGAACAAGAAAAATAGAAACAGTCTCATAGAGAGTAGGCAAACAGCTCTTGGCAAGTGGCGGGGGATGCAAGGGTCATGGAGGGATTGAGAAAAAAAAAAGAGAAAAGAACTTATTAACATGGACAACATTGTAATGATCATGGGAGGGGTGGAAGTCAAAGAGGGGATATGGGAGATAAATGATGATGGAACAAATAAAATAGCCCTGGAAGAGGGTTGCAGGTTCAATCCCTGATCTGACCGGTGAGCTTGAGGGAGGCAACAGACTGATGTATCTCCTGTGGTCGATGTTTCTCTCCCTTTCTCTTTCTCCTTTCCTCCCTCTCTAAAAACTATTTAAAAATAAGTAAAAATTAAAAAAAAAGAAAACGAGTGCCCTGGCCAGTGTCTCTCAGTGGTTAAAGTGTTGGCCCGTGCACTGAAGGGTCCTGGGTTTGATTCCTGGTCAAGGGGTCAAGGTCACGTATCTGGGTTGCAGATTCCATCACTGGACCTGGTTGGGACCCATGCGGGAGGCAACCAATCAATGTGTCTCTCTCACATAAATGTTTCCCTCTCTCTTTTTCCTTCTCTTTCTCACCCCTTCCCTCTCTCCCTCACTCTCTTCCACTCTGTCTGAAAAGTCAATGGAGAAAATCTCCTTGGGTGAGGATTAACAAATAAACAAAAAGGAAGTATGAATTTATTTAATATATTTCCTTTATTTATGGAAAGTGATAGTGGTTTCCTTTTTATAGAAGTGATATAAAATCTTCCTTAAAAATAAACTACATTTCAAAAACTAACATTGATTTTAAGAAAGTAATAGCTGGAAGAGATGGCAAATGAATAAAATACATCCATTTATTGTAAGTCAAAGTGAAACAGCTTGAAATAAGTGATATTTTTCCTGGCCACTCCTTAAAGCTCACACAAAAGAGGTAGTACTCAAACTCAGACATACAAGGTGAAGAAATGGCTTCCTAAACCAGTCATGTGCTTCCTCTTCTAAGCTCTTGAGAAATTCCCTCTGTGTTAATCAAGACCTCACAGGCCACGGAGGGAGTTTTCTATGCTCTGTACACTGAGATTGCAGTTGGGAAGTGAAGAAGAATCTGTCCTGCACTGCGATCCCTCAAGGTCAGGACCTGTGCTTCTCTCACAGTCACAATTAGCTAACGTACACAATTAGACCATGCAAATGAGGTAGAGGAGAAACCCAGGAGCCAGTGTCCTTCCCCACACTTTTTACAGGAACAGTTCCCAAAGCCTGAAGCAATGGTGAGGCTGTTAAGGTGGTAGAAAGGAAGGGGGCATAATGGGACAAATGTTTGAGGGCAAGTGGAGTTTTGATTGAACTCCTGAAACCAGGTGATGCACAAATGTCCCCATTACCCCCTAAAGGGTAGCTTGCTCCTACCTCCAGTGACTACTGGTGAACAGTAATGTACATTTCCAGAGTGACTTCCTGATTTTTACTTTATTTTTAGAGGGCACTCTATTAACATCAAACTAGCTCTAGCCAATGTCACCTGCTGATATCATCCTCAATGGCACTAATATGATTCCTGAATTCTAACATGCACATCCCCACACACACATTTTAATATTTCTGAAACTGGACTGTACTTTACACCTGAATGTACATGAAATGTGGTTTTTCATTTTCCTTCTTCATTGCATTTCATACCTGATTTCCCCTTAGAATTGAGTAAATATAATGCTCACATGTGTTCATGAGAATTAGGGTCAGTCATAATTTTAGAAGTATGTCACCAAATATATAAGCCTCTCAACATATTATTGGCTTTGAACTCATTTCTTTTTTAACTATTAAAAAAAAACTAACACGGTTTGTTAGAAAAAAATGCATTTGAACAAGAAACCAAGCTGATACAAAGAAACATAAAAATAATCAAAAGAATGCTACTATCTCTCAAAGGTTAGAGTCACCTTACTATCAAGAGAGAAAGACTAGATCAAGGAGAACTGGATAGTTCACAAATTGAATATTCTAGTGCTCATTTATCTTTATTTTTAATAATTCCATTTGTATGCATGTGTTAGATCACAAGGAAATGATGTTACTCTTCATGCTGACTTCTCATATAAATTACAAATACGTTTTTATGATAATGATTTATGGGGTTAGCTATTTCTCTTTCCGACAGAGAGTTACCTACAAAGAAACAATTATTCTACTTCTGAGATGGGATGTCATGAAAGAAATGGTTTCCAGATGCTTTGATTAAAAAAAGATTACAGAATATATGCAACATAAAATTCCAAAGCAGGCAAAACTAATCCTGGTAGCTCTCAAGTTGGCTACTTTTGTGAGAAGGGATGGGGGAGGGGTAGAGAAGGAACTCTAAGGTCATTCCGAGGAGGGAGAGGCTGGAAGTGTTCTTTTCCTTGACCTGGATGGTGATCACACAGGTGTATTTACTTTTGGAAATTCACTGTGCTGTATACCTATGAACTGTGCATTCTTCTGTCTTTGTGCTCTATTCTTCAATTTAAAAATAATTTTACAAAATAAATGAAACAGATATAGGACTTCTTATAAAATACTAGAGATCTGCGGGATCAGGTCGAAACTGGCTCTCTGACATCCCCCGAGGGGTCCCAGATTGCGAGAGGGCACAGGCCAGGCCGAAGGAGCCCACTGGTGCACAATTGGGGCTGGGGAGAGACACAGGAGGTTGGCCAGCCAGGGAGGGACCGTGGGAGGGCTCCAGGGTGTGTCTGGCCCATCTCTCTCAGTCCTGATCAGCCAGACCCCAGCAGCAAGCTAACCTACTGCTCAGAGCATCTGCCCCCTGGTGGTGAGTGCACGTCATTGTGACTCGTCAACCAGTCAACTGTCTGCCCCCTGGTGGTCAGTGCACATCATAGCGAGTGGTTGAGTGGCCTTAGCATATCATTAGCATATTACACTCTGATTGGTTGAACTGCCAACCGGTCACCGGACACTTAGCATATTAGGCTTTTATTATATAGGATTATTTGTTGACCAAAATGGGATAATTTATTCTGCCTTCAGGTAAACTGTCCTACTGGCTTTAATATTACATTGACTAGGGGCTAAATGTTGACCCTAAAAACATTAATCTTAATGTTCTCTCAAGCGAGTATCTATTTTCTAGCATTATCAGAATAGAACATCTCTCTATATAAATGACAATCTTTGGTCATTCTCAAAGAATAGCACGAAGCATGAAAATCAGAATTATTGATCTTGTGTTGTATAATGATGTTTCTATTGATGTGAAATACTATAGTTTCTATAGAATTGTAGACTTTCTGTTCTAATACACATAACCAGTCCTGGAAGACTCCTAGAAATTACTTCCTTAAGTGAGCAGGTTCCAACAGGATAGTTTAGGGGTATGGATGCTGGATGCCTCCGTCTCAGGTTACCCAGGTTACTGAGGTCCAGCAGAGGCTCAATAAGTACCACCCTCTTTCTGCCCCCACACAAAGCAGGGAAGATGCAGTGGATGGGGCTTTTAGCAGGGGCAATAGAAAGACAAGGGGCAGCAGGGGACTTATGTCTCTGGGAACCAGTCAAAATGGGAGAATAAAAACATTTGTTTGAGATTCTGGCACCCACCAATATGTGTGGGGACATACAATTGTCTCAGGTGCCAAATTTTCTTGCTTTACCACTAAAGTTGGGTGGTGTCTGTTAAAGATGGGAACACAGGCATGTAGCCTCCACATCTCTTCCCACTCCCAGAGTAAGTAGATTCATGTCAGTGGATAAGGCCTGGTACTCCCCAAGAAGGCTCTGTACTCCTACTGAATCATGCTCACCTCCACTCCCCCACCCCAGGTACATTCATGTCCAAATTTCTGGAAACTATTAACGTTATTTTTTTTAGAAAGGGTCTTTGCAGATGTGATTAAGTTAAGGATCTTGATATGAGATTATTCTGGATTATGCAGCAGGGCCCTAAATTCAATGAAAAATGTCCTTATCCTACATAATAAAACCCTAATATGCAAATCGACCAAATGGCTGAAAGACCGGCAGAATGACCAATCACTATGTTGCGTACTGACCACCAGGGGGCAGACACTCAACGCAGGAGCTTCCCCCTGGTGATCAGTGGGCTCCCACAGGGGAAGCACCGCTCAGTCAAAAGCCGGGCTCACGACTGGCAAGTAAGGGGTCCCAGACTATGAGAGGGATGTCTGACTGCTGGCTTAGGCCCGATCCCCGGATGTCCCTAAGCCAGCAGGCGGACATCCTCTGAGGGGTCCCAGACTGGGAGAGGGCACAGACCGGGCTGAGGGACCCTCCCCCTCAGTGCACGTTTTCAAGTACCAGGCCTCTAGTAAGAGATAAAAGAGGAAGGGGCAATGTGAGAGTTTGGTGGCAGAGGTTGGAGAGATGTGGTCACAAGCTAAGGAAACCAAGAAATGCCTACAGCAACCAGAAGTTGGAAGAGGAAAGAGGATTCTTCCCATGAGCCTCGCAAGCATGTCAAACTCGTGGCCGGTGGGCTGCATGCCTCATAGTAAATGGCCGCATGCCTTGTAGTAAATGAGGCACGCAGCCCGCCGGCCGCGAGTTTGACATGCTTTAGGGACTGCAGGCCTGATCACATCTTGCTTTGGGGCTTCTGGCCTCCAGAACTGTGAGAGAACTGATTTCTTTCATTTTCAGCCACCCAATTTGTGGTAATTTATTACAGTAGCCCTGGAAAACTAATACAACTCCTTAGTACGCCTTGAAAGACACAGTTTGCTCATCAAGAAGCCCACAGTGCCCCCTGATTGAAATATACTCATCTTTTGGTAATTCTAGGCATTTTATTTTGCTCCTGTGTGGCAAGTGGTAGTGTATCTCCCCAGAGGAACACAAGAAGACTAGAGAGTGTGCCAGGGACATGTAATTGTCCCAGCTCCTCCCTGCACACACCCCTTTGACAGAGAGGGTGAGGACTCACTTGAACATTCTATTCTCTAAACTACTTCATTAAATTAATCATCACACAAATCTGATGGTTCCAAACCCTCTAGAATAGGTAACTGGTTTCTGACTTCTGAAAGGAGCTGAATTGCTATCAAGACATGGTAACATTCAAAGTAATGTCTTTGAACTCAATTCCACTGAAAATGTAACTAATGACTAGGAATTATGGTGCCTCCTTTGCCTTTCCTACATATGCATCCTTCTTTCTTATTTATCTCAGCTGCACTACCAGTCTCTGCCCCCTTTCTTTGCTCACTCAGTTCCCTCTAGTTCCGATCACTCAGAAACTTCTGCATCTGCTGGGTACATGGAAGGGTTCAGCCTTTCTCTCTCCTTTGTACCTGCATGACTGGGCCCATGTCTCTTCCATCCCTTCTTCAACACTGTCTGAGGCCAGCTCATCTCCCTTACTCTACTCCACAACATAGGATATTTTGGAAATACAAACCAAAACCACAATGAAATATCACCTCCCACGCAGCAGGGTGGCTACTGTGCAAAACACACACACACACACACACACACACACACTAACAGAAAATAACACATGTTGCCAAAAATGTAGAGAAATTGGAAACCCTGTGCACTATTGGTGGGAATGTAAAATGATACAGCCCCAGTAGAAAACAGTAGGCAATTCCTCAAAAACAACTGAAAACAGAATGACCGTATGACCCAGCAATTCCTTTCCTGGGTATATATGCAAGAGAAGTGAAAGCAAGGTCTCTAAGGATATTTGTACACCTATGTTCACTGCAGTGTTATTCACAATAGCCAATAGGTGGAAGCAACCCTGTATTATTGATGGATAAGTGGATAACTAAAATGTGGCTTACTCATACAATGGAATATTATTCAGCCTTAAAAACACACACACACACACAAATTCTTCCCAGCTGGTGTGGCTCAGTGGTTGAGTGTCAACCTATGAACCAAGAGTCATGATTCTATTCCTGGTCAGGTTCCATGCCCAGGTTGTGGGCTCAATTCCCGGTAAGGGGGCGTGCAGGAGGCAGCTGATCAATGATATCTCTCATCATTGATGTTTCTATCTCTCTTACTCTCCCTTCCTCTCTGAAATTGATAAAAATATATTTTAAAAAAGAAGAAATTCTGACACATGCTGCAACATGTATGAACTTTGAGGACATTATGCTATGTAAAATAAGCCAGTCATAAATTTACAAATACTATATAATTTCATTTATATGAGGTATTTAGAGTAATCAAATAAAAAGAAACAGGAAGTAGAAAGGAGGCTGCCAGGGGCCGGGAAGAGGGGGAAATGGGCCGTTGTTTAATGGCTTTAGAGGTTCAATTTTGCAGGGCACAAAAATGATTACACAAAATGAACTGTACCCTCAAAAATGGTTAAGATGGTAAAGTTTGTTATGTGTATTTTACCACCATTTCAAATAAAAATTAAAAGAGATATAAAATGTTTCAAATATGCAGAAAAGTAGAGAGAATAATACAACCATCTACTCACTTCTAAAACCTCACCTTCACCCACTGCATCCTATTCCCCTCCCTCTCCCAAAGTTCGTATGTATCTGCGTCATGCATAATTTTTCTACTTTTATTCTCCTTCTATCTACCTCCAAACAATATGTAGTATTACCCTGATATATCTCAAAAGCATAATGTTGGGATGGGAAAAAGCAACTTGCAAATGGATGCTATTAATGTAAATTTTAAAGGCACACAAACAATTCCACAGTAACTCCAAGCAGAAGGGACTGTCCACATCTATAGTCTAGATTCACAAAAACATGCTGTTCTCAGATTTAAGTTCCTAAAACATCTGAAATAACCTACCTGCTTCTTGAGGAGCCGTGTCTGTGTTTCACTCAAGGTCCTACTTTTGTTCCTTTGGCTTCTTGGTCAGGTTGCTCACTGGATGCCCCTCCTGTTAGGCCTGGCTAAGACCTCCGCCCTCCTCCCCAGTGTGGGTCACCTCCTGGCTGTGTTTCACTGCCACAGGGGCCTTCATTCCTGGTCCACCATAGCCCAAGGGGGAGAGAGGGTTCCAGAGACTTTGAGGATTAACAGATAATTTTGAAAATACACAGTTTTATTTAAGGTTTATGCTAAAACAGTACATAAATAGCTTTATACATTGTGAAAATACATGAACAATTCAAGCATCAAAGAAAGAATCAAAACACTGAAACAAAGTTGCAAAGTTGAGAATTTGAGTCCTTTATATGTCAAGAAACTCTTTAAGAAAATTCTAATAAGTACCATTCTTTGAACTTAAATTCTGAAAACTAAATTATATGTAATGAGAATTTTACATGTAATTTCTTTTGTACTCCTTTCCACTTTAAGCATAATAGAGCAAGTTATCTGGTCAGTATTAACATTATTTTACTTTTTATATTCACCCTCAAGTTAGTTAGTGTGTGATTTGGATCACCCATGCCTGATGATGGAAAAATTATTTCACTTTTGTGAAATAAGTAGATTAGATCTTCAATTTTAATGAAGGTAATAAATGAATTTTTGGAGGAGACTGTAATGCCCTTTGTATAAGGGAATTTTTTAGTTTTACAAGGCAAGTCTAGGAATGCAATAGCATTGGTGTGCAAAAGCAACTGTAGTTTTGCTTGTATCTAACTACCATTTTTCTATCAGGCATCCTTATTTCCCTTGCATGTATCTCAGAAAATGTAGCTCACTGTTTTCTGAAAACATAAAGTGCCAGAAGCCAGTTCCAGCATGTCATAATTGCAAGAGTTTCATCGAAAGGTTGATGGAACTTAGGGACTCAACAAGGGCTGAGTCACATATGTTATTGCCTATTGGGAATGGCTAAAGGCATTTCCCCAAACCTGAAAGGGATGCATAAATTGATTGCTTGTTGCCAGACAGCTCAGGGCATCTTCATCTACATGTTATTGTCTCCTCCTGGCCAAACACCTGAACAGCCACAGGTAACTCCACCAATCTGAAAATGGATTCTGTACCTAACCCTACCCTTTGATGTGTATATCACCACCTTGCCTTAGGACAGTGGTCGGCAAACTGCGGCTCGTGAGCCACATGCAGCTTTTTGGCCCCTTGAGTGTGGCTCTTCCACAAAATACCACGTGTGGGCGCGCATGTACAGTGCGATTGAAACTTCATGGCCCATGCACAGAAGTCTGTTTTCGGCCTGGGCGAGTCTATTTTGAAGAAGTGGTGTTAGAACACTCAAGGGGCCAAAGAGCTGCATGTGGCTCAGGAGCAGCAGTTTGCCAACCACTGCCTTAGGACAAATTGTGTTAATAAAAAGCAAGGGGTCCTGAGACAAGGAGAACTTAGTTACTTTAGCTAAGTCTTTCTCTGACTCCCCATGATGCCTTTCAAAATTATGTTTCATCTCTGGACTCTTGATTAATTTACACACAACCTCTTCTTGAGATTGCTGAACCTTTCTAGATGCCGGATCAAGACCACCGGCATTAATAAAGACCTTTGATTTTGAATGGATTAAAAAGTCTGCTCCACTAGATCCCGGGTCCGGGTGAGGCCGTGTGCCCCTGGATCTGGGTGAGGCCACGCGCCCCTGGGTCCGGGTGAGGCCACGCGCCCCTGGTTCCGGGTGAGGCCATGCGCCCCTGGGTCCGGGTGAAGCTGAATCCCGGGTCCAGGTGAGGCCGTGAGCCCCTGGATCCGGGTGAGGCTGGGTCCCAGGCCTGGGTGAGGCCACGCGCCCCTGGGTCTGGGAGAGACCACGCGCCCCTGGGTCCGGGTGAGGCCACGCGCCCCTGGGTCCGGGTGAAGCTGGATCCCGGGTCCGGGTGAGGCCGCGCGCACCTGGGTCCAGGTGAGGCCACGCACCCCCTGGGTCTGGGTGAGGCCACGTGCCCCTGGGTCCGGGTGAAGCCATGCCCCTGGGTCTGGCCGAGACCAAACCAGAGGGAGTCGGACCTGCATTACCACCATTTGTCCACCATCCAGAGCTGAGGGGTCAGTGCCGACATGTACACATAAGGAACTGGTGGACATTGATATTGGGTCTCAAAAGAACTGTTGGTCCAGAAAGAAACTCACTACAGACTGATTCATTTGCCTGTCAGCATAACTATTATTGCTCGTCTCACATTCAGTTCTTAAAAGTATATCTCTAGTGACACATGATCTCGCTCATCCAGGGGAAATGATGAACAACATAGACTGATGAACAAGAACAGAACCAGAAACAAGGAGGCATCGATCGGACTATCGGGCCTCAGAGGGAGGATAAGGGAGGGTGGGGGGAGGAGGGAGAGATCAACCAAAGGACTTGTGTGCATGCATATGAGCCTAACCAATGGTTAAGTTCAACAGGGGGTTGGGGCATCCGTGGGGAGGGGTGTGGGATGGGAATGGGGGGATGAGGACAAATATGTGACACCTTAATCAATAAAGAAATTTAAAAAAAAAGTCTGCTCCAATACTTTCTAACAATGAGTCCTCACTTCACTGAGGCTCAGCTTCTCATAGTTAAAATGAGGCTCATAAAACCTACCTGACATATGGGAATGCCTTGAAAACTTCATTTTAAATGATCTTAAGCAAGAAACACGTGACTTTATGAAACATTTGGAGAATGTGACTGCCTGTATGACCGGGAAAGCCCCAGGTTAGCTATTGATTTGGAAGGCCCCAGGTGTAACCCAGGTGATTCGGATACTTGGCATGTGTGTATATGTTAAATATATGTTAAATATGTTAAAGAGTATATGTTAAATATATGGTAAAGAGTATATGTTAAATATACTCTTTCCCGAATCACACTTTGGTAGCAGAGCCATTAAATGAAGAGAGAATTTAATACAAACTCAAAGCCTGTGATGTCTGCTTCCCCACCCACCTCAGCTCAAATAGCCATTGGTACATAGATATCTAGATTAGCAAACAGGCTGCTAAGAGGTGAGTCAAGAGGTGGTCTCTATTGGGTGTCCCATGCCCTCAGACTGGTGTTTCAGAAATTAGATGGTGATGTTGCCATGTTCAAGCGCATACTGATTTGTACACACTACCTGTTTAACGTACCTCAAATCTCAGTCACTGAAATTAGCATGCTTTTTAGACATATATAAAAAGTAACCATGCACAGCTCTTTTTCCCCCCTTACTGCTGATGGTTTCTTAAAGAGAAAAATTAGGAGGAACCAAGATGGCAACATAGTTAAATAACTAAACTGCCACCGCGCACAACAATTTCAAAAATACAACTAAAAGACAAAACGTCTACCACCCAGAACCATGGGAAAGCTGGCTGAGTGGTAAATTTACAACTAAGAAGGAAAAAGAAAGGAGAACTAACGCAGAAAAGCTGAGGTACGGAGGCGCGCGAAGCGGGCTGGTGGCGGGCGACAGGGCGCGAAGCTTTTTTTCCAACCTGAAGGGAGATAAGCTCCCGATCACTCTGAAATCCAGTTTCTGGGGACACGCGGGGAACCCAGACACCTATGGGGAGAAGCTGGACTCTAGGCCATCAGGTAAGAAAGTGAGAGTGACCTTCTTGCAGAGGTGCGCCCAGCAATCAGTGTTTACTGCACTGGAGCGTGGGACGTGGGGACTTGGAAACACGGAAAGGCAGAGACGGCTAAGGGTAGCCATCGCCGCTTGCCACACCCTAGCCTAGTGACGCCCTGAGACCCCGCCCTGCCCTGAGACCCCGCACCGCACATTCTACAAACTTGCCCAGGCTCCACACAGCGGCTTTTGCATATAAATGACCTGTTCTGTGGAAGCTTAACCAAATAAACTGCAACTCTAGTAAGACTGCTCCAAAACCGCCAAAGCCCAAGCAAAAAGGAGAAAACTGTAGTTCTTGCTGTAACTCCTGCTGGGTGGCCTCAGACAGTAGCTGACCTGCACCCCATTGGAGATCCAGAATCTAGGGTATCTAGTGGTCAGTGTGAGACGACACCAGATTTCAACCACTCTCATAAGGGACACATTCAAGAGGCAGACTCAGTGAGCGCCAAAGCCCTACTGGAACAAGTCCCACCCCATAAACGTGTCTCCAGCACAGCAATTCTTCTGTTATAGACACAGCGGGTCCTCACAGCCAATTGGCCTGGAGGTTAATTCCTCCCAGTGACACCAACAACAATCAAGACTTAACTACAACAAGACTGTACACACAGTCCACAAAGGGGTGCACCAAGAGCGTCCACCTCAGGTAACTGGGAGGCTGACCCATTGAACCAATAGGACACCTAGTACACAAAGCTACCCTACCAACTAAGGGAAGCAGCAAAAATGAGGAGGCAAGGAAACAGATCCCAAACGAAAGAAATGGAGGAGAACAAATGAATGGACATAGAGTTCAAAACCATGGTTATAAGGGTTTTCAAGAATTTCATGGAAAAGGCTGATAAATTTAATGAGACCCTCAAGGATATGAAAAAGGACCAACTAGAAATTAAACATACACTGACTGAAATAAAAAATATTATACAGAGACTCAACAGCAGACTAGAGGAATGCAATAATCAAGTCAGAGATTTGGAATACAAAGAGGCAAAGGACACTCCTCCAGAGAAGCAAGAAGAGAAGAGAATTCAGAAAGTTGAAGATAATGTAAGAAGCCTCTGGGACAACTTCAAGCGTACCAACATCAGAATTATGGGGGTGCCAGAAGAAGAGAGAGAGCAAGACGCTGAAAACCTATTTGAAGAAATAATGACCGAAAACTTCCCCAACCTGGTGAAAGAAATAGACTTACAAGTCCAGGAAGCACACAAAACCCCAAACAAAAGGAATCCAAAGAGGACCACACCAAGACACATCATAATTAAAATGCCAAGGGCAAAAGACAAAGAGAGAATCTTATAAGCAGCAAGAGAAAAACAGTTAGTTACTTACAAGGAAGCACCCATACGATTATCAGCTGATTTCTCAACAGAAACTATGCAGGCCAGACGGGAGTGGCAAGAAATATTCAAAGTGATGAATAGCAAGAACCTACAACCAAGACTACTCTACCCAGCAAAGTTATCATTCAGAATTGAAGGGCAGATAAAGAGCTTCACAGATAAGAAAAAGCTAAAGGAATTCATCACCACCAAACCAGTATTATATGAAATGCTGAAAGGTATTATTTAAAAAGAGGAAAAAGAAGAAAAAAGTAAAGATAAAAATTATGAACAACAAATACATACATATCAACAAATGAATCTAAAAGTCAAGTGAATTAAAAATCTGAAGAACAGAATAAACTGGTGAACACAATAGAATCAGGGGCATAGAATTGGAGTGGATTGATAATTCTCAGGGGGAAAGCGTTGTCTGTGTGGGGGGTACGGGAATAGACTGGACAAAATCATACACCTATGGATAAGGACAGCAGCGGGGAGGTAAGGGCAGAAGGAAGGGTGGGAACTGGGTGGAGGGGAGATATGGGGGGGGGAAGGAGAAACAATTGTAATAATCTGAACAATAAATATTTATTAATAAAAAATAAATAAAGAGAAAAATTCAAGTTTTACATTTTACTGGTACTATCATTTTTTTCAGTCCTAAAGATGATTAACAGACATGTTTATCGTGGAAAGAAAAAGAAAGTCATTGCAACTAAAGAACCTAACAGCATGACCAAGTTTTAAAAGTAGTATGACAGCAACAAAAAATGATGGAGCCTTATAGTTATTTCTGAGTGTGCCCTGTCCACAGACCACCCACACCAGCACTAACAATTGGTTCCTCTTGTTTTGTTTTGTTTTTTTCCTGCCTTTTGTGTGCAAAAGAAGCGCTTGCAAAGTTCTGTGCTAAAATATTTTTAAAATAAAATAAACTGGTGCTAGCTCAAGAAATCATTATCAGAAATCTTGATTAAAGGTGTTTCATTGACTTTTAGGTGTTTTATTGTTTGATTTTTGTTGTTTGGTTTGTTTTTTGGGAGGGCCTGTTTCCCACCTTTTGGCTTTATGGGCACTGCTTTGCCTTCTCACTGAGATGACAGTGGTGTGCATGCAAAGAGGTCATACCCTGCCCCCTCTTGGTCCTTCCACCTTACAATTTTGAAATGAGGGTCTTAGAATTAGTGTTAGATTTAAAAATCCAGCTTTCTTAAAAAGGGTAGTGGCGGGGTTGAGGGTAAGAAAAAGAATAGAAGGATTAAGTCACACCACTTCGATTTCTTTGTAGAAAGGACCTTTCCATCTGATTAAGGGAAGACAAATGAATGAAGAATCACAGTGTTCTTACTTAATCAGCTTAATCACCTTGAAAAATTGAGGTAGTTATTCTGCCTACCAGGCATGAAGGGCTAAGCGATATCTGCCAAGTTGTTCCAACACCCTGATAATTGAGTTACACACATCGCCATAGACTCTGGCTGACAAGGTATGCCCCTAACATACTTACATTACTTGGAATTACTCTGAACTGGCATCCATACTAAAACTTGAGAAAGAAAGGAAATGACCTCAGAACAGATCTTACTGTTTTTTAGTGTTTTAAATACCCTCCAGAATCTGACAGAAAAGGAGGGCATTGACATGTCAGGCTCTAAACCTTACTGAGGAGACATTGAAATCTAAGATGCTTTGGAATAAACAGTAGTGACAGCAGGAAGAGCGTCATTAACAACAAGAAAACAATGAGTTTCAGATATTCCTCAGTGGTTTTTGCACATATTTTCCTTTGATCCTTATTCATGTCTATGGGGTAGGTACTATTATCATCACCACCTTAGACTTGGGAAAAAGAATCCTAGTAACTTCCCCAGGGCCCCTAGTCAGGAAGAAGTGGAGCCAGGAGTAATGCAACCCCAGGACCTGTGCCTTCAGAACCACCTATGGTTCCATCACTACCCGAGACTGTCTTAGTCAACAGGGACGCTGTTCCCCTTCTCTCTCATTTCCCAAAACAACCAATTGACACTTAAATCTAGTTTCTAGTATCTTTTCCATGAAGACTGTAAGGTATCTCAAAATTAATTTGAAATGATCCTACCTATACAGGAAGCTCCCTCTATTTTGGGGGAGAATTAATAAACATAAAATTTTCCTGTATATACATCAATGAAGTTGTTATGTCCTTTTATAAAGATTTCATATGTGATTAACCTCTAATTTTCGCCAAAATAATTTATCAGTTATCTCTTCCAAAATATTTGTAATATGTGAAGAACATATACATAAAGAGGAACACAGACTACTTTCGTTTAAATTTTATAGGAAAACTGTCTGAATTGTTTACAAACAATGTTGGCAAAATTAGAATCAACCAGCATTTTTTAAAATATTTTTTTTAATTGATTTCAGAGAGGAAGGGAGAGAGATAGAGAGAGAAAGAGAGAGAGAGAGAGAGAGAGAGAGAGAGAGAGATAGAAACATCAATGATGAGAGCGAATCACTGATTGGCTGCCTCCTGCAAGTCTCCTATTTTAGGGTGGGGTGGGGAGCGGGGGGGGGGGGGGGGGGGGGGAGATGGAGCCCGCAACCTGGGCATGTGCCCTTGGCCAGAATGGAACCTGGGACCCTTTAGTCCACAGGCCGATGCTCTATCCACTGAGCCAAACCAGCTAGGGCTCAACCAGCACTTTTATTCACAGTGTCCAAGCTACTTAGAGGGCAAATTACAGAAACACTTATTTGATTGTAAAAATAAAGATCATACATTTTAAAGGCTAAAAACAAGAAAAATAGTGTCCAAATATTATAAGAAAAAAATTAACAAAATATTTCATTGTAGAACTCAAGTGACAATAAAACAGAAATATTTACTAAGATTTTTTTTATCATGAATAAAAATATACAAATAACTTGTAGTGAAAATGCATATTTTGTAACTGTCATTTGCATGAACTTCAATATAAACAGGGATCACAGAAACTAAGAATATAGGGTGTCCCCCAAAATGTGTACACACACTTTGAAAAATTATAAAGGCAGTATTTATTAAAATACAATTTATTTTCAAAATGGAACTATCAGCTTTTAAACGGTGTATAAATTTTTGAGGGGACACCCTATATTTGGATGCACCCTGAAAAGCCGTGTGCAATGAAATTCCTACAGGAAACACCTTGGATTTAAAGTACTGTCCTAAATACATTTTATTTTAAAAATATATATCTTGATACAGTCTAAAAACTTAAGCTGGAGTTAACTCACAGTAGTGATGGAATAGATATAAATTGATTGTTTGATTGATTGTTTGATTGGCAGACAAGATAGGAATACCCACATCTGCCCACTTTGATTTGCCTCTTTGCAACAAATAAAATTTGCACATGGTCATTAAAGCTACAATATTTCACAAGTGTTACATATTTTAATAACTATGTTTAAGAAATTCAGTGAATTCTATCAATAACATGTCTCAATTTCTCCAAATGTATTTAATTTTCTACATTTCCAAGCCATAAATAATAGTTCAGTGCTTTATAGGATAGGGCTGTATACAGCCTGAGTACAATTGTCATTTCCCTATCACACTGCAGGCTGAGTAAATGTCACTATATCAGTTATAATTATGAAATCATTGTGAACTGACTATCGTTCTATTTATTTTATTTCTCTGCAAAATAATGTAGGTTTTGTTAAACTATTAGAGCAACCAAAATCTAGAGTAGGCATGTTTTAGCCTGTGAAGCCTATCAACAAAATACCACAGATTGGGCGGCTGAAACAATGAACAATAGTCTCACTTCTGGAGGCTGAAGTCCAAGGTCCAGGTGCTGTCAGGGTTGGTTTCTGGTGAGCTCTCTTCCTGGCTTGTAGATATCCACCTCCTCACTGGGGCTCACGTGGTCTCTCCTTGCTCATGAGGACAGAGAGAGTCCTCTAGCGTCTCTTCTCTTATAAGGACACCGACCCTATCAGATTAAAGCTCACCCTTTTGACCCCATTTAACCATCATTACCCAGTGGTAGACCCTGTCTGCAAATACAGTCATATTGGGTGTTAAGCATCCAACATATGAATTTTGGGGGAACACAATTACATCCAAAACAGTACATGTGGAGCCATGTTTTCTCTTAAGCATCTTCAGTGGAGACAATGGGTGCAAACCACTGGTTTGAAGAATACCCACTCAGGAAAATATTTCAGGCAGCATTACAAAAGGTGGTCAATGGTCAGTTCTTCAATAAAAAAGCAGCAAGCCACCCTAACCGGTGTGGCTCAGTTGGTTAAATGTTGTCTATGCATGGAAAGGTTGCAAGTTCTATTCCCGTTCAGGGCATATACCCAGGTTGAGAGTTTGATCCCAGGTCACCCTGGTCAGGGTACATTGATGTTTCTTTCTCACATTAATGTTCCTCCCTATCTCTCTCCCTTCCTCTCTCTCTAGAAGCAATGAAAACTTTTTTTTTTAAGGCAGCAAGCCAGCCCTAGCCAGCTTGGCTCAGTGGATAGAGCGTCAGCCTGTGAACTGAAGGGTCCCAGGTTCAATTCTGGCCAAGGGCACATGCCTGGGTTGCAGCTCAATCCCCAGTGGAGGGTGTGCAGGAGGCAGCCGATCAGTGATTCTCTCTCATCATTGATGTTTCTATCTCTCGCTCCTTCTCTCTTCCTCTCTGAAATCAATAAAGAAATATATTTTTTATAAAGGCAGCAAGCCTACAGAAGATAAAGTAGTAAGAGGCAGTTTTAAGGCATAAAGATCAAAGCAGAATGGCTGAGTTTCATTATCTAAAATGCTTTGTGTGGGAGAGGGAATGTGAAGCCTCAATTCCAAAGGTAGTAGCCTAATGAAAATGCAACCAAGGGGAATTAAGCTAAACTTAGATTTTAGGATTGACGTGAAAACTAGAATCTCACTCAGAGGAGCAATCAAGAGCCTAAGGTCACAAGCAGGCCAGCGTGAGGCTGATTAGACCACAGGGGGTGAGTCTAGGGTGTGGAAAGCGCAGGACAATATCACAGACTCTGCTGCATTGTTGGCACATGACTCCCTGTAAGTCACACAACAACTCCATAAAGTTATCATTTGCACATGACAGAGGATGACCTCAATGCTCAGGTAAAATAAGAAACTAACCCAAAGGGCATTCGTGTATTAAGTCAACAAAGATAGGGAACAAACCTGTTTTCTGTCTGTTAAATTTCATATCTTTCTACTCCACCACTTGAGTTTTCTGTACTAAATACAAGCAGAATTACATAGAATGTCTTGCAACTATTCCCTCCCCCCCCCACCCAAGCAAGAAGAGAACTCATATAACCAACCCTCTGCTTACTAGTAAAATAAAGAAGAGGGTATGTTCTGGAATTCACGATATAATTTAGGGGTTAATAAAAGCCAACTCCATTAGTTATAAAAGTGTAGAAAGGCAGGAAAATAATTACACAGAATAGCTCGGGCTAGACTTAAAAAACAAACAAACAAACAAAAACATTAACAAAGAAAGTGCAAAGGGAGAGAAAAAAGGATGGTGAGAAAAATAAAGAAAGAAGATAGGAAGAGTTTCATTTCTTCAGTTCCTTTAGGACTTAGCACATGCCTGAAGGTGACATCGTAATGTGCTTCTCCAGATCATCTGAGAAAAAGATCACTCAACTATTGAGCCCTACAGAATAGCACATACATGATGTAAGTTGTTGATCTAGTTTCATTTTTTTGCATGTATCTGTCCAATTTTCCTAACACCATTTATTGAAGAGACTGTCTTGACTCCATTGTATGTTCATGCCTCCTTTGTCAAATATTAATTGAGCATAGTGGTTTGGGTCGATATCTGGATTATCTATTCTATTCCATTGATCTATTTGTCTGTTCTTGTGCCAGTACTATGCTTTTTTGAGAACAGTGGCTTTGTAATACAGCTTGGAATCTGGTATTGAGATACCTCCTACTTTATTCTTCTTTCTCAGGATTGCTGTGGCTATTCGGGGTCTTTTTTATTCCAGATGAATTTTTGGAGAGTTCTTTCTAGGTCTGTGAAACATGCTGTTGGTATTTTAATGGGGCATGCTTAGAATCAATAGATTGCTTTGGGTAGTATGGACATTTTAATGATGTTGATTCTACCAGTCCATGAACATGGTATGTTCTTCCATCTGTTTACATCTTCCTCTATCTCTTTTTTTCAGTGTCCTGTAGTTTTCCGCATATTTGTCTTTTACCTCCTTAGTTAAGTTTATTCCTAGGTATCTTAATTTTTTTGGTGCAATGGTGAATGGGATTGCTTTTTTAGTCTCTCTTTCTGTAAGTTCACTATTGGTGTATAGAAAGGCCATAGATTTCTTGACGTTAATTTTGTATCCTGCTACATTGCCCAATTCATTTATTAAGTTAATAAAATTATAGGTTTCAAAGGTACAATTGTATAACACCTCATCTGGATATTATCTATGTTCACCATCCAAAATCCAGACTCTTTCCATCACCATTTACCCCCCGTTTACCTTCTCCTACCTCTCCCCAGCCTCCTATCACTCTGGTACTCACCATACTGTTGTCTGTCTATGAGGGTGTTTTTTTGTGTGTTTTTTATTGTGTGTGTGGTTTTTTAAATGTAATTCTTCTCCTGTTGCACACAGCTCTTCTACCCCCTCCTCTCTGACAGCTGTCAGTCTGTTCTGTATATCTATAAGTCTGTTTCTATTTTGTTTGTTAGTTTATTTTGTTCATTACATTCCACATATAAGTGAAGTTCTGTGGTATTTGCCTTTTTCTGTCTGGCTTATTTCACTTAGCACAATACACTCCAGGTCCATCCATGCTGTCATGAAAAATAAAATTTGTGTATTTTTTTCTTTAGGACCAAGTAGTATTCCATTGTGTAAATGTATCACATATTTTTTAATGCACTCATCTATTTATGGGCACTTGGGCAGCTTCCAAATCTTGGCTATTGTAAATAACACTGCAAGGGACAGAGGAGTGCATATATTCTTTGGAATTAGTGTTTCGAGATTCTTTGGATACATTCCTAGAAGTGGAATCTCTGGGTCTTAAGGCAGTTCCATTTTTAATTTTTTGAGCTAAGTCCATATTGTTTTCCACAGTGGCTGCACCAATCTGCATTTCCACCGGTAGTGCAATGGGTTCCATTTTCTCTATATCCTCGCCAACACTTGTTTGTTGATTTAATGATAGCCATTCTGACAGGTGTGAGGTGACATCTCATTGTGGTTTTAATTGGTATATCTCTGAAGATTAGTGACATTGAGCATCTTTTCATATGTTTATTGGCCATCTGCATGTCCTCTTTGGAGAAGTATATATTCAGGTTATTTGCCCATTTTTATTGGATTTTTGTTTTCTTGGTATTGAGTTGTATAAGTATTTCATACATTTTGGATATTAACTCTTAGCAGAGGTATCATTGGCAAATATGTTTTCCCATTCGATGGGTTGTCTTTGCATTTTGTTGATGCTTTCCTTTGCTGTGAAAAAAGCTTTTACTTATGAGGTAGACCCCTTAGTCTATTTTGTTTGTTTCCCTTGCCTGAAGCAATATATATGAGGAAATATTGCTCTGAGGAATGTCTGAGATTTTATTTCATATGTTTTCTTCTAGGATTTTTATGATTTCAAGTGTAATATTTAAGTCTTTATAAACATTGTTTGAACTCTGTCTCTGATAAATTGCTTTCCTCCATTTCATTTAGTTCTTTTCCTGGGGATTTCTCCTGTTCTTTCATTTGGGGCCTGTTTATTTGTCTTTTCATTTGGCTGCCTCTCTGTACTTGTTTTTGTGTATTAGGTAGATCTGCTATCTCTCCCTATTTTTGTAGGATGGCATTATATAGTAAGTGCCTTGTGGGGCTCATTAATACAGCCTCCCTGGTCACCTGAGCTGGTCACTTCATGAATGTCCCTAATCCTAATCCCAACAACATTACCACCAACCTACATAAGAACATTTTCCCACTCCCCAAACATTCAATGAGATGATAGACTGGAAATACCCAGAAATGAGGATTCCCACTTACACCATGCCCTAAAGTTTTTAAGTCTCCCAGATAACGTAATAGGGATTTTATCCATCTATTTTATAGTGAAAACAGTCATAAAAATAAATATGAAGACCCCTAATATTTTTGAGTTAAGAAGCTTTCCAAACACTATACAACCGAACTTCTATAAATAATTTAAGGAGTTTATTTTCCTCCATTTTAAATTCAATTATCATATTAAAGTTGCCTTTTGATAATAGGAGAGAATTGGTGGGATTTTTAGAAACCAAAGGTCATATTAAGAATCAAGAAAAAAATTCCAAGGCTGTATAGAAGTTCAACTTCAGCCAGGTGACTATCATTCTCCCACAAGTATGCATGGGGGAAAAATTCTATTTAACTATACTTAGTTATTTTGAAATATATGCTCTGAATAGTTTCAGTGTCACACTTGTCTTCTGAGTAACCAATATCTGCTTTCTTATGGCTAAAAGAACTTTCATTTGAACCATAAATAAGAAAAAATTAAGCTTTTAAAAATGTGACTTTCCATTTTTGTATAGTAAGAAAAATAATTTCTTACATAAAGGATGTGTTCTTTTATATTCCACAAAATATTTTGAGACATATTTTGTTAGCAGCTGCTCAGCTTCCCGAATCCATGTGGACCAGGATTGGTGGAGCCCATGCCCTTTCTATGGACATGAGAGTTTTACCTAATTTCATCAGTGCTCTGATGGGTATTCTCAAAAATAATCTTTGAAAAATTGTGCAAGAATTTCTGTGGGGTAAGCACTGCCAGTGCAGGTGTGCACCTGTGGGCCTTGGGCAGGTGCTGCACACTGTTCTCCCAGAGGAGGGGCCATTGCCCTTCCTCCCCAGGGGACCTGCGGGGCCTCTGCTGCCTCACTGTGTCCCCAGGGCTGATGGGCATGAGACCAGACAACGGCCGGCCCGATGGTGACAGCGCTCTCTCCCCAGTGGTGACAGTGTGCGTGTCCCCACCGGGGAGGTGGGGCATCTCTGACAGGTGCTGGTGTGTGCACGGCCTCTAAACAGACAGTGGTGATGCTGGCCCAGCTTCATGAAAGTACTTCATGCTCAGGAATGGCAACACTTAAAATATGAATAATAAGATTTATTTATTACTTAAACAGGATTATACAATGGAGAAATTAAGACTAAAAAAAGAAAAGAGAAAATAATAAAGGCAAAAAATCCCCAAAACCACAAAATAATAAAAATCAAAAGATGAAAAATTGTATCATGCCGTGGAGAACAAAAAAACAACAAAAGAAAAAAAGAAAAGACAAGGAAAATATCTAGTTTTGCCCTTATGACAGCGTGAGCACATTCAACAAGGGGCCCTTGAGCTGGGCCCTCCACAGGCAGCTCCTCCTCTGAGGCAGGAACCAGCATGGGCTCCAGGGAGGGTTCTTCCTCCAGCTGTGGTGGGGCCTCGGTTTCATCTGGGGCCGGCCCTGGCTCCACAGCTGCAGCTGGAGAGGCTGCTGGAGGTGGTGGAAGCTCTGGAGGTGGAGGTGCCTCCAGCTCTGCATCCGTCTCCTCAGGATGGACTTCCGGTGTGACAGGAGGAGCTGCCTCCTGGGCTGGTGCTGGAGTTGGGAGAGGAGAAAAGATCACCCAGGGGCCTGCATGTCCATCTGTCCTACAAAGACAGAACACAGCCACAGCCCAGGACCCACCACAGGACGTCCTCCATGCCCCAAGTCCAGCACATGGGTGGTCTGAGGCTGGTCTTTGTTCCTGGCCAGGCTCTGGGGGTGCTCCCTGTGTGTCTGGCAGCAATCCCTCCCCATAAGTTCACATGGATCTCCCCAACCACTCCACCCCTATCAACCCCACCTTCTCACCCTTGGGCTCTGCCTCCTTGGGCTCCTGGTCTTCCGGCCTGGTGTTATTAAGAGGGCCATAGAGCTCCGAGACATACTTGAAAATTGCCCTCCGCGTGTCGGGACTGAGCGGCTTCAAGGCTCGAGGCTTGTGGAGCCTGGACATCTTCGGTGGAGGAGTCCTCCATCCACCCACGGGCCCTGGCTCCCCAGACACCCAGGTGGCCACACTCACTTCAGGCCTGCCCTGGCCCTCAGTGGTGTGGCTCACCGGCCCCTCACTCCTGGACATGGGGAAGGGGTCTTCCTCCACCAGCTGCTGCTCCACCTTGATCTGGGTTGAGCTCTGCAATGACAGTGACCGGCAGCCAGTCAGTAGGACTCAATCGTGGCCCTAGTCACTGCTGCTTCTGCCCTCTGGACCTTCTGCTCCCGGATCAGGCCCAGCCCTGTGTCTGCACAGACCTCCACCCAGGGCAAATGAGAGTCACCTCCAGGGCTCGGGATAGACCTCGGGCAGAGGGCGCCACCCACACTCCATGTCCACCCAGACAGCCTTGACCTGGGGTGCGAACATGACTGGTCCTGACCCCCAACCCACCCTGTTCCTGCTCCAGGCAGGCCCTCCCCACCTGAACCCCCCTTCACCACCACCCCTCAACACACACACACACACACACACACACACACATACACACACACATACACACACACACACACACACACACACACACACACACACACACACGGTGAGGGACATAGGGCTGCTCAGGTGGGATCAGAGTGGTGGCCTGGCCTGAACAAAACTGCCCTAAGCCTCCCTGTGTTACCTCCAGGTCCTGCCGTGCAAAGGGCCACAGCCATCGTCTGGGCTGAGTCTGGATCCAGCGGCGGGCACGTGGGAACATACTCTCATCGCTGCCTCTCTTGAGGCCTCGGCCTCGGCACACGGGGAGACAACACGAAAACATGGTGTCCTCTCCAATGCCTTTAGCCGAGTGAGACGGGAAGGGGCAGTTATAGAATGTGGTGCATGGTTACCAGGTTCTGTTAGGCTCTATCGTCAGGAAGTGAGGTCACTGCTCATGTCTGAGGAGATGCTCGGGGTAGGGGACCCACGGGTGACCTCACTTCCTGACGATGGAGCCTAACAGAACCTGGTAACCATGCACCACATTCTGTAACTGCCCCTCCCATCTCACTCGGATAGAGACATTGGAGAGGACACCATGTTTTCGTGTTGTCTCCCTGTGTCCCGTGGCTGAGGCCTCAAGAGAGGCAGCGATGAGAGTGCATTCCCACGTGCCCGCCGCTGGATCCGGACTCAGCCCAGACGACGGCTGTGGCCCATTGCACGGCAGGACCTGGAGGTAACACAGGGAGGCCCAGTGTGGGCCAGGCCATCACTCTGATCCCACCTGAGCAGCCCTATGTCCCTCACCGTGTGTGTGTGTGTGTGTGTGTGTGTGTGTGTGTGTGTGTGTGTTGAGGGGTGGTGGTGAAGGGGGGTTCAGGTGGGGAGGGCCTGCCTGGAGCAGGAACAGGGTGGGTTGGGGGTCAGGACCAGTCGTGTTCGCACCCCAGGTCAAGCCTGGCTGGGTGGACGTGGAGTGTGGGTGGCGCCCTCTGCCCGAGGTCTATCCCGAGCCCTGGAGGTGACTCTCATTTGCCCTGGGTGGAGGTCTGTGCAGACACAGGGCTGGGCCTGATCCAGGAGCAGAAGGTCCAGGGGGCAGAAGCAGCAGCGACTAGGGCCGGGCAGGGCTTGAGTCCTCCTGACTGGCTGCCGGTCACTTTCATTGCAGAGCTCAACCCAGATCAAGGTGGAGCAGCAGCTGGTGGAGGAAGACCCCTTCCCCATGTCCAGGAGTGAGGGGCCGGTGAGCCACACCACTGAGGGCCAGGGAAGGCCTGAAGTGAGTGTGGCCACCTGGGCGTCTGGGGAGCCAGGGCCCGTGGATGGATGGAGGACTCCTCCACCAAAGCCGTCCAGGCCCAACATGCCGACAACCTCGAAGCCACTCAGTCCCAACATGCAGATGGCCATTTTCAATTCCATGCTGAAGTACTATGCCAGTGTTAATGACACCAGGCTGGAAGACCTGGAGCCCAAGGAGGCAGAGCCCAAAGGTGAGAAGGTGGGGAGGTGTGGAAGTGGGAAGGGTGGGGGAGGTCCATGTGAGTTTATGGGGAGAAATTGTTGTCAGACACACAGGGAGCACCCCCAGAGCCTGGCCAGGAACAAAGACCAGCCTCTGACCACCCATGTGCTGGACTTGGGGCATGGAGGACGTCCTGTGGTGGGTCCTGGGCTGTGGCTGTGTTCTGTCTTTGTAGGACAGATGGACATGCAGGCCCCTGGGTAATCTTTTCTCCTCTCCCAACTCCAGCACCAGCCCAGGAGGCAGCTCCTCCTGTCACACCGGAAGTCCATCCTGAGGAGACGGATGCAGAGCTGGAGGCACCTCCACCTCCAGAGCTTCCACCACCTCCAGCAGCCTCTCCAGCTGCAGCTGTGGAGCCAGGGCCGGGCCCAGACGAAACCGAGGCCCCACCACCACTGGAGGAAGAACCCTCCCTGGAGCCCATGCTGGTTCCTGCCTCAGAGGAGGAGCTTCTTGCGGAGGAGCCAGTTCAAGGGCCACTTGTTAAATGGGCTCACCCTGTCCCAAGGGAAAAACTTGTTATACCCCCACTCCTTGATCTTTTCCGTTTCTTTTATTTTTTTATTTTGTTTTTATGTTCTCCATGGCGTGATTCTGTTTTTTATCTTTTTATTTTTCTTATTTGGGTTGGTTTTTTTTGCTTATATTATTATCTTTTTTCTGTTTTTAGCCTTCATTTTTCCATTGTATAATTTATTGTAAATAATAAATAAATGAATATTGTTCATATTTTAAATGGTGCCATTTCTGAGCATGAAGTACATTCCCATTGCTGTTTAAACACCACCACTGTTCCAAAAAATTCAAGTGGAAGGAACACTTCCAAGCTCCTTCTATGAAGCCAGCATCACCCTAATACCAAAACCAGATAAAGACAACACAATGAAAGAGAATTACAGACCAATATCCCTCATGAACATAGATGCCAAAATCCTCAACAAAATTCTAGCAAATCGGCTCCAGCAGTACATCAGAAAGATCATACACCATGACCAAGTAGGATTTATCCCAGGAATGCAAGGATGGTACAATATCCGCAAATCAATAAACATGATACATCACATAAACAAATTGAAAGATAAAAATCACATAGTCATATCAATTGATGCAGAAAAAGCATTTGACAAAATCCAACACCCTTTCTTGATAAAAACTCTCAACAAGGTGGGAATAGAAGGCTCATACCTCAACATAATAAAAGCTATATATGATAAACCCACAGCAAACTACATACTCAATGGACAAAAACTAAAAACATTTCCCCTAAGAACAGGAACGAGACAGGGATGCCCACTCTCACCACTCCTGTTTGACATAGTACTGGAAGTATTAGCCATTGCAATTAGACAAGAAGAAGAAATAAAAGGCATCCAAATTGGAAAAGAACAAGTAAAGCTGTCTTTATTTGCAGACGACATGATATTGTACATAAAAAACCCGAAAGACTCCGTCAAAAAACTAATAGACTTAATAAATGAATTCGGCAATGTAGCAGGATACAAAATTAATGCCAAGAAATCTATGGCCTTTCTATACACCAATAGTGAACTTACAGACAGAGAGACTAAAAAGGCAATCCCATTTACCATCGCACCAAAAAAATTAAGATACCTAGGAATAAACTTAACTAAGGAGGTAAAAGACCTATACACGGAAAACTACAGGACACTGAAAAAAGAGATAGAGGAAGATGTAAACAGATGGAAGAACATACCATGTTCATGGATTGGTAGAATCAACATCATTAAAATGTCCATACTACCCAAAGCAATCTATAGATTCAATGCACGTCCCATTAAAATACCAACGGCATATTTCACAGACCTAGAAAGAACTCTCCAAAAATTCATCTGGAATAAAAAAAGACCCTGAATAGCCACAGCAATCCTGAGAAAGAAGAATAAAATAGGAGGGATCTCAATACCATTTTTCAAGCTGTATTACAAAGCCACGGTTCTCAAAACAGCATGGTACTGGCACAAGAACAGGCATATAGATCAATGGAATAGAAGAGAGAATCCAGATATCAACCCAAACCAGTATGCTCAATTAATATTTGATAAAGGAGGCATGAACATACAATGGAGTCAAGACAGTCTCTTCAATAAATGGTGTTGGGAAAATTGGACAGATACATGCAAAAAAATGAAACTAGATCATCAACTTACACCATACACAAAAATAAACTCAAAATGGATACAGGACTTAACCTTTTGCACTCGGATGTCGAGTGTGACTTGACACGGTTAGCATCGGTAGCAGCTTGAATGTCGAATTGTATTGAATGTATCAATAATTTGAAATATAAAAAAATCCAAATAAATAAGTTTGTATGAAAAGAAACTCTAGTTTTTTATTATACTGCCGCGCTTTGTAAAATCTGGGGTATTTAAAAAATTAAATCCCGAGTAGAATAAAGGAATCAAGAAAAAAGCAGCGAGTGCAAAGGGTTAAACATAAGACAGGAAACCATAAAAATACTACAGGAATCCACAGGCAGCAAAATCTCAGACATATGCCGAAAGAACTTCTTCACTGATACTTTCCCTAGGGCAATGGAAGCAAAAGAGAAAATAAAAAAATTGGACTACATCAAAATAAAAAGCTTTTTTACAGCAAAAGAAACTATCAACAAAACAACAAGAAATCCCACTGTATGGGAGAACATATTTGCAAATGTTATCACTGATAAAGGTTTAATCTCTAACATCCATAGGCAGTTTATGCAACTTAATATAAGGAAGATAAATGATCCAATAAAAAAAATGAGCAACAGACCTAAATAGAACCTTTTCAAAAGAAGACAGAAGGAAGGCCAAGAGACACATGAAAACATGCTCAAAGTCACTAATTATCCGAGAGATGCAAATCAAAACGACAATGCAATACCATCTTACACCGGCCAGAATGGCTATCATCAACAAATCAACAAACAAGTGTTGGCGAGGATGTGGAGAAAAAGGAACCCTCGTGCACTGTTGGTGGGAATGCAGACTGGTGCAGCCACTGTGGAGAACAGTATGGAGTTTCCTCAAAAAACTGAAAATGGAACTCCCATTTGACCCAGTAATCCCACTCCTGGGAATATATCCGAAGAAACTAGAAACACCAATCAGAAAGGATATATGCACCCCTATGTTCATAGCAGCACAATTTACAATAGCTAAGATTTGGAAACAGCCTAGGTGCCCGTCAGCAGATGACTGGATCAGAAAACTGTGGTATATCTACACAATGGAATACTATGCTGCCATAAAAAAGAAGGAATTCTTACCATTTGCAGCAACCTGGATGGAATTGGAGAACATTATGCTAAGTGAAATAGGCCAATCAATGAAAGAAAAATACCACATGATCTTACTCATTTATGGATAATAAAGAAAATTATAAACTGTTGAACAAAAAGATAGATACAGAGACAGTAAAGCATCAAATAGAATGTCAAATTACAGCGGGAAGGTTAGGGAGAGGTGGGGGAGATAAGAGATCAACCGAAGGACTTGTATGCATACATATAAGCATAACCAATGGACACAAAACTCTGGGGGGTGAGGGCATGTATGGAGTGGGGGGGGCAATGGTAAGATATGTACAAATATAATATCTTAATAAATAAATAAATAAATAAAAATAAATAAAAAACAGGAAAAAAATCAATGGAAAAATATCCTTGGGCGAGGATTAACAAAAAAATAAAAGCTAAAAAACTAAAAACAAACAAACAAACAAACAAACAATAAAAAAAAACACAAGGAAAGAAATAGCAGAGTTTAACTGGTTTATACTTAGCAGTAGTAGCTGTGTGAGGACGGTGGATGATGAATAGTTACTAAACCTGATTTCACTGAGAGAAATCCAGCCAGACTTTGTGACAGTTAACCACCACCAACCAACCAAACAAACAAACAAAAACACTACCTGACATGGAACTGGGTGGATTAGAAGTAACGTATGTGAAGCACCTAGCACAGTGTCAGGCATATCATAATTATGACTGAGGTTTAACAGAAAAATCTTTTTAAAGCATTTCATGAAGATTAAATAGAGGTTAAGGATAAACACAGAGAGTCTGTTGATTTAGTTTTTGTTGGTTTTGTGTTTGTTCATTTGTTTCTCCTTTTGCCTATTTGATCAGTTGTTTCTCTGAATTAACCAAATTTCTACTGGCTTGGAAATTAATATGGTCACAGCTATTCACAATCAATCCATAGTTATGGATTTCTACTAGGTGAATTTCTGGAAAAAAAGATGAAGTTGGATTCCTCACTTCACACTATTCACCAGGATGAACTCCAAATGAATCAAAGATCCATCTGAATTATAAGAGGACTATAAAAGAAATATGGAAAACTTTTTATAACCTTGGAGTAGGAATGACCTTTCCAACTATGGCTCATAATTCAGATGTCAAGAAAAGATCAACCAATTCAACTACATACAAAAAAAATAGGCAAAATAAAGAGACAAAATACTGGGAAATTATTCTATAAAGGGCTAATCCCCATAATATTAGTATGTTTCTGGAAATTGGAAGAAAAAAAAAAAGACCAACAATCCAATAGAAAAATGAGCAAAATATAAGATTGGGGGGGAGGGGAAGAAAATGCAATTGATCCTTAAACATATGGAAAGATTTCAATTGTAGTCATGATAAAAGCAATGCAAAAAGAATACCAAACTAAGTTAGAATTTCTCACCAATCAAATTTGCAAACATCCAAAAGTTTAATTAAACATTTGGTTGGCAAATTTGTGGGGAAATCTGGACTCTTCGTGCACTCCCAGGGGAATGAAACATCTATGAAGGAAATTTGAAAATATGTTTAAAAATTATAAATGCATTTATCCTGGCAATCCTACTTCTGAGGATTTATCTTAAGGATATACTTGCAAACCTATAATATAACTAGAGGCCCGGTGCACGAATACATGTATGGGTGGGGTCCCTTGGCCTGGCTGGCAATCAGGGGCTGATTGGGGCAGGACAGCAGGGGGAGGGGGGAGGGACCACGGGAGGTTGGCTGTGGGAGTGCACTGACCACCAAGGGGCAGCTCCTGCATTGAGTGTCTGCCCCCTGGTTGTCAGTGCACATCATAGCTACCGGCCGGTTGTCTGGTCGTCTGGTCATAGTGGTCACTTAGGCTTTTATATATGTAGATGTATGTATCAGAATCTTCATTACAGAACTGTTTGCAACAGCAACAACCTGGAAGCAACTCACATGTCCATTTAAAGAGGTCTGTCTGGTTCTGTAACTGTGGTTAACCACAGAATGGAATACTCTGCAGCCCCTTAAAAAGATGAAGAAGCCTTCTTGGTATTGACAGAGAAGGAACATACAGATAGTTGAGTAAAAAATATATAAAACTGGCTGTAGAGTATGAGACTTTTTATCTAAGACAAGAAGGTGATATAAGTACATATTTATATTTGCTAGCATTTCTATAAAGAGGTACTAGAGAAAAACGAAAACTGAATAGAAGAAAGTGGTTTCCTGCAAAGGGTAAGAGATATAGAGTGAATGAGGACTGGGGGAGCTAGACTTCCCAGTGTATTCATTTTAATATCATTTTGATTTTTTAACATGTGAATGTGTAACCTATTCATAAAATTAAACTTAATATGTATGCATTAATTGCCTGCTATGTAGAAAATCCTGTGTTTGGTACTACAATACTAACACTTTTAAAACAGCTACAATGAATATTTTCAGCATCTATATGCTAGACATGGTATTTTTCATTGGCTGGTGGAGGTCGGGGAGGAAGGGAACTCATGGTTTATAAGTTGTATTAAAGTAAAGTTTCCACCTTTGACTTGTACCTCCCTCCCTCAGGGCATAGCAGGTATACGATCTTAGGAAAGACTGAACACATGAATAAAAAGATAAATTTCAATAGTGCAGAACAGTACTAAATAAGTACTGAAGAAAAAGTGCTCTAGCTCAAAAGAGGAAAAAGTTCCACTGAACTAATACAGAAAAGCCTCAGAGGAAGTAAAATGTAAAATGGGTCTTAGGTATAATATAAAATTTTTTTCACAAAAGGTTCTTCTACAGAACTTTTTCTGTAGAAAAATACTTTTTTAGAACTGCTCTGATTTTATTGATTTTCTAGAGAGTTGAGGTGAAATGTAAGAAGGAAATGCCCCATCATTTCTATATTATTTCTATTCATTTCTATTCAATTATCAAAAAGTGAATAACCTTGCAAAATTAGTTTTTTCTGGTCATCTTAGTACATTAAAACAAAAATAGTACATGGAAGTAACAGTTGGGTTGAAACTCATAATTTTAAGCAGTCTCATTTCTTTATTTTATTCCTAATTTAAAATTGTAATCATCTCAGGAACTTTTCTCTTTGACAGCTTTTGCAAACAACTTCTCTGCGTGGCTTGGCCAGAATCAGAAGCGTAAGTTTCCATTCCTGGTCTACACTTACAAAGAGGCTTCATTTCATACATGGTCTTAAGGCCCAGTGATGAAGAGGGAGCACACCCCTGAAGGAATCATTTGTCACAACTCTCGGGATTGGAACCGCTCCTCTAACACCTGAATGGCATCTTGCACAGCCAGCCCTTCCTTGACCCTTTACCCCCAGAAACTATTGCCACTGTTATCTTGAAGCAGCTATACCTGCCAAGAAGTTCTTAATGCTGACCTGGAAAATCTCATACCTTCAACCCAGTGGTTCTACTGCTAGCCTCGGAGCCCGCAGACAAGACAAAGTCAGCCCACCAGAGTGAAAGTAGTCACTCCAGAAGAATCATTCTGCCTTTCAGTAGCTTGGAGTTAGGATGTGGGGGTGGGGAGGAGAAGGGGAGTGAATTAATGTTTTCTTCTTGTTGTTGTTAGTTTGGTTTTAAACACACCTTTATAACTTTTACATTTAAAATAGTTAGGTACCAATATTTAGATTAATTGCAAAATATGATATTACAACCAATAGTACATGTACTATTTAGTCATCTAATTGACCATATTCACATGAAAAATAACATTTTCAACAGCATCTTAAACATGTAAAATAATTAGCAGAATAATAATTGTCTGCTGAGGATGCACTAGACTAGAGTATTTCAATAGCCCCCTTTATTGCAGAACCAAGGTGTTCAAAGAAATAACATTTAGTGCTGTAGTGATAAAGAGACAAGCCAATTCTCTTCCACCAAAGTTATGGCTGCACAGAAATAAGGTGTTTGAACGCTTTCCCTGGAGAAAAAGAAAACTGTTTTGAACAAAGTGCTGCCACCTAAGTTAGTAATACCTCAAGCAAATTTCATGGCTATGTAAGGAAAGAATTAGCCTACTCATTTGGGAGTTTAGTGGGTTTTGGAACGCCGAAAGTGACAATGAGGTTGGGAATGGATTGGCTTTGGGGCTTGTTCTGCTTTATAAATAATAATGAACCTTTCCCAACATGAAGTAATGTGAAATAAAATTTAAAAAATCTGTCCCTAGAATATAAAATTACCTCTTAACCCAACTTGCATTTCTCCACTCCAAACACATTTTCTGAGAGTTCTACTTAGAGAACGAAAGCTGCTGTATGATAATTAATTTCAACAAGCACTTGGCCGACTGAGCTGGACAGTATACAAGCTTCTCTAGACAAGTGAGACTTTGAACTGCACTTTTTACTTCACAATGACATTACTTGGGCATTTAAGAGCATCCGAACTGCAACTTCACTTGTTGTTTTTATCCTTCATTTGGATTTTTTTTTTCTTTTATTTCTTCTTGAATACACAAGCAGTCTGTAACAACTGTTAAGAAATGCGGGAGATAATTGGATTTTGGTGTACCAAAACTAGAAAGGTATTAGGTATTTGCTATTCATCAAAGGAACCAAATGTTTTCTTTTCTTTTTCCCCGGTGTTCAGAAAAGAAATGTGCACATCTTCTGACGTATAATGTGCAGTTCATTAGTAGGAAAAGGGCTGTAGAGTTAGATCCTTATGTCATTTCCCATGCAGTATTCTCATTCTTTTCTCAAAGTACTATTTGGTAAAAGCAAGTGATAGTCTTGAGATGTGATCAGCAATGTTAAGCACCATTTCTCTTTTATATCCCTACACATGGAACATGGGCAAGCAAATAACAAGCCATTTCTGAGCAGAAAGATAAATTCTGAAAGAACTCATACTTTGATTTTATAGTAATAACTTACCTTTCATTTATGCACTTAGTTCAGCGATTTTCAACTGGTGAGCTGCAAGAATTTTTTTTAAATATATTTCTTTATTGATTTCAGAGAGGAAGGGAGGAGAGAGAGATAGAAACATCAATGATGAGAGAGAATCACCGGTCAGCTGTCTCCCGCATGCCCCCCCCCCCCCCCCCCACACACACACACACACACTGGGGATCAAGCCTGCAACCCAGGCATGTGCCCCCGGCCGGAATCAAACCTGGGACCCTTCAGTCCGCAGGCTGACGCTTTATCCACTGAGCCAAGCCAGCTAGGGCTGCAAGAATTTTTAAAACATGCAATACCTGACTATTTAGTTAGGGGCACTGACCTCTTTTCCCTTACACTGTCAAATAAAAAAAAATGACAACAGCCAACACAACCAGCCATCTGGTGTGAATGAACCAAAATTATACCAATTTTTTTAGTCAGATCGGCAAAAAATATAGTCTGTGTGTGCTACAGAATTTTAGTAGTTTATGTGTGCCATGAGATGAAAACAGTTGAAAAACTGCTGATCTAGTTTATTGTTCTATGCTAAATTATTTATGCATGTTTCTGTTTATAATTTATATGAAAAATTATAAAATCTTAATTATGGCAGAAGACATTTTGTAATTTCCCAAGCAAGCTACTAAAAAGATGAATAGCTCTCTATGTATTTTAAGATGAAAAACAATGACATGACAATTCATTCCTTTTTACATTTCTGAAAACAGATTTACTGTCTGTGACTCAGTTGCTTGCTCTCACAGAGTTCTAATTAACTTTCATGATAAAAACTTGTCAAATTCCATTACTTCTATAAAGGTGGTACTATCTTATCTTTCATAATCAAATTTTAAACCCATGATTAATGCCATGGGTACAAAAACAGGTTAAAAATAATGTGTCTGCATTTCTTATCCTTTTATCTTGGCAGTATATGAAATGCTTTCTTTTATCTATCTAGAAATTGTGATGCTTAAGTGGCCTGTTGTATGTGTCACCTAAAAATACAATGACATTCAAATTAAACTTCTCCTTATTATGTCAATGGAGATCATGTGCCGTATTTGTAGCTTAGTAAAATTCTGTAGACAAATCTATGCCCTGATTAAATAAATTTTGTTATTTTTGTTTTTGATGGGAACTCGGGTTAAACTGCATTCAACATTTATTGAGATCTAACATAAGCAAGGCACTATGCTTAGAGGCAATAGGCAGACAAGGGTGACTCAGACAAGGTCCTTATCCTCAAGAAGTAGTCTAGTGAGCACATAAGACATACTAGCCTTATGTTGATAAAGCAGAAAGAGCTCTTACCTGTTCACTAGTGCAAAAAGGTGGTGGTTACAGAGCTGGCCCAAACTAAAGGTGCAACCTTGAGCAAGTCTCTTTGCCCTCTTAGTATCTTCATTTCAAATGAAGAATAGACTTATTCAACAAACACAAATTGAGCATCTACCATCATAGGAGGAGCCAACCTTAATGAGCAATTACCATGTGGCAGTTATCAGGGTAAACATTTCACATTGACCGGCTCCTTTAATCCTTAAAGCAACCCCATTTTCAAGAGGAGAAAAGTGAGGCTCAGAGATGTTAGGTAACTTCCCTAAGATTACAAAATGGTTGAGCGGGATTCAAGCCTAAAATTGATTCAAGCCCAGAAGCTGATGCTTTTAAATCCTACAATGTGTTGCTGCAATCACCTCTAATAGCTTCTAACTTCAATATTATATGACCATTGTTTGCCCCCAAAATGTAAAATATAAATACAAAGAGTTTGGGTTTTACATTAATAATGGAGATTAAGGGTGCATAATAGAATAACACATTGCTTCCACCTGGGGAAATCTAGGAAGACTTCCTGAATGAGGCAACACATAGCTGAAAATTACAAAGGAAGAGTAAGAGTATTCTGGGCTGAGAGAACTAAGTGAGTGGTTACAGAGCAGTAAACACTCATGGATCTGCCAGGAACACGGGGAAAGGGCAGTAAGAATGAAGCCTTGAAAAGTCAGCCACAATCAGACTGTGGGGAGCCTTTAGAGTCATGCTGAGGACCCTAGACATCACAGGAAATGGGAAGCGACTGAGAGTTGAAGAATATTAGAGTGAAATGATTAGGGGTTTTTTTTTGTTTGTTTGGGGATTATTTCTTTGTTTTGTTGGGGTTTTTTATTGTTGTTGTTTTTAATTACTTACAAATAACAATAACAGTTGTCAAGGTTGCCAAATACAGGATGAAAATACAAAACTAGTATGACTACACTAGTGACAAATAATTTAAAATGTCATTTTTAGATGACCCAATTTTCAATAGCAACACAATTAAAATATAACTTGGAGAAATATCACAAAAGATGTGAATTGTCTCTTCTGAGAAAATTATAAAACCTACTTAATAAATATGAGAGAATTCGTAAATTGAAAGATATACCATGTTCAGAAATGGAAAAACAATAAGTTGATCTATAAATTAAATGCAACACCAATGAAAATGTCACAAAGGTTATTTGTGGAATTTTACAGCCCAGTCAATCCTTAATGTTTACATGAAGGAGAACGGGCCAAGATTGTCAAGTTAATTTTGAAGAAGAAGAAGGGTTGATATCAAAAACCTCCCCCAGTTGTCAAAACATTTTAAAACAAAGTGACCTGAGAATGGCCCAGAGACATTAGTGTGGTTTTATATTTCTTTGCTGGGTTAAAGAAATCGTGCGGAGAAGGGAGATCAGAAAGATGACACCGATGACAAAGGAAGATGAGCCCCTCCACAGCGCCTGGGGTACTTTGAATCAGAGTGAACCTGATCCTTAAACAGAGGACCCAAACTCTTAAGTAAAGACAAAAACTATTTTCAAAAGAAGCACTTGCATCACAGGAGCCTAGCCTAAGGATAATAATTCTTAGTCATTGGGAGTCAATTTCAGTCAGCCACCTGGCATTGCTAATCATCTGATATGTGCTAATCACAAAGGAGTCAGAAGATATAATTGTAAGTACACTGTTCTGGATCTCAAATAGCCTTTGACAAAATTGAGAGGCAGAAGTCACACATGAAATAACTAAAGAACTACCTACAAAGCAGCATACGAGTAAGTAGAATAAAGCAATATATAAATATAGTACTGAGAGTTGCAAGTATAGCAGTATCAAACCATAGGCAGATGTGCACAGGGAAATATTCTGAGGTGGGTCTATGGCTAGAGAGGGAGTCATCGTCATTGAGAGCACTGCCTGCATTTGTCCACCATGACTCAGGCACCAAAACCATCAATGTGCACTGTTGACTGCACCTAAATTCCATCAAATTATGACCAACTTGTCAAAATACAACTTCAAAATCTGTATTTCTCTGTAAGAAATTAACTAATGACCCTGTCTAAGATTTAAGAAAATGATAGGCTTGTCTTCCCACTTCTTGTTCTCTTTTTTGCTGTGTTTAATGATGCTGCAAAGAGCTAGAAATTTCTTCCCCCCGGGACTCTTTATTTTGGGCCTTAGACCACTCACAAGTGTTGCTTTTGAGTTGCAGAGCACCAACATGGGAGGAATAAAGGTTTAATGCCTGGTGGGGGTGTTGATTCCTTTCTTTGAGAAATTTATTGGCTTAATGTTTAGACAATCATGAGCCCCAGGAGGATCTGAAAAGAAAATACATTGTATCCTAATGATGTTCTCTTTCAGGGCTATTGCCTACCTTTGTACATCTTTAGAAATATAGACTGTTAGCTTTCTAAACCATTTATATCACACTAGCTCACAGAACTAACTTTTATATCCAGGAACCAAGATTTCAACGGGAATTACCTTAGTTTGGTGCTGCTCATCCATATTCCAAAAGGTAATGTACCATATTGCAGGTATATTGATAAGTCTGAAATGATTAAGGCAACCACATAAAACCTCATTACTTAAAAGAAATTAAACTCACTGGTTTATACAGCAATATTCCTCATTCATGTCCAACATCAGATCACTCACATGCCAGTGCAGTTGAATATAATTTGCTGTAATCTTGGTAAATGGGAGGTAATCAACAAGTCCTCAGCTCCAGCTCTGAAGCGGCACATAATAATTTCTGAAATACATTAATAAAGAGAGATGGCTTCCCAACAATAACTGACACTTGTAATGTAGCAAGAAGGTTCCCTGAGTTCTGATATTATATTTATTGGAATTATAAGTAGGTACATAGTTTAAAAGGTTTGTAAGTCATTGGTACTGCTTCTGTTATTCATGTGTAGTTACTAAAGTTGATATTAGAGCCACCATTTCTTGAGTGTGCTGTTGTAAAGTGTAGCTTGCTTGATCTCAGGTGAGCCCCACAGCAACCCTGTGAGAAATTACTCTGCTTGCATTTTGCAGCTGAGGAAACTGAGACATGGAGAAGTAATGCCCAAAATCTCATAGAAGACAATGCTTACACCAGCTCTGATTCCAGAGCCCAAGCTCTTAACCATCTGCTCCCCTAGTTGTAGAGCCTTTTGTATGATTATTCACTAATTATATGTAGAAAGGTGGATGGCCCCAAAATTTCTAAATAGGGCTTAGAGGTATCGTTCTGCTTAGAAATGGAGGACTAGGGCTCTTGCCTGAAGCTATATTTCAATAGCAAAATCTATTTTAACTTAGATGGTATAATTATTTTGGGTGGTTTATTTGGGGTGATTAACACTCTGGAGGGGAGAAGAGGTAAAGCCCTCTCAAGTCATCTTTTGGTACTGCCAATATGGGTCATGTTACTACATACTTAATATCACTTTCTCTTTGGTTTCCTGGAGAAGGGATGCGTGCTAGGATTTATCCTCCTTTTACACATTTGAGCTTGCACGTACTATGGACAAACAATACTAAGTCCTAACCACTTTTTCCCTCGTGATTTTTTTGACCCGGTCCATTGAAAGACATACAAGGTACTGGTACACAATCCTATATAATAAGAGAGGAATATGCTAATTATCCATGAGGCGTAATAACCAACCATATAATGACCAGATCATGGATCTGCAGGAGGGTGGGGCAGCGAACTACAAGTGGGCGTGAAAAGCTACAGGAGGGGGCAGGGCAGAAAGCTATGAGGGGGAGGTTGGAGGGGGGACGGAGGGCGGGGCAGCAGGCAGAGAGCTACTGGGGCAGGGAGGGCTACTAGTACCTAAATAATTGTTCATTTAGATGTAGGGGGAAATATTCACCTTCACAAAGCATTAGGCATGCAAAGCCACTTTCTTTATAGATCTTCTTTCTCATGGTCATGCACAAAAGTTAGGCCTTGGTGTTTGGGCATTTCTCTCTTAGGAAGCATAGTTGTTCTGGGTTGATATTGCACCAAACCAGAAACCTGTGGAAGACACAAGGAAATTGTTTTGCCTTTAGGCAAAACGGTGAAATAGAAAAAACTATTAGAAAACTATTCGTCGGCTGGGACTTCATCGGAGCCCCGATCTTATTCTGAAGTGGGGGGTCAGCATAGCCCCCACTAGGACCATCTGAGAAAGCCGTCATCAACTCAGTTCCAGCCGGTGTGGGCAGGACTCCGTGGCTCTGGAATGGCACAAAACTGGCCCGAATCAGCCAGCTCGGTGGCTTTGGGTAAACAATTTAATCTCTCTGAACCCCAGTTCTGCCCTCTGTAAATCAGGGATGACACTCCATCCTAGATATGTCCGGAGGATTAAGCATAATTCTTCATGTAGACGGAGGAGCACAGCACCAAATACAGTAGGAACCAGATAAATGGCAGCTACTTGGTGTCCTGATATAAGCACTGGGCAGTGAGTAAGGGGTGTGTTTGTAGGTTTGAAGGAGTCGTTTGTATTTTTATTCCTCAGTGAATGATAAGGATGTGCTGAATGATTTTTAAAGATGAAAACTGTGATGTGTCACTCATCTGCGGAGAAAAACCTGCAAACACAGTTGCAGACCAAAGGCTGATTTAACTCGAGGCTTACAGAAATATTGCAACACATCACACAGAATGGTAAAGCACATTTTCAAAGGTTTAAAAAAAAAACTCACTTTGTGCACCTGGCAAAATGACTTTTAAAGGTGTGGAAAGCATGCTTGCGAAAACGTTTACATGTAAAGCAGACAAAACTGCGGCGACTACGTCTTGTGGGAAAAGGGAATTACCTAACTGGACGTGGGGTGAAATTACAGTACTTATCGTGTCACGAGGTTAAAAATAAGGACATCCATTTATCAAATATTTGCTGAGCGCCCACACCCGCCCAGCTCACCCCCCAATTCGCAGCACCAGCTCCGCGGGGCTTCCCGGGGTCCCAGCGGCTTTCCCCGGCTAATATAATACCTGAGGCCCCATTTCTACAGGCGCCTCACCCGGCTAAGAACCGAGCAGGTCCGCCGCCCCCGGCCTCAGGCTCCTTAGTTCCCGTCACCGCCAGGGGAAAGCGCCCAGAGGGCGCCTACGGTGTCCCGCGAGGAAATGGAGCCGCTTCACACGGACACTCGTCCGCCCGCAGAAAAGATGGCGCCTGGGGCGTCAGGTGTCCCCGCCGCGCGGTCCTCCCGCCGGGGGCGGGGCCTACAGAGAGCAGGTGTGAGTTCCAGAAGGGTGTATTCTGCTTTTCCCGCCCTTTCCCTCCTCCCCTCGCTTTCCCAGCATTTGCTGAGGGTGAACGAGGAAAGATTCGATAAAATTCAACCGGAAGAACTCAAGGCGGGACGCAGTCCAGCGACTTCTGGGAGAGCCGCGCACACGGCCGAGCTCGGGGGGCGGGGCCAGAGGCGGGGCGAGGCCGGGCTCGGGGGCGGGGCGTGACAGGGGGCGTGGTCAGGGCGGGGCGGGGCTGCGGTTGCGGTCCCGGCGCCCGCCGCGGTGGCGGAGGCGCAGCGTTGGAGAGTGGGTGAGTGAGAAGCCCGCGGAACGCCGGCTGTCTGGGGTCGGGGGACGGGACCGCGCGAGGCGGAGGCGGGGGCTGTCCCCCGGGTTCGCTTTTCCTCTCTTTTCCCCTCTCTTCCGTGGCCTCCTCCGGGCGTCGGGTTTCCCTGCCCGGGGACTAGCGGGGTTGTCTGCATCCGGGCCCCGGGCTTCCAGGCAGCGGCGCCGCCGAGAGCAGGGGATGGGGATCGAGCCTCCCCGCCGCTTTCCCTCCCGCAGTCCCGGAGCCGGCTCCTCCTCGGCACCCGGTGTCAGACCCGTGGGACCCGCTGCATCGCGGGCTCCACGGACTAGAGCCTGGGGCCCGAGAGGCCTGCCCGGGGGAAGGCCGAGGGCGGGCGGCGCGGCTGCTCCGGACCTAGTTGGGGGCAGCGAGGAGGTAACGCGGTGGGAAGGGCGGGAGGGCGGTGTGGACACACTGCACGTCCTCGGACCCGACCCTTTGGGCGCCCGTTCTAGGCTGCGGTATGCTCCATTCTGTGGGACAGGACCCGCTTGCTTCACAGTCCGCGGTTACGCCGATAAAGGAAGCATTGCGACTTGGGCATCCCTGGGCTGATGGTATCAGTTTCAGAAAGAAGTGCACTGATTACAGGTCTGAGCGGCCCCGAGAACTCTTCCAGGCGTCTGTGTTCAGGAGGCACCGAGGGAGGGCAGGCACTTGCCCTAGAGAGATTCACGACAGTCAGTGCTAGTCTATAGCAAAGTAACAGCCTGGTTGTGGGCAGTGGATAAATTCCAATTAAAATGGTTACCATTCTTCACCTGTGATGCAAAGGAAGGGGACACACTACTAATGGCATGACTTTTAATTTGTGCAAAAGGCACTGGGAAATACTGTTAGGTAGGATCTTTCTCAGACTTTGCAAAACAACATAATGGGAACATTACAGAAGCAAGTATATAACATATGGGCGACTAATAATATGGAGTCAGAATACCTGAAATATGATAGTGTATCTGACGAAGATCCTGTTGCCAGCACCTCAGCCAAACCCTGCCACTCTTTAGGAAAGGAAATCAGTTGGATTTGCCTTATGATGACTGTTCTCTCTGTGCATATGAAAAATGAGAAAAATTATAGATCACATTACAGACCGTGCAGTAAACTTGCACTCACCTGCTCCAGGAAACAATTGCATAGGGGCTAAATTTTTTTTTTTCCCTTATAAAGTTGATAAAAAAAATAATCTTTATTTGGCTCCCTTAGCAGTCTAAAATTTTCCTTTCAGAGAAAGAGGTAGAAAACCTATAAAAACTTCCCCTCCTTTCAAGCCTGCCCTTGGGCTCAATTTAAGAAGTTCAGCGGAGGGCAGGTTAGCCCATTATCTGAGAAATTTGAAGCTGTGAGAGATGGCCTGATAGTGATATCTCGATCATCTCTGAGTCTTGCCTAATGAAAATTTAGAAAGTGTTGCAAACTGTCTGGTGTTACCAGCAGTTCACTGTCAGTAAAGTTCGTCCGGCAGCTTCTGTTTCCTAAGGTGGGTGGACTTAGGACCCTGTTTCTCTCAAGGCTGGGAGAAGAGAAACAGAAAGCTTGGCTACAGCTGGGTGGGTCTTGATGATGGTTGAGTTCTCATTTACAACTCACTGAATACCAGTCAGAAAAGAGGTGGCTGATACTTAGTAAAGGTCCAAGAAAAAGCAAAGCTTCAGACCTACCACTCTGCTAACAGTTTTAGCAAATAATAGTTCATATAATCTGCATATGTTATTTTCAGAAAATACGTTGGGTACATCTCCTCAACCCTGTTGTTTACCGGAGTGGCAAGCCACAGTGCCACCCATTTTGGATCCTGGCTTCCCTCAAAAGACTCTTTAGGCTAATAATGTTGATAAGCCTCTGGGGAAGCTAACACTACATGTAAATAGATACGTAGATTAAAAAAAAGACTACTGGTTTTGAACCCGTATTTTTTTCGGCCACATTTGTATATATGGATTTTCCTCACCAAAATGATGACTTTAAGTGTTAGTAAAATCATTTTTACAGCTTTTAATTAGACTTCTCTGTGACATTTCATTTCTCAAGTTATTTCTTTTGGCAGGATTTAAAACTAAATATGATCCTTGTCCTTTATTTTCTTTCGAATGATACTAGCAGTGAGACTGAATGTAATTAGTGATCTCTCATAGTTTAATTTTCACTATCAGTTAAAAAGTTTTGCCATAATCCAACCAGATTTTGCCTTAGGGCTCAATTCCATGTTAGGAAATGCTTTTATTTTCAATGTAATGAAATGCTTGAGTTGCAATCTTGCCTTTATGATTATCCATCATTTTTATCCAGAAAAAAAAAAGAGCAAAAGAAAAATAAATTACAATACTATTTTATGGCTGTGTGTTTACTTAATTCATTTCCTTGGCCTCCAGTTTGCTGTTGTTAATGACAATAGCATCATTACACTTTCAATTCAAATTACATTCCTGTATTCTGTCATTGTAAACTGCTTAAGTTGTATCCAAAACAGTGACTATTTTAAACATGCTATACAGCTTAGATCCACTTACATCATGATATAACACACTAAAAAGTAAGTATTCCATAAATGAATTTCTGAAGTAAAAGATGCACACGTAAGAACTGCCTTTGTGTTAAACCATTTCTGCACATACTTAAAGTGTTTGCCAAGCTGAGTGTCCCTATTTTTGACATCATGATAAAAGTGTGCATTTAATGCTCTGAAAATAGAAGTCATTGCTTTTCATCAGTTTCTGAACTCTCTTGACAAGGTATAGATAAATCCTTTAAGTTAAATGGTTTACTTTGACATGAATTTAGTTATAGATCAAATGTATTCTCCCAAAGCAATCATATAGGCAAAGATAGGGATATCACATTTCAGCTAACAACTGCTGTGCTTTATACTTTTGGTGAATGGAATCTACAATTTAGACTTGCTTAAATGAAATTGTCATTTTTAAAATTTTCTGTCTTTGAATACAAATATCAAATTTTAATATTAAGCAGAACTAGAGGCCCAGTGCACGAAATTCGTGCACGGGTAGGGTCCCTAGCGACTGCTGGCTGCTGGCTGGGTCCTCCTTTCCCCAGCTGCCCACTGCAGGCCGGGGCCTTGCTTCGTTCCACGCCGCCCTCTGGTGATCAGCGCACATCATAATGAGTGATCGAACTCCCAGTCAAACTCCCGAGGGGACACTTTGCAGATTAGGCTTTTATATATATATAGATAGATAGATAGATAGATAGATGACCTTTTACACTAACATCAGGTAGATCGTGCACCCTCAGAGTGATATATTTGAGTAGGTTGAGATATACAGGAGACCTGGATTCTAGCCTGGCTCTGTGAACTTGGCCACTTCATTCTTCTCTCCATGTCTGTTTTCTCAGTAGATTGAAAGGCTTGAATAGGGCTCATCCAGTCATGTTATTCTCTACATGTTGTAAATAACTGAAGCTTTTTAATTCAGCAATTTGCATAGAACTCTCTTTGTAGTGATAAAATGCTATACTGCTTTCTTGAATAGCATATTAAATGTTTTATCTTTTTGTTTACGTGCCATTTTAAAACCCATAATGGGCTTTAGTACCCTGATACCCAAGGAGTTCATTGAGAATAACAGGACCCCCCCACCCCCATTTGCTTACTTTCTGTTACCGGTCCACACTGCTGCATTTTTGCAATTTTTTGGTCTTTTTATTTATTTATTTTTCCTTTGCCCTTTTAGCAGCTTTTAAGGTATTTCTACTGTCAGTTGTTTTACTAGTTTTCTAGGATTGCCTTAACAAAGTACCACAAACTAGGTGATGTAACACAAATGAAAAAAATTATTCTCTCACAGTTCTGGAAACTAAAAGTCCAAAATAAGGTGTCAGCGGGGACAAGCTCCTTGGAAGGCTTGAGGGAAGAATCCTTCCTTACCGCCTCTTAGCTTCTCTGGCTACCAGCAATCGCTGACATCCCTTGGCTTGCAGCTGCATCACTCTAATTTCTCCCTCCATCTTTACAAGGCCCTTTTCCCTCTATGTCTGTTTCTCCAAATCTGTCTCTCCTTTTAAGGACCCCAGACACTGGATTAGGACTCTCCCTAATCCAGTATGACCCCATTTTAACTGGATTACTTACGTCTATTTCCAAATAAGGTCACATTTGCAGATACTGGGGGTTAGGACTTGAACAGATTTTTGGGAGAAAGACAGTTTAGCCTACAATAAGTGTTAGTGTTTCTAACTGAACTCTCCCTTTCCTCATTTAGTCCTTTTTAGTTGATATGGTTTAGGAACCAAATATCCCATTATATTAGAATTAGAGGCCTGGTGCATGCTCTCAGTGGGGAGGGGGCGTTTCCTCAGCCCGGCCTGCGCCCTCTTGCAGCCTGGGAGCCCTCAGGGGATGTCCAGCTGATGGCAGGGAGCGGGCCTAAGCAGGCAGTCGGACATCCTTAGCGCTGCCACAGAGGCAGGAGAGGCTCCTGCCACCTCCACTCTCTTGCCAGCCATGGCTGAGCAGTGCTCCCCCTGTGGGAGTGCACGGACCACCAGGGGGCAGCTCCTGCGTTGAGCATCTGCCCCCTGGTGGTCAGTGCTCGTCATAGCAACTGGTTGTTCCGCTGTTTGGTCGATTTGCATATTACCCTTTTATTATATAGGATTGCACATAGACTGGATATTTGGGAACAGGGAGGGTCTATTCTATGTGCTTTAGTTCGTAATATTTCATCTGAATGTTCAGAGGCCATTTTTAGTTCCTTGTCACTTTGGATTTCTAAGCATATTTCTGAATATAAGTGACAAGTTACTATGTATCATAAAATTACATCAGCAAACACTCAATGCGCACCTGTCAGGCTAGTTGAATGCCTCTATCCTGGTTGGAGACATGCTTCCAAAACTTTTGGACTGAAGAGGAGAAAACTGCATATGCCGAAATTATTTGGATTGTTGATGGATGACTTTAAAATTGCTGAACCTAATCACTGTTTTATGTGCCCTTGTTCAGATATCCTTGGAGCATTCGGATAATGTGACAGTTGGAATGTAGTGATGTCGACTCTCTGTCCTCCACCATCTCCAGCTGTTGCCAAGACAGAGATTGCTTTAAGTGGTGAATCACCTTTATTAGCCGCTACCTTTGCTTACTGGGATAATATTCTTGGTCCTAGAGTGAGACACATTTGGGCTCCAAAGACAGAACAGGTACTTCTCAGCGATGGAGAAATAACTTTTCTTGCCAACCACACCCTAAATGGAGAAATCCTTCGAAATGCAGAGAGTGGGGCTATCGATGTAAAGTTTTTTGTCTTGTCTGAAAAGGGAGTGATCATTGTTTCATTAATCTTCGATGGAAACTGGAATGGGGATCGGAGCACCTATGGACTATCGATTATACTTCCACAGACAGAACTTAGCTTCTACCTCCCACTTCACAGAGTGTGTGTCGATAGATTAACACACATTATCCGGAAAGGAAGGATATGGATGCATAAGGTGCGTGGTTCTGAGCTTATTAGTCATGTTAACTTTAACCATTGAAAGTTTATCTCCTGACACATTTATATCTAATTTTTAGAAATTATATGCAGTTAATTTCAAACAGTAGCTATTATTTGTTGCTACCGTACTAGATACAGATAGATCTAATCTGATGTCTGTCCTACTCATAATGACCAGGGAAGTTAGGAGGTGATAGTTCCATGTTACAAATAAAAAGCTAAAGCTTAGAGAAAGTAGAGAACTTAAGTTTTAGATCCATTGACCCTATTTATTTTATTTTTATTTTTTTGGAATTGCATGCCTGTGTGTTTTATTTACTGCTTACTGTGTGTGGGTACAAGCATTTCAAAACAATTGTTTCATAAGCAGTTGGCCATGGAGCCTTTGATCCCTTTAACTTCTTTGCCAAGTTTCTATATTTGTAAAATGAGGAGGTTGGACAAAATGGTTTCTAGGAGATTCCTGTCATTTCATTTTCATATCATAAATGATAGTCCTATTCATTTCATTCCTCTTGCAGATCGGGCTAGAGGAGTGGTCAGCAAACTCATTAGTCAACAGAGCCAAATATCAACAGTACAATTGAAATTTCTTTTGAGAACCAAATTTTTTAAACTTAAACTTCTTCTAACGCCACTTCTTCAAAATAGACTCGCCCAGGCTGTGGTATTTTGTGGAAGAGCCACACTCAAGGGGCCAAAGAGCCACATGTGGCTCGCGAGCCACAGTTTGCTGACCACGGGGCTAGAGGAAATTATTGTTATTTCCTAAATCCTATAGTTTAATGTATAGTGATACTTCTGTTTCCATGTACTTTTTGCAGATCTGAAGAACAAATTTATATCTCCTTTCTACTTTGCAGGTTGATACTAACATGGAAATCCATTAAATAATTATTAATTTTATGAGGCTTTTACTAGATAGTAAGGAAAAATAGTATCTTTTAAAGGAATAGTTTCTTACCATGTTTGCAGGCTTGCTTTGTTATTTTTAACATGTATATGAAAATCATTTAAAATCAGGAGGCTCTATTCTCCAGGTTCAGCTTGAACTTAGTTCATTTGAAAGTGCAAATCATTATCTTTGTGAAACTATGCAGATGTTACATTGACTGTTTTCGGTTAAATTATCTGTTTTTAACTGCCACAAAAGGGTGGTTTTATGGATATGTTTGGTTAATTTCCTCCCTCCCCTTTTTCTGTCCTAAAGTGAAAGTATTTTTTCCATGAACTTAATTATACAAGAACATGTCTGCTACTTAACTGTATTCTAAAAAATAAGCGTCAAATGTTTTTTGTTTTTGTTTTTAATTATCTTAATGAATTTTCCCTTGCTCAGGAAAGGCAAGAGAATGTCCAGAAGATAGTGCTAGAAGGCACAGAGAGAATGGAAGATCAGGTAAGGTGGAGATTGCATGCTGTTAAACACTGCCAGGCACATGGTGTGTCTGTGTAAGGCTGAGAGCTACTTGTGTTAAGGCCTTGAGGCCAGATTAGTTTGACAGAGTGAGCCCAAAAGTGAACAGAGCCTTTATGGAGATGTGTGGAATAAATCTGATAAAAACCTGCATACCTTAGACCTGAATAATTAAATGTAAGTCCAATAGTAATTGCATCTACAGATTAATATTTTGTTACCTGTTGTCTGTATCCACAGAGTAAATTTTGAATAACTTGCTCATAGTCAAAATTAAAAATTATGTTTGAGATTTTCTTTAAAGTCATGTTTCTCAGACATTTCTGCAGAAGTAGGTGTAACAGGAGGAAAGTAGGTATTCCTAAGGTATCTGTAGATTTAGGCACAGCTCTAAGCATAATATACCTTTGAAATGGTATCTTTAGAATTCATGCATTACATTTTATTTTATGAAATGTCCTCTGTTTTAATGTTATTGCTGGTGATATTCCTCACCTTTATACGACCAGGCTTCTTGTAATACCAAGTCTCCAGGAAAATGTGCGTGTTTGTCCCATGACTTTGAATACCCTTAGGGAGCAGGCACCGGAGTTTGAAAAGCATGATTGCAAAGAGAGGGCTCCCTGTGGAAATGAAGTACAAGCGATTTCAGCATAGGGCCGAGCAGCTCTTCTGAAGGGGACTCTCCAGTGGAGAAGGGGTTCTTTGCTTTTACTGCTGTTGCCCCAGCCACCCTCTCTGTTCCTTTGAAACTCCAGTACAAACATCATGGCTGGATTTTCTTTTCTCTGGTTCTCTTCAGCATGCCCGAGGTAGAATACTACTTTAAACAAAAATTTCCTTTTTTAAAAATATATTTTTATTGATTTCAGAAAGGAAGGAGGACTGAGGGAGAGATAGAAACATCAATGATGAGAGAGAATCATTGATTGGCTGCCTCCTGTATGCCCCCATCCCAGGTATGTGCCCTGACAGGGAATCTAACAGTAACCTCCTGGTTCATAGGTCAATGCTCAACCATTGAGCCACACCAGCCAGGCTAAACAAAACCTTCTAAAAATTTGTGAAAATACAAGGGCATTAAGTAAGGGAATACTTTCGTAAATAACTTTCCAGACCAGTGGAGATAATTCTGGGGAAAGGTTTTGAGACTTACAAGAAATTGTTTCTCTTTATCCAGAGAAGTCCAGCCTATGCTTGCTGGTCAACAAGCAGGGGTGACTTTTGCCAACGTTTAGTTATGGAGTATTTAGAATTACCTCAAGATAAGGAAATTTAGGATCCAGTAAAATTCTGCTTTTACTGGGACTTTATTTCAAACCAGAAGCCTGTACTTATAAAGTTACCACTGTTAATGAATGCTGTCTCGCTTTTAAGGGCTCTTAAAGACATTGTCCTACCCCTTCTGTTGTCATGAGGAAAGTATACTGGGACAAACAAGGTTCTTAGAGGGGAAAACATTCTCTTGCTCAGAAGTTTAAGGTAGAGAAGTTGGAGGAGGAAAGGAAACGGACGGGATTTTCTTTTAGAGCCTCTCTGTGTTCAGCCTAGTAAGATTTTTTTGTTAAGCTTCAATACCATTTGCTTATGGTGATGAATGTCAGATATTGTGTATGAACTACTATCTATGCCTAAACCTAAGGGAAGGTATTTTCCCCCAATTATCCTTTATGAAAAGGAGTTGCCTGATAATTGAGGCTTTGCAAATCTCACATAATGTGCTTTCAATGACTTTATTTTAAACAGTAAAGACTATTTGGGGATGACATGTAAGTGTGAAATAACTTCAGTCAGTGCTGGTTCTGGATGCTCAGAGTTGTCCTCTGATAAAATCACTGTACACGGACACAAAAGTGACAGCACCTTCCGTCATTATTCTTGTTGATTTGTAGTGTTATTGATTGTAATTGTAAACAAGCATTTACAAATTACTTTAAAGAGCAGAGCGGTTATGTTGTAGAGGTTATTATTGCTTGAATTTTTTTAATAGTAAAACCTTCTATGATGCAAGGGATCTTCTGACTTAAGATAAAATTTTCAGAGACAGCATTACATTTATTTATATAATTGTTTTTGTGGCTTTTTAAATTTTAAATGTTGACGTATGCCTTACAATGTGATCACCACACTAAGTCTAACAACAATTGCATTTAAATTCTCAAGCAACTTACATGATCAGGGGGCTCTGAAAACTGGGTTAGGTCACTCAAAAAATGAGTGTAGGGATGACAGAGGTTCTAATTTGAAGATGCATGTGAAGAATCATCTACATCTCAAAGTTTATATATTGAGGATGGTCAGAAATTTTGGGAGAGTGGTAGTGATAGTGCATAAATGAGGGATCACCTGTTTTTCAGAAGCTTTACATTTGTGGTATTCTATATTTTCACTCTAGAAACTACTGATTTCAAAATTATATTTTTGACATATAAAAGAAGTAGAAGTATTATCTTGAAAAAAACTCTAAAGGAAACTTGTGTTTTATTGATTATTAAAATATATATGTGATGTTTTTTATTTGCATCTGGGTAGATTATAGCTTACTAGAGGCCCGGTGCATGAAAATTCATGCACTCGGGGGTGTCCTTCAGCTCAGCCTGCACCCTCTCGCAGTTTGGAAGCCCTTGGGGGATGTCCGACTGACACCTTAAGCTGCAGTTGGACATCCTTAGTGCTGCCACAGAGGTGGGAGAGGCTCCCACTACCGTCGCTGTGCTTGCCAGCCTTCAGCCCAGCTTATAGCTGAGCGGCACTCCCCCTGTGGGAACACACTGACCACCAGGGGCAGTTCCGGCCCCGCCCCCCCATTGCCCCGCTGCCACCGCTGGTCAACACCGCCCCCTGATCGCTGTCCCCTCCGTCTGCCTGCTGGCACCCGCCTTGGCTGGCCTGGCGCCGCCCGCTCACCGGCCCTGCCCCCCGCCGACCTGTCATTCTGCCCTTTGGTCGATTTGCATATTAGGCTTTTATTAAATAGGATTATGAACGGAGAGGTTCAGGCTTTACTACCAAATTCATTGCTCAGGATTCTAAAGTCTTATGCTTTGCTTTATTTATTTTAAAATATAAAACACACTGACAACATTTAATTAAGTCATATCTCACATTTCAAAAGGAGATCCTTTCTGAATTTGAGGTGATGATTTAATTATTGCATTTAACAGTAAATGATAAACCAATGATTCTATTGTAAGAAAATTATTTCCAGAATAATGGAAATGAGTTTTAAATAGCATGTAAATCCTTTAGAAATGTTTTGGAGTTGTAGACTTGTTTGGAGCTGTGCTTGAACAAGTTAGCAAGTATTTCTGTCTTTGTTTTCAGTATTTAATTTTTTATGGTCCAGCTTATCTTATATTGTGTGATTTTTCTTCACCTCATTTACTTTTTTGTCCAGGGTCAGAGTATTATTCCAATGCTTACTGGAGAAGTAATTCCTGTAATGGAACTGCTTTCATCTATGAAATCACACAGTGTTCCTGAAGAAATAGATGTAAGTTCTTATTTTATTAAATAGAAACAATGGTATCCTTTATCCATTTTTTTTCAGTTACATTACTGTTATGTATATTAGTAGTATTCTCATTTTATTATTGTAATTATGATAACATTAAATTTATTTATTTGACCTCTTTTGTATTTCCCAGAAATGGGAGAATTTCAGACCTTATAGAAGCAATCAGTATTTAATGCAGTACTTTTGGTAACAAAACATTGTGTAAATGGAAGTTTACCCATATTCACTAATGTAGTTTCCTTAATCATTTGTTAAGGACATTTAGAGTCACATACTATGCAGGTATAGAGAATTCTTTAGGAAACAATTTTTTTGTCATTAGGATTTGTCTCCTGATCCTGACAGCTCAGAAGAGGGGGTTGTTCTTGTAACAATTGTTGCTTAACCTGCCTGACCAGCCTTCACATTTGTTCTTCTGAAAGTTTATGTAGTGCACAGATTGTTTTATGGGGATTCTTGATGTTTAGAAATGAGGGCAATGTATTATATTGAACCTAGACTTCAGAAAACTTGTATATTAAAAGTGGTTTTCAACATTGTTATACCAGAATTTTTTTGTGTGACTTTTAGATTGCTGAAACAGTTCTCAACGATGACGACATTGGTGATAGTTGTCATGAAGGCTTTCTTCTCAAGTAAGACTTTTGTTTATTTCCATAAAAACTGGATGAAGCAGAGACAGACCTTATGCTTACCTATGAGAGGATATGGAAGGAAGTAAACAACAGAATGCTACCCCATGTCATTCTAGGGACAACATTGCTTATGTGAACTATTACTTAGCTTTGTGTTATCTTTTCATTTATTACATATCTGTGATATATTTGATGTTACTCTTTTTTAATATCTAAAGAAGCTGAGTTTCGATAATGCCCAGACAAGAAATCTTAGTCCCTTGTTTGGTTCTGGTTTCTTGTTTTACTTCTCATTAAAGCTGAAACTAATAACTTTTTCAATATATATCGCATTGTGGATGTACTTGAGTTATTTGGGCCTAGAAAAGAAAGTGTGGGCTCTAAAATCAGATTTTCCAAGTTACTGCTGTATAACCCTGGGCAAGCTACCTGAACTCTGTGCCTCCATGCCCTCATCTGCAAAATGGGAATAATAATAACAATACTTGCTTCATGGGATTGTTCTAAGTGTTGAGTGAGATCAGTTAGATTAAGCATTTAAAATAGTGCGTGGCACATAATAATAGCTGACATTTGCTATTTATATTTCTTCTAAGAAAAATGATAATAATAATAGCCAGTATTTATTGAGTGCCTACATGTTAGTCCCTAATCTAAATGCTTTCTCTTCATGAATAGTCTCATCTTGTGCTTTGGTGTTTCTTTACAATTGCAGATTATCATGAAGTTTTATTTATGTTTTTAAATATGTTTTTATTGATTTGAGACAGAGATAAAGGAAGGAAGAGGGAGAGAAACATCAATCGGCTGCCTCTTGCATGCCCCCCACCCGGGGATTGAGCCCGCAACCTGGGCATGTGTCCTGACCAGGAATGGAACTGGTGACCTCTTGGTACACAGGACCACGCTCAACCAACTGAGCCACTCTGGCCAGGGCATGACATTTTATTTTTAAAAATGAGGAATGAAAAATGAGGAGTGCTTTTATGCCCAACAGTCTTTTCCTTTAGATTTATGATGGAGAATGGTAGAGGTGAGGGTGAGTCTAACCTAAAGGCCTTTAATGGCTTGAATCAGAAGCTCATTAGTCCTGATTCTGTTCAGTGTTAGCCATTCATAGCATTAATTTTAGTCCCCTTTGACTTTAAGTAAGTCACTTAACCTCTCTCTATACTTCAGTTCCTTCCACTATAAAATGGTGATATTTTACAAAATGGGTTGTTTTAAGGTTCAAATGAGAGAATCGCTGTGAAAGGCATGTAAAAATGAGATGGCATTATATTTATAGCTTTGGTGCTTCGCATGGAAAGCTATTCTAAATGATTTGAATAGCTTTCCTTCTTTTCTTTTACTTTGTGAAATTGTTTTACAGCCAATTTTTTTAATCTCTTTTCTTCAATTTACAGTGCCATTAGCTCACACCTGCAAACCTGTGGCTGCTCTGTTGTAGTAGGTAGCAGTGCAGAGAAAGTAAATAAGGTAATGTATTTTATAATCCAGCGAATAATCTCACTTTTTAATACTGCTAACATATCACAGATTGTAATTTAAAGGTTAGGTTACAGACAAAATTATCTAATAGTATAAGGCAATATAACCTGACCAAATAACTGTGACACCCTAAGCAAAAAGGAGGGTTCCATGGAGAAAGTCTGCATATTATATCAGCCACCTGGAGAGTCACAATATGTATTCAAATGTTAAAGGTTTTGAGATATACTGTAAATTTACCAGCATTTCCCAAACTTATTTGATCACAGAATCCCTATTTTTAGCAACAATTGTTATCGTCCATGGACTATTCTGTGTGACTAAGGAATATTTATTTCTCAGGATATATTTTATTGGCAAAAACAATTGAAATTCCAATTCCAATTTCTTTCATAAGTAAACCAATGCTGTTTTTTTTACATTATATTTTAATGCTAAATTCTTTTCTTTTACAGATAGTAAAAACATTATGCCTTTTTCTGACTCCAGCAGAGAGAAAATGCTCTAGATTATGTGAAGCAGAATCATCATTTAAATATGAGTCAGGACTCTTTGTCCAAGGCCTGCTAAAGGTAGAGTCTACACTTGTCACAAGTGAAACCAGTTTTTGAGACTCATCATAAATGTCTTTTGAACATTAGTATTTACTGTATCTCATGTTTTTATGCCAAGGGGCTGACTTCCTTTGCACAGACTGAGCATAGAGTCTATGTCTTATTGATTTATGGTTGGTATCAGAGAAATATCACAGAACATCTTTATGTTTCTCTCTGGTTTCCTGTAGCTGCCTGTTTGGCTTTAGGATTTTTAATTTTTTTTTAATATGTGCTTGAATCAGTTTGATTGTCTAAAATGAGAATATTTAATTTTTTTTTACTGAACAAATTTGAATTTTTGTGTTACCATTTTGTTTATGTACCATATTCATTTATAAGTTTTTATCAATTCCTGTGTATGTGTTAAAAATTCTTTTCATTTTTCTTTTATTTGTTAAAATCTGCTTTTGAAGGGAAAAGACAGATAAATATTAATTAGCCATTATTTTGAGTAATTACAGAGAGGACAGTTAATCACTTTATCTAATCTGTTGTTGATGTTTTTATCATAATCAAATACATGACTATACAGATTCCTAATGCTTATGTGATTCTCTCATAGTGGATGCTTTCTTGAAGGTGTAGATATAACAAAACAAACAAAAAATAATAAAAAATTGTTACAAATAAAAATTATATTCAGCTTTTGCATTTTCAATAATGGGCATGCTATGAGCTCAAAATAATAGTACTTAAATACAGAAACTATTTAAGGGAAACTCATTTCTGATTTGAATTGTACAAATCTGAAAATTAGAACTTCTTCCCTATCAAAGACGTAGGTATTTAGTACTTTTTTTTCCTCAGCAACCTCTCATTTAATTATATAATTTTATCCCTAAAGAGTTTTATATTAGAGCCATATAGGAAAGCTTCAAACTATAGCATAATGAAAATATATTTGTTAAGAATTTTCTGTGCAATTATAAATTTTGTAGCCTTTTAGAAATGGTTTAATATTATATATCAAGAGCTTTACAGACGTTTAAAGACTTAACCTATTGTTTCTACCTCTGGAAATTCTTCCTAAAGAAGCAATTATATGTGCAGAAGATTTACATATAAAGATGATTATCACAGCATGATAGGAGTAAAAAAAATGGGAACAGCCTTTATCTTCTGTTCTCTTCAAGTACATAGCATAGTGCCTTATACAGAGTATGTCCTTATTCCATGGTAGCCCAACCAACTATACCTAGAAAGAAGTGCATTCTTTGCTTATTATAAAAATACATATATTATTAGAATTTAAAAGAGCATGTGAATAGTCAAGAAGAAATGGTCACTTGCAATCTCACAATCCAGAGACTAACCATTGTTAATATTTGACATGTATCTTCTGGTCTTGTGTTCTTCTGTATGTATTTTTTTCACATCTCCCCTCACTCCCCAAAAAATTGGATTATACTTTGCATGTTCTAACCTGTTGTGTTTTTTTTCACAATATATTGTGAACATCTTTCAATATCCACACATAAACTTCTGCAGCTTAATTTAATCACTTCTTTTTTTGGATTCTTAGGTTGTTTCTATCACTAAAACTTTGTACACAATCATGAGTAATATCTGAGTATAAATTTCTAGAGGTGATAAAGAACGGACCAATAAAAAAAAATTTCTAGAGGTGGACTTGCTAAATCGAAACCATGGTGTTTGTTGTTGTTTTTTTTAATTTAAAAAATAAGTCTTTATATCGTTTGGTAAATAAGACAGTGACTTTTCCTTTCATTGGGACAGGATTCCACTGGAAGCTTTGTGCTACCCTTCCGGCAAGTCATGTATGCTCCCTACCCCAGCACTCACATAGACGTGGATGTCAACACCGTCAAGCAGATGCCGCCCTGTCACGAGCACATCTACAATCAGCGCAGGTACATGCGCTCAGAGCTGACGGCATTCTGGAGAGCCACTTCAGAGGAGGACATGGCTCAGGATACGGTCATCTGCACCGACGAAAGCTTCACTCCCGATTTGTAAGTCACGCTGTCTTTTGATATTGTCGTTAAGCAATATTATGAAATTGTATCTTTTGTGAGTAAGAGCAAAACAGATGAGTCTGTGTTTAAAAGGAAAGAAATGTTACTGTGAGTTATGCTTGAAGAAATACTTGGTTAATCAAGCATTTTCTTCTTAAATGTCTATTTTTCTTACTATAATTGTGTTTCTCATAAGATAGATTAGATTAGTTTTAAAAAATAAACATTTAAATATTTAACAAATATCTATTGAGCCCTAGGCACAGTACTAGATACTAAGGTTAATAGTGGCCAGACAGCCCCAGCTCTAACATTGCTTATAGTCAGATGTATAGGAGTCACTGAAAAGCTTATTAACGAAACCAAAGAAGTAATTCTAAGTCTTTTCTTTCTTGATATATGAATATAAAATATAACAAAACTGTCAAAAATATTAATAGAGCATTCTTTTACTTTGAATTTTATATTGTGGTATTCATTCCTTGCCATAAAGTCTGATTAGTGTTTTAAAAAGATAAAAAGTAATGATAATAAAATATTCAGTGTTGACCCAATTAGGAAAAAATGGTGATGATAAATCTGAATTATAAAACCCTCAGAAAACACTGAAATTTTGGGTACTTTCCTATTTACTTCTGAAATCAGGAAAAGATTTGTAGCATACTAGGATACATTATGATTCTCTTTAATTAAAGTGCCTGGCACATAGAATGTGCTCAATAAATGTTAACTAGAATCATACAGGTTTGAGTATATAGGGGATCAGTAAAATTGGAGTGATCAGCCTGTCCTGTTTTTCTAAGAAAAATTTTGAGCTCAGGCAATAGACATGTGGCGCATCAGTAGTCACACAGAATGTGCTGACCAAAAACAGAAAAGGAACACCATGTCCACCAGAAAGGGGACACATGTCCACCAGAAAGGGAACACATGTCCATCAGAAAGGGAACACATGTCCACCAGAAAGGGAACACATGTCCACCAGAAAGGGAACACATGTCCACCAGAAGAGGAGCACGGGATCTCAGCCTTGTGTGTACCAGGTGCAGAAAGATGACTTCATTAGGACCTGTCTTTCCCAGCTCTCCAGTGTTCCTGTTGGTTCCTTAGAAAGCTTTAGGGAAATTGGTTAGAACATGAATTATTCAAAATTGGAATTCCAGGTCACTAAGCTTTCACGTACAGTATTGCTAATTTGGTACACATGTAAAAGTTCTCAGAATTCTTTTGTTCCTTCAAGCATTTTCTTCTTTCCTAAAGTATTTAGTATTATTTTTTATTTTTTGCTTGGTTACTTCATTGCTCTTTTGGGGAATTTGATGAACTTTAGAATGGGTTTACAACCATCTAGTATTTTTTTAGAGAGGATATGTGTATACTTTAACATTACTTTTAATTTATTTAAAACAATATCACTAATTTTTAAGATATTTTTAAATTTTAATGTTTAGATATAATTTCAGTCACTGCCAATAAGAAATGAAAAATCAGTCACAGTCACTGGAAATATATATATTTTTATATATTTTTTTTTAATTTGTTTCAGAGAGGAAGGGAGAGGGAGAGGGAGATAGAAATATCAGTGATGAGAGAGAATCATTGATCAGCTGCTTCCTGCAAGCCCCCTACTGGGGATCAAGCCCAGAATCCAAGCATGTGCCCTTGACTGGAATTGAACCCGGAACCTTTCAGTCCACAGGCCAATGCTCTATCCGCTGAGCCAAACCAGCTAGGGCTATTTTTTAACACTTTGCTTTATCTAATTCATTATGAACAAGATACTCATTCAGTGAAACAGGCATATTAAGAACAGCGGACTTTAAATAGCCTTATTCCCTCTCCAAAGCCAGAGAAGGAGTGCTGTCAGGGTCCAAATTGGCCACTAACTGGATACCTTGTAATTATGAAATGCTGCTTCCCCCCGCACCCCCCTGTTAGCTTTCCTTCTGTTGTTTGGTATACTCTTAAAACTAGGAAATTTTAGGTACTTTCCTATTTATTTCTGCACACAAACCTCTTTCCTGCCACTCCTCTCATTATATGATGATCATTACTATTTTCAGTTAAAAATTGCTTACTTTATTACATGTTACATTACCCTTTCGACTTGAGTAGAACCTAACATTTCAGTAAACACTCTAGGGAAGTAGAAGGCAAGGAGAGGGAAGGAAGAAGGGGAAAGACTGAAGGGGGTTCAGACCTAGGAAGAGAGCGGTCTCTTTTTAAGCACCTGCTCTGTCCTGCGTGGTGTGTTAGATGCACACTCTCTCAGGTGTGCATTACATCTTAACTTCTTGTCTGATCGTAGACAAGGCAGATAATGCTTTCCTAGAACATTAGCTGGTTCATATAACTTGCCAGATGATGGGCTCATGATGCAAACCCAGTGGTTGTCATGTTGCAGATAGTCATCTAGCTGTGTTTCTTAATCCCACTCCAATGATACTTAGCATCCATCCTTTTGTCTTTCTTCATCCTGAAATGTATACTAGAAGTTATTAGTACATAACATTATCCTTTTATTTTGTATGGGTGTTGGTAGTGTGGTGTGTCTACTTTTATTGCTGTTTTATTTTTGAGATGGCAGGAATTGGTAACTGTATTTACTAATTGCCTAAGGCTTTCAACATTTTTTAAAAGGTGAGTGTATTAAAGTAGGTTGATAGATATTACATATCATTCTTGGGATTGCTTATCTTTAAAAGAAAAATAATTACATAGTGGCCTGACAAACGCCAGTAATATATAAATGTCTCCTTGAGTTAAAATAAATATATAGTGTATGTTTTTAAATATACATATATAATTTTTATTAAAAATGTGTATATATAATATCCCATTTCTAAGAATTTAATTTATTGGCTGGTGTAGGATTATGGAAAGTAGCATTGTGCAGCCATAAATGGACTATTTTAAAATTTGGACTATTTTCTTCACAGGAATATTTTTCAAGATGTCCTACATAGAGACACGCTAGTAAAAGCCTTCCTGGATCAGGTAAATGTTAAACCTGAGATCGTTGGAGTGAATGATATGACAATTTTGTTTTTTATTTAATGCATCCTACAATGCCTGTACTCTGCATATAAATCTTAGAATTGAGTCATTATCTTTCTATAGTGTCTCTGGTCTTTTTGAAAGTGTCTACATGATTTTTTTTTTTTGAGTTGTTAATGAGTAGTAGTCTGAATACTAACAATTAAAGATGCATCATTCCCCCATTCAAATAATAAATGTTTTCATTCTGAGCACTAAACTATAACTCAAAGTATTTTCTTTTGTGTGGGAGAAGGAAGAGGGTGCATAAATGTTTTTTATTTACCTTAATTGACTCAAAAATGTCTTTAAACCCTGTACCTCTCTTTCAATGATAGCATTTTTATTGTCTCCTTCTTTTGAAAAACAAAATCTGCTTAAATATACATTTGAAGAAAATTATAGATTATATGGAACTTATTTCTTAATATACTAGAGCTTTGTCATAGTATCATTCTGAGGATCAGGTGAGGAAACTTCGTCATAGATGCAGCTTTGAAATAATGAGGTCCTTAGGTTTACTAGAAATTTTTGATCAGGTCTGTAGTCTGTAACATATTCCAAAGTTCAAAGATAATACGTAGTCATGTGATTCCATATTTCTCAAGCTGAAATGAGATCCTTCTACTGCTATAGCTGCACCCTCCCATGTCCCTTCCCTCTCTCCCCAGCAAGAGGGATATGAATATCTTAAAATCATAATTTAAGTGGGGCTCAACTTCTGGGAGCTTCAACTTTATTTGAAGATGTGGGTAGAAAAAGTCAAGTAACATAATTAGAAGTAACCTATAAGTATAATTTTTAAAAATTATTTTAGAGAGAAAAAGGGATAGAGAGACAGAGAAACATCAATGTGAGAGAGAAACATTGATTGGTTGCCTCTAGCATGCACCCTGACTGGGAATAAAACCTGCAACCTTTTGGTGTACATGATGATGCTCCAACCAACTGACCCACAATGGCCAGGGCCAATTATTACTTTTAATAATAAAAATAAATATGAATGTATTCTGAGGTAGAATGAAAAATACTAACTCTTAAATATAACATAGAACTGTCAGACTGCTTCAGACTTAGTACTTCTGCCATACTCCTGCTTGCTAGAAGAACATCTGTGGAAATGATTTCGGGAACTGCTCTAATGTACATTATCTGCCAGACTCTGTTAACACTATGATATAAACATGCTGTGTAAGTAGAATGAGAGCAAAATATTTATTAAAGCATTCATTTTCCTGTAGGTCTTTCATTTGAAGCCTGGTTTATCTCTCAGGAGTACTTTCCTTGCACAGTTTCTGCTCATCCTTCACAGAAAAGCTTTGACGCTAATAAAATATATAGAAGATGATACGTAAGTAAAACTATATAGCAGCAAAAAATTTGTGCATTTAAAAAATTTGTTCCTTTTGAACATTTTCTATATTACATATATATATTTTTTTATTATTTGTAGGCAGAAGGGGAAAAAGCCCTTTAAATCTCTTCGGAACCTGAAGATAGACCTTGATTTAACAGCAGAGGGCGATCTTAACATAATAATGGCTCTAGCTGAGAAAATTAAACCAGGCCTGCACTCCTTTATCTTTGGAAGATCTTTCTATACTAGTGTACAAGAACGAGACGTTCTAATGACTTTTTAACTGTGTAACTTACTAAATATATTTCATCACAATCATAATTGCTGCTAAAGTAGCTCAGTTGGTATGGGACACATCAGTCCCTGGGGTCATACTTCAAAGTCCTACTTGGCAATGGCAGTTAAACTTAGTTACACTACAGTTGTCACCAGAAGTCTGCGAAGGGTGTCAGGTGCATCGTTAGCAGTGGATGGATCTTTTCCTAGTTGTGCTGTCTTGGGATACAGACTTATGTTTACAATTATAATAAATATTATTGCTACCTTTAAAAAAGATATAATAATAGAATATAAACTTGACCACAACTACTGTTTTTTGAAACTTAGGATTCATGGTTTACATGTATCGAAGTGAAATCTGAGTTAGCTTCCAAAGATGGAGTACTAGTTGACTTTGCACTTTTTGGTGTTTCTTGGTATATGGGATTACTAATACTGTTGCAATCAGCTGAAAACTAGAGCTTCTGAATCATTTCAGTTCCATAGACAGGAAGTTAACTTGAACCTAGGGTAAGCTTGAGAAAGAAAATATTGTTCAAGCACATGTTTAATTAAAGTTAATTATTAGATCCTACTTAGTAGATGTAGTCATTCAGAGTCAGTCTGTGTAGAAATGTCAGGCAGTGTGTAGAGTCCGGTTGTGATGAACACAATCAGGGTGGTTTTGTTTTGTTGCTAAGCTATGTCAAAGAAAATATAGGAAATTGGATTTTATGTTGTAGTAGTTGTTGCCAACTTTTAAATTAATGTTCATTATTTTTGAGCCAAGTGGAAATGTGTACTCCTGTGCCCTTTTTTTCCTTGGAGACTGTAATTACTTGGAAGAAGTTTGGATTTCACTCGTCAGTCATTGTCATCTTGTTTTCTTCTTGTAAAGTCTCACCCTGATGGCAATCATTGTAATTCCGAAACTATGAAATGCAATAGAGAATATACCAATAGCTATTTTCAGGAATAGAGGATAGTACCTTGTCTTCTTACATTTCTGCACATATTTTTTAAGTTGTTGCCGTGTGTCTTTGCCTGCATCGTCTGAGGAGTAGCAGGAGACACTTGACTGACGTGCTATTTAACTAGGTGCTACTTTGGCAGAACTGAGTGGTCTATTTCTTGTGCTTTCTTAATGTGTTTGGACCATTTCGCTGGCTAAAAAATAACTCATTAACGTAATTCTGTGCTAGAACAGTGTTGACATAGTAGTAGTATATGCAAACATAAAAAATTATTTAAAACTGTGAAAGTAACACAAAAGGGAAAAATATTTATAAGAAAGGGATAAAAGAGATAGAGCCCCTCTGCCCTTGCCCAAATTTAACCAAAAACATATTCTGTTTTGAAACGTCCTAATGGCCTTTCACATCACTAGTAAGAAGTATTTTATACACACAGAACTAGATGACTGATGCTGTCATGAAAAAAAGTACACATACCACCTTGTTGTACCCTGTACTCACTGTTTTTTACATGATAAATTATTGAAGTGCTGACTGGTTTTCTCTTTTTTGCTGGTTTATTGTATTGTTATTTAGAATGCAAGTTGTACAGTGAAATAAGTTATTAAAGCATGTGTAAACATTGCTACACATATTTTCTCTTAGAAGGAGAATTTTGAATAAAATATCTTTGAAATTTTGTCTCTTACAGTTGTTTGTTTAGAAAAGCAATGCTATGATACTGAAAGACTGCTTTCCTGTTCAGCTGACAGTCTTATTCAATCTAAACTTCTTTCTTTTATTTTTTTACTAGAGGCCTGGTGCATGAAATTCGTGCACAGGGTGGGGGGTGTCCCTCAGCCCAGCCTGCACCCTCTCCAATCTGGGACCCCAAGTGGGATCGGGCCTAAACGGGCGGTAGGACATCCCTCTCACAATCCAGGACTGCTGGCTCCCAACTGCTCGCCTGCCTCTGCCTGATTGCCCCTAACCGCTTCTGCCTGCCAGCCTGATCACCCCCTAACCACTCCCCTGCCAGCCTGATCAACGCCTAACTGCTCCACGGCTGGCCCGATTGCCCCTAACTGCCTTCCCCTGCTGGCCTGGTCACCCCTAACTGCCCTCCCCTGCAAGCCTGGTCCCCCCCCAACAGCCCTCCCCTGCAGGCCTGGGTCCACCCCAACTGTCTTCCCCTGCAGGCCTGGTCCCCCCCCCCGCCCAACTTCCCTCCCCTTCAGGCCTGGTCCCCCCCCCCCCCAACTGCCCTCTCCTGCAGGCCTGGTCCCCCCAACTGCCCTCCCCTGCAGGCCTGGGTCCTGCCCAACTGTCCTCCACTTCATTCCTGGGTTACCCCCCCGCAACTGTCCTCCCTTGCTGGTCTGGTCACCCCTAACTGCCCTCCCCTGCAGGCCATCTTGTGGTGGCCATCTTGTGTCCACATGGGGGCAGCCATCTTTGATTACATGGGGGGGCCATCTTGTGTCTTGGAGTGATGGTCAATTTGCATATTCCCTTTTTATTAGATAGGAGGATTTTGAAAGAAAATACATGTAAAGTTCTATTGATTCTGGTGAATGGGGAGCAGAGTTTTCCATCCTAAAATAGACCTTTTGGGATATTGGTTATTTTAATCTGGTTATTTTTAAGAAATAAAGGACTCAAAAGAACCTTTGACTTTCCCCCAACTGCCTAAAAACATTTAGCTGGAGGACCTGCACCAGAAAGGGAGAGACCATCATAATTATTTGTAGTTTCATATGAACTAAGTCTGATAAGCCAGGAGGAACCAAGCAAGGCCCTTTTGATTCAAGTCTGTGTCGCACAGTTAAAGCTGGCCCAGCAAACAGTTATTTACCAAACATTTGCTTTTCCCTATTTTTGTAAATTGCTTTCCTGCCCTCTGAAGTCACAAGCCACAACCCACCCCTCTTTCCTTAGTTCAAGATGACTTGTAAGCCTTTACTGCCTGATAGGTCTTGGGATCTCATATTCTTATGGAATGCCCATATGTACATACATAATAAATTTGGTCACTTTCTCCTGTTAATCTGTCTCATGTTAATTTGGTTATTAGTCTAACCAGAAGAATTTAGAAGGTAGAAGGAAATTTATTTTTCCCGCCCCTACACTAGAATCTTATGTAAATCTTTATAAAAAATCTTTATTAAAAAAAGCCTTCCTGCTTAACTACCAGGATTGCATTTTGAAGTTTTAAATGTGTACATTAATATTTCAAATGTATGATAATTATTGGGTAAATACATTTTAAAATTCCTGTTATAATGATATTGATGTAGCAGGTGTTACAGGGTTATAATAATATTGATGTAACAGGATTACAAGGTTATAGCAAATGATGTACCACTTGTCATATACAATAAGTATCTATAATAATAAAAGCGTAATATGCTAATTAGACAGTACATCCTTCCAGACGACCTACCAGATGAAGCAGAGGCTGCAAGGGAAGCCCGGGTCCCAGGTGCCAGAAGGAAGCCGGTGCCAGCAGCCGGGGGAAGGAAGGCCTACTCTTGCACAAATTTTGTGCATCGGGCCTCTAATATAGTATAAGAACCTTATAATAGTATACTTACATTTCTCCCTCCTCATCTGTGTGCTATTGTGACCTCACATTTTCCTTCTGCATTTATTATAAGCTCTACACTTTTTTATTTTTGTGTAAGCAGTCAATTATCTTTTTAAAGGAATTTAAATATAAGTATCCTAAATATCCCAATGAAAAGGCAGAAGTTGTCAGATTGGATAAAAAACAATATCCAACTATATGCTGTAAACAGAAACTCATGAAGGACAAAGATTAAAAGTGATAGGATGTAAAAAGATATACCACACTAACACAAATCAAAAGAAAGCTGAAGTGGCTATCCTACCTAATAAAATAGTAATATGCAAATTGACCGTACCTTTGCTATGCCCAAGCCACACCCACCAGCCAATCAGGGCGAGTATGCAAATTACCCAACAAAGATGGCGGGTTATTTGCATATGCTGAGGGAGGGAGGAGTGAAGACTGAAGACAACTTAGAAGGAAGAGGGAGGAAAAGCGGAAAGCAAGGTGGCTGCCAGAGGGAAAGCCCGGGCGGGGCGGGGCGGGGCGGGGCAGGCGGCAGCCGCAATGGCGGCGGCAGCGGCTGCAGCGGTCCTGCAAATGGGCTACTAGTTATTAATATCAGGCAAAGTAGATTTCAGAACAAAGAATATTACCGGCAACAAAAGATAATTTTATAATGCCAAACATCTTGCTGACGTTCAGTCCTAAGTGCTTGTTTACCTAACTACTACTTCAAAAATGCACGAAGCAAAAACTAATAGAACTGTAAGGAGAAACAGACACTCTACAGTTAATACGTAGGGATTTGATACTCCTCTGTCAATGTTTGATAGAACACGAAAACACAAAATAAGGATATAGAAGACTTGAACAAGACTAAAAACCAACTTGATGTGACATTGTAGCACACAGCAGTGCCTAACAGTAATAGATTACACATTTACACAATGAACATATTCTGAGCCATAAATCAAGTCTCAATAAACTTAAAAGGATTCAAGTTATACAAAGTGTAATCTCTGATCACATGGAATTAAATTAGAAATGAATAATAGATATCCAGGGAAACCTCAAATAGTTGGAAACTAGCACTTTTAAAAGATTAGATAATTTCTAAATTGTGTGTTGGGGGATAAGAGGAATGGATTGCAGATCAGAAAGGAAGGAATTGGTATTGTGGGGTGATTTTTATGAGGAGTGGAAGGAACTCATCCTGCCTTTGATGTCTGCCCCCTACAACCCATTTTTCACATGGATTGGAACAGCATGATCCTTGTGAAATTAAATCTGATGGCCACTTCTGTTTAATGGCTCTGTGTCATTTATGAAAATAAATCTGAAATCTTTGCAACAGTTTCTGGTCATCGCTGTGACCTCACTGTTCCACTCTCACTTCCAAAGGGCTTCCTCTTTTGTTGCATCTGATCACTATGCCTGTGCTTCTCTGTCTCCACCGCGAGGCTTGAGTACATCCACGTCCTTTTCACTTTTGTGTCTCTGCCTAGTGTGGTGCCAGGCACACGGCAAAAGTTGAATGAATATAATGAGTATATTAAACATTATTTTGTCTGCCCTCTCCCAAAAGAGTCAGTTCTTGAAAGTTAAGGAAATTGCTTAGTCAGGAACTCCTCCTCCCCTTTAGAAAGTCCTTCATTAAAATTGAGCCTATGCACAATCTAGCTCTAAAATTTCGAAGACTTTAAGGCAGTGGTTTTCAATCTTTTCCAAGTAATAATACCCCATCGTTTTCTGTTTCTGCATCTGTGCCTCACTATCTCATCTCTTGCTGAAATATTCTTTTTAAATTAATAGCTTGATAAATTGCTAAGCAGCTTTCATCAGACCAATTCGGACAGTGGCAGGTATCCATCTGTGAGTGCGGACATTTAAGAAATGTGATCCCGTATTTAGAAAAAATCATTCCCCAGCTCAGAGTTGGCTCAAACTGGCACCTTCTGGCATTTGCTTGTGGGTGGGGAATGTGGAATGCTTTGAAAGCTGAATGGATTTGTCAAGTTTCAAAATACCCTTATGGCTAAAGGAAAACAACATTCATTGTTTAAAATCACCATTGTTTGTTTTTTCTGCTTTTCTGGTCTTTGGAGCCTGATTCTGCAAAAACATTCACACCCAGCATTTTGCTCCACATACCTCTCCTCATACATTTTCTGGAGACCTGAGAGGCATGGAAACCTTTTTTGGGGATTGTTCAGAATGTTCAGAACAAATTGAAAAAGTCCATTTTAATGCTTATGCTGAATTTTATGGAGAAGGAACATGTTTCTATCCTTGAAAGCAGACGGTAGTTAACAGGAGTTTGGGTCCTGGAGTTACACTTCCAAGCCCAAAACCCTGTTTTTCACTTCTCAGCTGTGACCTTGGACAAGATGTTCAGCCTCTCTGTGCTGCATCAATGTCCTCATCTATTACATAGGAATAAGAATAGAACCTACATCATCGGGTTATGTGACTATAAGTGGGTTAATACATGCAGAATGCTTCAAGGGAACTGGCACAGAGTAAGTGAACAATAAAATTCAGATGTGGCTGTTATCATTTTGTCATTGTCATCATCATCGTTAAGCAACTGAATGTAGAGTTTCCAATATCCAAATACTAAGCCACAACAATTCTACAGTCAAGATTCTAAGTGATGCCATATCAATAGCAGGATTATTTTATTAGCTTGAACCATGCTAAGTAGAGAGTATTGCCTTAGGAGAAAGTTGTTCTAGGGCAGTGGTTCTCAACCTTTCTAATGCCGCGACCCTTTAACACAGTTCCTCATGTTGTGGTGACCCCCAACCATAAAATTATTTTCGTTGCTACTTCATAACTGTAATTTTGCTACTGTTATGAATCGTCATGTAAATATCTGTGTTTTCCGATGGTCTTAGGCTCTACAGCAGCGGTTCTCAACCTGTGGGTCGCGGCATTAGAAAGGTTGAGAACCACTGTTCGAGGGGAAGGGAGAGGGGGTGCTAGTGAGGTACCGTCAGAGTCCTCAGCCTGTTTTTCAAACCTTCCACTCTGTCCCCACTGCCACTATTAAACCCTCATTGTTTCTCATCTGGATTAACTCAACAGCTTTCTCCTGGTCTCCATAATTTCACCCACTAACCACCCAATCCGTTTCCTCCACGGGAGGCAGTGATCTTTCTAAAATAATGTCCTCTTTGATGTCCTCACTCACTCACTCTAAGAAACCTCAGTGGCAACCTTTCACCCGATATAAAGCCTGCAATCCATGGTGAAGCACAGGGCCGAGGGATCTGACCCGGCAAACCTCCCCACTCTTTTCCTCACATTCACTCCGTCCTGGGAGCCTGTGAACGACCCGCACGTCCCCAACTCACTGTGCTCCCGTCACCAGCCAAGGTGCACGCTACCCTCACTGCCTGAGGTACGCACTTCACCTGGATCAACTCGTCCGTCAGGATTCACCTCAGTTAGTGTGTGTGTGTCCAGGCTCCTCCCTCAACTTCAGACTAAAGCATTCCAGACTTCAAGCTCCATAAGGCGAGGACCATGTCTGTGCACTAGCTTGTACATAATTGCCTGGCTCGTCATGTTTATTAAATATATGTACAATTAATTCCCCTCTATTCAGGGCTCTCGTAGGTTTCTGTGGTCATAGTCCTAGCATACCACTTAACTCTATGTATCATCATTATGGGTTGCTTGTGTCTCATGGCACTCTGAGCTTCAAAAGGCTGGTTCTTGTGTGACACATCATCGTATCCCCAGCTCCCACCACAGTGCCTGCCATAAAACAGGAACTCAGGAAGTTCTGAAAGGGTGGATAGTCTCCGGTTTAAAATTTCCCCAAATTCTGAAGCAAGGGGATTATGGACCCCTTTGGCAATACATGATGTTATCCCAATCATACCACTGACTTGTATGTATATTTTTCTGGGTGGTGGGTCTATAGCCATGTTCAGATTCTCAAAGGGGTTTCCGATTCCCCCAAAAGGTAAGAATCTATGTCCTACAGAGTTATTAAACAACAACAACCTGTGAAGCTAAGTGTTTACGAGGTAGTTTGATGAATCACCCCATTTGATCCAGATAAGGAAGTGTGTTTGTGTCTCCAGCCCGACCTCCAGCGTCTCCCTGCTGCTGGCCTGGCCATTCCCCACTGGGCTGCAGTGGGTGTTTCGCCTGGATGAATGCCCCTTTGTGGTGGCCCCGCCCACACACCTGTAGGAGGAGTTTGAGACTCATTTGTGTGGCCTTCTGGGCTCTAGAAGCATTGAGGATTCCAGCCCTGGGACCAGCAGCACGGTGTTTTAACCTAGGAGTAGAGGCTTTTCTGTCCAAATTGAAAACCTGTGGTCCAATTTGGCTGGATATTCTCTGGCTTCCATCAACACACATGGCATTTTTTGCTGGCCTGGACCCACACGAACAAGAAGACTAGAGCTTCTCTAAGAAGCTAAAAAAAAAAACCAAAAAAAAAAAACCCACATTTTTAAAATAACTTGCGCAAATTAATTCATTCTGGTGCAAGCAACCCAGCTACATAAAATAAACTTCTTCAGAGTTTCGCAATAGCAGGTCCTGAACACGTAAACAACCCAAGGTCCACATGAGCTGCTTGGCTGAACGGAAAGAGTCCCTGGCCCAAATTCTGCTGAAATGAAGAGCACATTATAAAACTAAGAGTCAATCAATGGCTGTCATGTGAGAACAAGATCTGGGGGGAGAGGAGAGGCAGGACAACCCAACCCAAGGACAGTGAGCCAGTCCCTTGACTAGATACTCAAAATCCTGGCTTTCCAGACCAAACTAGGATGGCGAGGGATGGGAGACTACAGCCTATGCCTCAGCCCGTGCTGAGACCCTACCAATCCCCTTCTTCCCTGGGGAAAGCCAGAGTCTGCTCACTAAGCCAGAGGAAGCCCCTGCAGGTTCTGCCATGTGTTCTGTTGACAAGATAATGGTTTCATTGAAACCCTAGTAACATTCTTGGCCAAAGGAGCCCACACTATTATAGTAACTTTATAACTAGCCCTTGTTTTTTTTAGCACAATAATATGTTCTCTCTTATGAGGCCCAGGCTGTGCTAGTGAACTTATGCTGTGCTTATCTGTGTACTAAAATAGTACTTGCTATAAATAGTCAACACAGTGATGATCATTTCATCGTTGTCTAGTTCCCCTTCAAAACAAAGTGTGTTCTCTTTCCTTAGTAGGACTCAGGTCCTCTCTATGTGGGGAGCACTGTGCTAGAATCCATAATTAGAATGGACAGAACTTGGAGAAATTCAGAGAAAGGGCAATAAAACATTTTTTAAAATTAGAAATAACAACTTATGGAAAAGCATTAAAGAACTTGCTATTATTTATCTCAGAGACATGGGAAATGTTGGGGGTAAACCTCAATATTGTGATTCAGGTATACAAAGGACCATGGTCAGATTAGTAGCACTTATTGAGCCATGGCTATGTGCCAGGTACTTTATGAGCAAATTCTCATTTGACCCTCAGAACAAAGTTGTAAAGCAAATATCCCATGGCCCCCAAGAGGACACTGAAGCGTACGTTCAATGACTGTCCAAATGTGATGAACGTTTTTCACAACTACCCTGCTTTCTTTCTCTTTCTCTCTTTGCTCACCTGGAAGTTGGATTGTACTTTCCCTTTCAGAGGAATTTAGGCATGACTCCATGTGTCTCTTTAGCCAAAGACATTTGAGCAAGTGACATGTGTCGCTTTCAAAAGGAAGGTTAGAAGGGAACCCTCATTCACTGCTGGTGGGAATGTAGACTGGTACAGCCACTATCAAAAGCAGTCTGGCGATTCCTCAAAAAAATTAAAAATAGAGCTACCATACGACTCAACAATCCCACTCTTGGGTATATACCCAAAAAAACTCAAAATCATTTATACGCAAAGATACATGCAGCCCTGTGTTCATTGCAGCATTATTCGCGGTGGCCAAGAGTTGGAAACAGCCAAAGTGCCCTGCGATAGAGGGTGGATAAAGAAGATGTGGTACATATACACAATGGAGTACTACACGGCCACAAGAAAGGATGAAATAGCATCATTTACAACATGGGTGGACCTTGAGAACATTATGTGAGGTGAAATAAGTCAAACAGTAAAAGCTAAGAACTATCTGATTTCACTCATATGTGGGATATAAAACTGAAACGTATGTACACAAACAGCAGTGTGGTGGTTGCTAGAGGGAGGGGGGTGGGGAAAGAAGGGGGTCCTAATGTGAGGTGACAGGAGAAGATTTGACTTTGGATGGTGGGCACATGGTCCTATATACAGATTTTGTAAATTAGTAACCCACACATGTAACCTATATGTTCATGTTGAGTAATGCCACCCCAATAAAATTAAAAAATAAAATGCTTATGAAAAAAAGAATTCAACAAAATATCCAAAATCAAAAGGGAGGTTAGAGAGCCAATGTGAGCTTTGTCTCTTTTTCACTCTGCCACCATTGGAATGGCTGCTCCACAGCCTCCGTCCTGCAGGGGGCGCTACAGGAGCAGAGCCCCTTCCCACCCCATCAACTTAAGATGAAAGAGACATTAGTCCAGGCATCTCAAACTACGGGCCCCGAGGGCCACATGCGGGTGTTTTTGCCGTTTTGTCTTTTTACTTCAAAATAAGATATGTGCAGTGTGCATAGGAATTTGTTCATAGTTTTTTTTAAACTATAGTCCGGCCCTCCAATGGTCTGAGGGACAGTGAACTGGCCCCCTGTTTAAAAAGTTTGAGGACTCCTGCTGAATCTTTTGTTTTAAGTTTTAAGCTATGAGATTTGAAGTTTTAAGCTTTAAGCTTTGAAGTTTTAAACCTCAGCTCTAAGCAACTGAATTTGGGGAGTTGTTTCTCTAGCAAAACCTGACTGATAGACCAGCTCACCCAGCTGAACTTGACCTGCTCTGTTGCCCATGACTTACTCCTAACTAACATGCTGCGCTGCCTTCCAGGCGCAGAATGATGGCTATGCACCTTCTACCGAGTTTAAGGAGCAGGGAAAATAGGTATTATCACCAGAGATAGGAATTGTGATTCCCCAGGGGGCAGTCGAGACTGATGGATAGAAAAGTGCGGAAGAGCAAGGGAACTTCCATTGAAGATTTACTCAGAAAAGAACAAAACAGTTACTGTTCTGATGCATTTCCTTCCAAGCATGTTTACTGAACACTTTGCATATATTTCCTCAAAGAGAGTTCTACTTAAGGGAAAAATTCCTTAATAGAGTTTGTGGCTTGGAATTGTTTTTCTCTGTTTCAAGGTCTCTCTCTGGTTTAGTCTGAGCATATTTGCTTGCAGGCCTCACCACAGTAACCTTCTTCCCTACTATTCAGCACACAAGATGTTCTTTATTTCCAGTCCACCAAGAACCCAATTATCTTGCTTTGGATTCCCCCCAAATCAGAGCCTGAGACAAGAATGTGAGTGCAGTTAGCTTATTTGGGAGGTGACTCCAGGAAGCAGGAGTCAGAGAGCAGGCCGACTGGAACAATAAGAAGGAAAAGCCAATATGAGGATGAACTGACGACTGGCCACTTCAGGCTTGGATCTGTAAGACACCTCAAGAATCCTCCCCATGATTGTCCACCTCAAGGACAAGAGGGTAGAGCATTTACTCATTGGGTCTCATTCCCATCAGTTATCCCTGGGGCTTTAGTCCTCCCTACGCACAGACACTGCTGCCCCCGGGCTGAGCAGGCTCCTGCAGCTGTGGAAACAGCCTCAAGGAACACAGTGAGCTCACGCCTGGTGTATGCTGGAGATCTGGGAAACCAGCCACCGTCAATGCAGTGGAATCAGAGATGTGTCCAGAGATGTGATGAGGGATACCAAGGATGTCTACCAAACCCGATCCCTAAACTCTAACCTCAGTTCATGGGGCTGATGGATGCAAGGTGATACAAAGTTGGGTCTCAGAGCACCGAAGAAGGCCTGCGTGAACCCTGGGCAAGTTTCCTAACCTCCGTGAGAATTAGATGAGCTAATAGCCAGCACAGCTCAATAAATAGCACAGCACAGCACAGCCTAGCACATAATAAGCGCTCCATAAGTGTGAGTTGCCAGCCCTCCCTCTCCTGTAAGCATTCTTGAGCTGTGCTAGACGGAGGCAAATGGTCTCGAGGGACCTTCCAGCTCTTACCCCGTGCGTTCCTGTTGGCTTCTGGTGCTGACTGTCCACTATTTAAGCAGCAACTTCAAATGAAAACCTGGCTTAGCATCTGCTGAGATAAACAGAAAACTCAGGAAAGCAGAAAGACAAGGGAAGGGAATGAAAGTCTAGTTCAATTTTATTTAAAAAAGGAGAATTGTTCTTTTGGGACATTGGGCAGAGATCTTGATGAGTTGCCTAGCTGTCACCAATCCCCTTTGGGACAAAGTAACAAAGGAAGGGAGGGAAAGAAAGGAAGAAGGGATAGGGGGAGGGAGGGAGGAAGGAGAGAATAAATAGAAGGAAGGAAGGGAATTATCCATTCAGCTCTGGAGACTGTTGAGCATTAAGCAATACTAGTAAGACTTTGTGGGGGGAGTTTTAACAAACTTTTCTAAAAACCTTCAGGGAGATATTTTTCCCTCAGAAAAGCAGCATCAGGGTTGTTCAATACCCAAGGCAAGTCTCTTTTCATTTTACTGGACATGAAACACCATCACATTTGAGACTGGCCAGAGGCCATTTAGAAATTCAATAGTTATTCCACCCAAGGGGCTTTCCAACAGTGTCGTGGCCTCTTTAGAGGAAATTAATATTGAGCAGTGTATCACATCTCATTGGGATCTTGAGAAAAGAGGGTCCTGAGTAGGTAAAACAGCTGGAGGCTAAAGTAGGTCAGGATGAGGGATACCCTCACGTTTGTGCCTTGCCTTCATTGTGATGTGAAAAGAAAAGTCTTGTTCTTTTTTATGCCAGGGAGGCGAGGGGTGGTTTGGAGAAGCTCCCCATTCATCAACAGCCCCCTCCAGTCTGACAGTAGGAAAACTGACTTCTTCATTTCTTTCCACAGACCCTCCAGGATAGCTCAGGAGGCACAAAAGACTTTCCTTGGTTTGCCATACAGGGCCGCTGGGAGTTAACGACAGACTTCTTGGCTTTGGAGGTGGGCATTGATCACAAAGGTGGTCAGGCCGTGTATCTCCCCCTTCAGGAGAAAGTCCGTTTGAGATCCTCATCATTTTCCTGTTTGGAAGAGGGAGGGGACTGGGATCCAGCTGGAAGCACCCGTGACGCCCACTCTTTTACCTGACCTCTTATGGGCTGAGTTTCCCATTTGAGAAAGGTGGTGCAGTCTCCCTCTGGAACTGATTTTGGGGATCTGGGCTGTGATGTCTTCAGATGAGACTACCTTGCACTGTCCTTCTCCTGGCAAGCAGCCCTCCTGGGTCCTCCCTACGCTGAGCTGTTTTATGGTGAGACAATTCCTCTCCATTATTGAGGATACTGAGGCTGGCCACACGTGGGTCACACCTGGCTTGTGTCAGGCCTGAGCAAAAACATCAGGCTCACCTCCTGAGAAGAGTGACTTATTAAAGAATCAAACGATTAAAGAGAACAACCCACAATCTGGTCGGGAGATCTGAAGGGGAATTGGGTCACTAGGAAAAATACAAATGGATCCTAAGAGCAGAAGGAAAGATCACAGTCTCATTTCAATAAAATGAATTTAAAAAAATAACTTGGGAAAGAAAGTTCGACTTTATTCGTACAGAATCGAAGCAGATAAATGTCCATTAGGGTTCCAAATAGCACTGGCTTGCTCAGCTGCACAGATACAACTTTGAAGAGTGTCGTGGGTTCTGCCCCCCTCAAACCCTGTCACCGTGCTTAGTTCCTCCTCAAAATGGGACTGATGTAAAAAACGTCTAGTGTCATAAATGTTAAGAATTATGCCTGCAGGAAACATGCTTTATATAACATGGATTCTGTAATGGTTTGAAATGTCTTAAAAAGTTATATGTATATAAAAGATACATATATATATATACTAGAGGCCCGATGCACCAAATTCGTGCACGGGGGTGATGTCCCTCAGCCCAGCCTGCACCCTACCCAATCTGGGACCCCTTGAGGGATGTCTGACCGGGATCGGGCCTAAACAGGCAGTTAGACATCCCTCTCACAATCCAGGACTGCTGGCTCCCAACTGCTCACCTGCCTCTGCCTGATTGCCCCTAACCGCTTCTGCCTGCCAGCCTGATCGACGCCTAACTGCTCCATGGCTGGCCCGATTGCCCCTAACTACCCTCCCCTGCCGGCCTAGTCCCCCCCACAACTGCCCTCGCCTGCAGGTCTGGGTCCCCCCCAACTGTCTTCCCCAGCAAGCCTGGTCCCCCCCCAACTGCCCTCCTCTGCTGGCCCAGTCACCCCCAACTGCCCTCCCCTGCAGGCCTGGTACCCCCCCTAACTTCCCTCCCCTGCAGGCCTGGTCCCCCCCCCCCAACTGCCCTCCTTTGCTGGCCTTGTCCCCCTGCAACTGCCCTCCCCTGCAGGCCTGGTCCCCCCCCCCAACTGCCCTCCCCTGAAGGCCTGGTCCCCCCCAACTGCCCGCTCCTGCTGACCTGGTCTCCCCCAACTGCCCTCCTCTGCCAGCCCAGTCACCCCTAACTGCCCTCCCTGCTTGCCTGATTGCATACAACTGCCCTCCCCTGCAGGCCTGGTCCCCCCCAACTGCCCTCCCCTGCAGGCCTGGTCCCCTCACAACTGCCCTCCTCTGCCAGCCTGGTCACCCCCAACTGCCCTCCTCTGCTGGCCTGGTCACCCCTAACTGCCCTCCCCTGCAGGCCATCTTGAGGCGGCCATCTTGTGTCCACATGGGAGCAGCCATCTTTGACCACATGGGGATGACCATCTTGTGTCTTGGCGTGATGGTCAATTTGCACATTACTCTTTTATTAGATAGGATATGTCTAAAGATACTTATATACATGTTTTATATATACAGTATATAGTATATATATTTATTTTATACGAGGAGCCCGGTGCACGAATTTCGTGCACCAGGCGGTGTGTGGGGGGGTCCCTTAACCCAGCCTGCCCCCTCTCATAGTCCAGGAGCCCTCAGGGGATGTCCTACTGACGGCTCGGGCCTAAGCCATAGTTTGGCCTCCCTCTGCGGGAGGCGACCGAGCTGATCAGGGGAAGGCGCCAGCCCCATCACCCTGCTGCTGCAGCCACTGCCAGCCACTGCAGCCACCAAGGTGTTTTCATCAACATGGACTCCAGTCCCTTCACCATGAAAAAATGACAAATTTCTTTAGGCATTTTCAAGATGTGTCTTTCATAGGATATGACATTTCTTTCTTTTTTTTTAATCCTCACCTGAGGATATGTTTCCATTGATTTTTAGAGAGTGTGGAAGAGGGAGGGAAAGACAGAGAGAAACATGAATGTGAGAGGGACACTTTGATTGGTTGCCTCCTGCATGAGCCCTGACCTGGGCCCCAGCAAGGGGAGGAGCCTGAAATCTAGGTACATGCCCTTGATCAGAATCGAACTGGACCCTGCAGTTGGCAGGCCGAGGCATTATCCACTGAGCCAAACCCGCTAGTGCAGGATATGACATTTCTTAGCCCTCCAGCAGCAGACCCTTGTTTTTTCCTCCAGATCACCTTTTGGAAAAACCCTAGATCACCTTTTTGGATTCTTATTACCCAAGTTACCAAGAACATTACCAGTGGGGTACAGGGAGCTTAGCCAATGAGTGGTCAGAAAAGGTGTTTCCCTCTGCAGCTCACTCGCAGAGGCAGGACTGCTGGCAAGCCGAGGCTGGCACCCCTCTACCCTCTCCGCTCAAGCCTCCGCTACAGCTTGGGCAGGGCCCCCCAGCTCCGATCAAGCCTCTGCCGTGGCTTGGGCAGGGCCCTCCGGCTCCAGTCAGGCCCTGCTCAAGCCTCTGCCATGGCTTGGGCAGGACACCTGGCTCCGCTCAGGCCCTGCTCAAGCCTCCGCTGTGACTTGGGCAGGGACCCCCCGGCTCTGCTCAGGCCCTGCTCAAGCCTCCGCCATGGCTCCGATCAAGCCTCTGCTGTGGCTTGGGCATGGCCCCCCAGCTCCAATCAAGCCTGTGCCATGGCTTGGGCAGGGCCCCCCCCAGGCTCCGCTCTGGCCCCGCTCAAGCCTCTGCCGCCCTGCCCCTGGCCGATTGGTGCCAAGGCCTGTAGGCCAGGAGTGGCCAGGGGCGTTCTGGGGCCCTGGCAGCTCAGGGCCTACAGGCTTGGAGCGGCCTGGTCCGGAGGATGTTCCCAGGACCCAGGCCACTGGGTGCCTGCGTATGCAAATTAACCCACCATCTTTGTTGGGTTAATTTGCATACTCACTATGATTGGCTGGTGGGTGTAGCGGAAGTATGGTCAATTTTCATCTTTCTCTTTTATTAGTGTAGATATCTATAACTTTTGCTTGAATTGCCATTATTTCAGTGCTTAGGGGGAGCCATGCACATTCATTTCCAGGACCCAAAGATTTGCAATAAAGCATTGAGACAATCTCTTCAGCCTTCTGACTAGTCAGGGTTTTGGAAACAAAATCAAAGGAAGGAGAAAATGTGCCTTCCTTTAGAAAATCTGTTAGGTAGACACTTAGGTTTGTGAACTCTCCTTGGTTAGGCTGAAAGGAAGGGCTCTGCTGTCTGTTAGTAAGCTGCCCCCAACCATTTCAGTTAGCACTCCCTGACACTGGGCAATCAGCCGCGAGTCAGAATAAAGAGGAGTGCCCTCCCACCAGGTCTAATTTGAATAGCCCTTGAACTCTGAGCACTACTCTCCAGAGCAAGCATGTCAAACTCGCGGCCCAGCCAATATGACGGTGTGTAAGAAATGTTTTAATAAAAATTCCATAACTTAATTTTTACAATATCCTGTTATTCATAATTATTAGTAACGAACTCATACCAGTTCGCTAATGACTGATTACTATAATCGTGTTGCATTCATTTCCCTTACGCACCTTACTCGCAGGCGCACCATTTCTCGCCACTAATACCAGCAGCGGATATTTTAGCAGCCGACTGCCATGTCATTAGTCTTGGATTGACTTGTTTGGTGTGCACAACAGGAAATATTTCGCTTTCGGAGAACAAGAAAAATAGGTTTATTTGCATTACGCTTATTAATTTGTGCAGTTATTCAGCATCTGGTAAGTTAATGTTCAAGAAAAAAAATATTAATTTTTATTAAAATGTTCTATTATTTTATGTTAACGATTACCCATGTATTTCAGCCCTTTGTATTCAACATGTCTCTATCGAAATAGACCTACGTTTCTATGAAAATTGAAGCTTCTGTTTTCTTGCGGCCCGCGTAAACTTAAACCTTGTTTATTTGGCCCGGGTTAGCCTTTGAGTTTGACACGCTTGCTGCAGAGCATTATAGCTATGGGTCTGTTTGTCAGTGACTGCAAACATGCCTTTCCACTTTGACTCCATTGCACTCTGTTATGATGTTGCCATGGTGACCCCCTTCTGCTATCCCTTTGCTCTTTGGTAGCCTCTCAGAGGAAGCGGTAATGAGGCGGTTTGGCAACAGAATCTTTCTGGGGTTTTTCTTACACACCATTGAAGCCCAGCATGGCTTTTCTTACAGGAAATATAGAAACCATTTGAAATTGATGAAAAGTAATTTGCACTGACTTGGGCAAGGATGGTGAATGTTATTCATTGTACATCAAACTACCCAGAAATATTCTCTTTTTTGTTCCCAATTCCAGGAAATGATATCCTCAGGGACAGTGAGGCTTCTGAATTCAGCGTGGAATGTAAGACGTGCTGGGCTCTGGGTTTTTGTTTTTTTGCCTTCGTGAGGGTGGTGTGAGATGTGCTGCAATAGTGTTTCTGGAGCATTTACCAAGTGGCAGGCACTGTGCTAAGCAGCTTACATGCCTCCCCTCATTGAATCCATTCAGCTACCTATGTGACTGTCCCCCTGGCATAAGGTGAGGTAGCTGAGACCTGGAGACGTTAGGCACCACGGGCGTGAGCCTTTCCGACTCTGAGGCCCTTTCTCTGAATCACCATGCACCTTGACTTTCTGCAATGCATCTCCCAGGTGCTGCTGGTTCTGCTATTTTCCCTAGAAGAGCTTGGAAGGGAGATTCATGAGAGCTCCCGTCCAAGGTCCTAGGATCTATTTCATAGGAATCTGGAGAGGACTGTTTGAAGCAGCCTAAAAGCTGACAACTTTGTGTTGGACACATGCACAGTTGTGGCCTTTTCCACTTATATCCCAGGATACACAGAGCACTAATAGTCATGAGACTCAGAATCTATGTCCCAATCTTACTAGTTGCATAATCTTGTGCAAGTCACTTAATCCTTCCTGCCTTACTCACTTCATCTCTGAAATGGAATGGTGGAAACCATTCCTGTCCAAAGGTCAGGGCAGCCCAGTTGTCTCAGTATCTATTTCTGACCTCTTTTAGAACCTTTTGAGTCTAAGATATATGAGACTGTGCCCTGGACCCAGAATTATGGGTCTATGAATGCCCTTCTTTTTTTAAAAAAATATATTTTTATTGATTTCAGAGAGGAAGGGAGAGGGAGAGAGAGATAGAAACATCAATGATGAGAAAGAATCATTGATTGGCTGCCTCCTGCATGCCCCCAACTGGGGATCGAGCCCACAACCCAGGCATGTGCCCTTGACCCGAATCGAACCTGGGACCTTTCAGTCCGCAGTCCAAAGCTCTATCCACTGACCCAAACCAGCTAGGGCCATGAATGCCCTTCTAGAATGTGCAAACAGAGTTAGCAGCCTCTGAAAACATTTTGCCCAGCAAGAAGTTCATGTTTCTCATTACTTGTTGCCTTTTGAGTTACAGCTTTAGACATTACTTTGACAGTTCCCTTGGGTAGTTTTTCTCCATTAACATCTGTTAACAAGAATTATTAACTTTCTTTGGAATCCTAGCCCTTATCCTCTAACTACAGATCTAGTCCTCATACGAGGTAGACTAATCTTGATTTCCAGACCACATCTAGCACTTTTCTACCTTCCTGTGTCTTCACTCCAGTGGTTCTCTCTATCTGAAACAAACTTTCTGTCTAACTCCAACAATGCCCACCATCTTTAAGCTCAGATGCTACATTCTCCCTGCAACTCCCTCCAATCAACTTAATCCAGAATGAACCTTTCCCTTCTCAATGCTCCACAGAAATCTATTACCCCCAATAGTCTTCTTCATATTATTGCTATTTGTGTATCTCGTCATTTTTATTGGATTGTGAGCATCTTGAGGGCAAGACCCAGGGCTGCCCATTGCCACATGATAGGGATAGGAGAGCATCAGGGTTACCGTCAAGGGCTTAAGTCCCACTGCCAAGTCGAAAACCTGCTTACACAGTGTACTAGCTACATGACCTTAAGTTATTTCCTTCAACTTTCTATTCTGTAATTTTTTCACCTGGACCTGCCCCATAGGATAGTTAGGATGAAAGGAAGGGCTCTGCTGTTGGTTAGTAAGCTGCCTGTCGTATTCTTGTGAGAATTCAATGAGATGTTTCATATGAAGTGCTTAGCAAGTACCTGGCATACTGTAGGTGCATAATAGTTGTTCACTATTTATAGCGCCCATGATAAGGTCTCCTCAATAATTATTTAATAAACTAGAGGCCCGGTGCATCAAATTCATGCATGGGGTTGGGGGGGGGAGGTCCCTCAGCCCGGCCTGCACCCTCTCCAATCTGGGACCCCTTGGGGGATGTCAGACATCCCTCTTGCAATCTGGGACCGCTGGCTCCTAACCACTCACCTGCCTGCCTGCCTGATCGCCCCTAACCGCCTCTGCCTGCCGGCCTGATCACCCCTAACTGCTCTCTCCTGCTGGCCTGATCACCCCTAACCGCTCACCCCTGATGGCCTGATTGCCCCTAAACCACTCTGCCTGCCTACCTGATCACCCCTAACCACCTCTGCCTTGGCCCCCACCACCGTGGCTTTTTCTGGAAGACATCCGGTCTATCTGGTCTAATTAGCATATTACCCTTCTATTAGTATAGATGTTTATTGAGTGCTGTAGTAGTCTGCACAGGCTATTATAAAAAATACACTATAGACTGGATGGCTTAAAGTTTAAGCCTTAAACAATAAACATTTGCCTCTCACAGTGCTAGAGGCTGGGAAGTCTACAATCATGCTGGCTGCCAGTTTGGTTCCTAGTGAGAATGCTCTTCCTGGCTTGTAGACTGCCACCTTCTCGCTGTGTCCTCACATGAAAGAAACAGAGAGATCTCTCTTTTTCCTTTTGTCTTCTTGTAAGCCCAGTCATCTCATTATGTGATGAGATGTTAGCCCCATCAGTTAATTTAACCCTAATTGCCTCCCAAAGGCCCCCCTCTCCAAATACCTTCATATTGAGGAGTAGGGCTTCAACATATGAATTTGGGTCAGTCCATAGCAAGTACCTACCCATATGCGGAGCTAGTCTAGGGATAGAGCAAGAAGCAGAACAGACAATGACCCTTGTCTTGTGAAATTTATACTCTAATTGAAAGAGTAAGGATGTGTGGCAAACAAAATAGTGGCCCCCAAAGATGTCCATATTCTTATCTCCATGACCTGTGAATATGTTACATTATGTGGCAAAGGTGAAATTAAGGTTGCAGGTGAAATTAAGGTTGCTAATCAGCTGGCCTCCACACAGGATGACAATCCTGGATTATTTGGAGACCTCACTGTCATCACAAGAGCCCTTATAAGGAGAAGAGGGAGACAGGAAGATGAGACTGATGTCACATGGAAAGGATTCCACCCGCTGTTGATAGTTTTGAAGATAGAGAAAGGGGACTGTGAGTCAAGGAATGCAGGAGGCCTCTACAAGCTGATAAAAACAGGGAAACTGATTCTCCCCTATAGACTTCAAAAGGAATGCAGCCCTGCCCGCACCTTGATGTTAGCCCTGTGAGAACTGAGACTTTTAACCTTCTGAACTCTAAGATCATAAATTTCAACCGTTTTAAGCCACTACGTTGGTTACAGCAGCCCTGGAGAGACAGGCCGTATATATATCAGAAACCAGATGCAATAAATTATGTGGAGAAAATTGGAGCAGGGAATGCGGACGGCAAGTGTTAGAAGGGCGATTGTAATTTTAGACAGAGTTGAAAGGGGAGGCCTCTGGTGACTTTTGAGCAAATAGCTGAAGGAGGTGAGCTTGTCAGTCAGGAAGTATCTGAAGAAAGAGTATTCCTGGCTGAAGGCACTGCAAGTATAAGGCCCTGCAATGGGAGCTTACCTGGGGTTTCTGGGAACCACAGAGGGCAGTGTGGATGTACTGGGATTGTGACAAGGAAGGTCGTAGGCAACAAGGTCAGTGATAAAGGGATGCGTGTTTGTGTTGGTTTTACTCTGAGTAAGATAGGAAGCACCAGGAGGATTTTGAGTAGCAGAGTGACACAATGTAGCATAGATTTTAACGGAATTACACTGGCTGTTGTATTGGGAATAGACCATATGGGAGAGGGAAGAAGTGGGGGACTAGTTAGGAGGCTATAGGTATCTGTGGCTTAGACCGGGGTGGCGGCACCTCTGAAGGTAAAACCAATAAGACTTGCTGACAGATGACAGGTGGAATAGAAAGGGAGAAAAGTTACACATGATTCTGTAATTTGGGGTCTTACGGGACTGGAAGGTTGAGTGGCCACTCACCGAGGGGGAAAGACAGCAGCTGGGACAAGTTGGAGGTGGAGGATCAGTTCAGTTTGGGTGAACTTTGGCACATGAACCCTCCTCCCCCACCCCTTCCCTTCAGGTTGCTTTTCTACAGAAGCAAGGAAGCGTACACACAAGGATTAGCAGCCCGTCAGAAGCAGTATCTTGTTCAGTTCATAGTGGAGTCCACGCAAGGCTCTGATAAGAGCTGGATTGGAGAGTCAGATGTACCCAGGATGTGTAGATTGAAAGCTTGGGTCCTCCCAAAATTCACATGTTGAATCCTCACCCCAAGGTGGTAATATGTGGAGGTGGGACCTTTGGGAGGTCATAAGGACAGAGCTCTTATAAATCAGATTAGTGCCCGGTATAAATGAGGCCTGAGAAAGCTTCCCAGCCCCCTTCTATGTGAGGATATAGCAACACGATGTATCCTCACTGAATCCGCTATGCCTTGATCTTGGACTTCTCAGCCTCCAGAACTGTGAGAAATGAATTTCCCTCGTTTATAAGTCACCCAGTCTATGGTGTTTTTCTCTAGCAGCCTGAACAGACGAAGACACAGGAGGACCAAGAAGGGCTTGGATTTTAAACGCTGGCCTATCCTCCTCCAGCCACCAGGTAACAGGCTGAGAAGCTGTGCAGAGTGGGTGAGAGCTGGGGCACCACTCCTCACACTGCCCCCACTCCCTGGTGAAAATTACCCCGGAAATACCAAAGTTCCTCCCCATCACAGCGTTACCATTGCTCCCCAGGGAAGGAATGAGGGTGTGAAAGTGGGATAAAGGTTTTCTTTTCCCTCCAAGCCAGGTGAAACAGAGACAGTTCCCTTAGTGTTTGTGGTTAGACCCGGATGCCCTCTTCCCCTGCAAGCCCTGCTCACCTGCACCCTGGGGGTGAACTCTCTCCAAGGGTAGAAGTTGGAACTCAATGTTCTACCTTAGGTCCTGAGGCAAGAAACTTTATTTTTTCCTCTCTTTGGAGACAGGATGGAAAAGATCATATAATGAGAATTCTTGGGCAAACAACAGCCTCTTCCCAATCAGGGACTACCGAGTGACAGAGAAGGGCCATTAAAGGTCGCCTGCAATGGTTAAGAGATACTTCTTCTAATTGTTCTGGGTGATGAAGTTCACTGATTGCTATGAGGCTAAAAGATCCAAAGGAGCTTTAAAAGCTGTGACTGGGATTTGAGGCAGTTTGGAAATGAGATGGCATTACTCAGTGATGAACAGAGACATTGCTTAGTGGCTGGGTTTTTGTTTCTGTGTTCCCCCCAACCCCCCCCCCCCTCATGTTTGAGTTTTATACTCACAATCTCCAATATCTTTGCCTTGCCCAAATGACACAGAATTACATGGAATCATTTAATCCAGGGTTGATATCATGAGACCATGACTCTATATTAAATATTTCTTGCCACACTAGAAAGAACTTGGTATTGCAAAGGATGTGTGTGGTTTCAGAGGTTCTCATTCATAGTAGCGGAAACCACGTTGGGGGAGGGATGTTTTCTATATATATATATATATATATCCTAATTTCTATTTAACATATTTTCATAACTCTTTAAATTGTGTAGTAAGAATTGTAAACTGTAATACTTAGTCATTTGGTCAACTGTAATACTTGAGTCATAATGCTAATTAAGATGCAAATATATGGGGAAAAAGAGATGGGGAAGAGTCATTCTTTTCTTCAGGAAGCTTATGTTGAATGACTCCTACTATGAACGAGGAATACTTTTTATGTTTAGTTTACCCCAGACAAACACCCTGCAGGTAGATAGTGCTTCTCCCCAATTTACAGAGTGGAATACTGATGAAGATCACTCAGACAGAAAGTGGCAGGTGGGGGCAGGGCCTTCAGAGTCCATGTTCATCTCATTACTCCCAGCGTGTGCAAATAAATCAGCCAAGTCAGAAAACCTTGGAGAAGATAAAGGATTCCCCCTCTCTAGGTCCCTTGGTGCCTTGGATGTGACCTTGTGGACCAGAATGCGTCCTTTCTGCTCTGATACCTCCCTCGCCGCCCTGGCCAGAGGGTCAATGTCTTTCCTTAAGGCTCTGAGCCCCAGTAGGCTGTCCACCCCGCACCTCTGTCCCGAGGGAAGATGACCCGAGGGCGACCTGACTCCTTTCCCCCACGGAGCTGCCATTCCGCGAGCGGCCGCCAGGGGGCCCCCGCTCGGCGCCCCCGCGCTCCAGCCGCGCGCCGAGTGCGTGTGGGGGCTACTTGGGAGCAGAGACTGCAGCCGGAGCCCCAGGCGCGCTCGCTGGCCCCGGAGACCCGGCGTGGATCCCCAGGAGGCGCCTCTCCTGCTCCGAGCTCGCCCTCTCCTCTCGCGCCGGCTGCAGCTCACCCGGCGCAGGAAGCCGCCAGGGCCCCGGGCAGAAGGTGAAACCCCGCGGTGAGTGAGAACACGCTCCCAGCGAGGGGGGAGGTGGCGCCGCCCGGCAGCTGCTCACGCCCGGTCGCGCCCAGGCGGGCAGAGGTGCTGGGCGCACCTGGGAGCGGGTGCGACGGCGGGCGGGGGGCGGTGTGTGTGTGCGGGAGGTGGCGGACCCTGCTTCCCCGCCTGCCCACGGCTTGGCTCCCGGCCGGCTCCTCGCGCGTCCTTCCCGGTCCCCACCCTGGGTCCGGGGCCTGGATTTTAAAAGATATATCAGTATAACCCATCTTCTTTCGGGGTACAAGTCTGCCCCCGAGCCCAGCGCGAGTCGCAGATGACTGCAGGGTGCGTGCTGGGCTGTGGGTGGCGGGAAGACAAACTTTTACAGAAGTGCGCCGGGCAGGGGCGACGTTTGGGGCGTCTCGATTGAGCCGGAGGCTCGGCGTGGGGCTGCGGAGGGGAACTGCGCTCCGTCCGCCAGGTCGCCCCTGAACTGTTGATGCTTCTTGAGGGGGAAAGGGTGTGTAAAGGACCTACAAATCCCGCTGAACCCCCGGGCCAACAACTGTCAAACGTCTGCAATCCCGCCCCTCCCTTTCCCTCTACTGAGGGAAAAGGTGGAAACCCTTTAACTTTCCTTGGATTGTTCCTCCCTGCCTTGGGACCCCTCCCGGGAGGGTAAACGGCCCACCCCCAGGCTCCTGGCAATACGTACAGAGACCCCGAGCTCCTCAGGATCCCCTTGCACCCACCTTCCTGCCCCCCACGACCCCCCTTCTTCCCCCCCCCCCACACACACACACAACCCCCAGACGTCCTTTCTTAGGGGACCACGGGACAGAGGCCATTGAGATCCTGGCGAATGGCCTTTTGTTTCTCCGCGTCCCCCCTATTGTGTGCTTTCCAACATCTGGCGGGGCTAGGGGCGACAAGGAAGCCCCCGGCGCCCTCCACCCCCGCCCCCACGCCAGCCACCCGGCCCGCTCGCGCCCGGGATCCCGACCCCGGCGAGGCCGCCCCACCCCGGCCCTGCGGTTAGAGGGCGGAGGGAAAGTTGTTCCTTCCCCGCCTCCTCGGCTGCCTGTGGCCCGGGGCGCATTTCTCAGATCTTATCCCGCGCAGCGCGCGCCGCAGAGGGCGCAGATCCATCCCGCAGAGGGCGCAGATCCATCCCGCAGAGGGCGCAGATCCATCCCACAGGGGTGCAGCTTTCGAGAGTGGAAGCGAGGTTCCGCTCCAACCCGGGGTGTCCTTCGGTGGGTTCCGGCTGATTTCAGTCTCCGCAGCCGGAGGGGATCGGGGCACTCGGGCAGGCAGAGAGCCCAGGTGCTGAGATTTGGAGTTTCCAGGGTTGGAGAGCAGGCGAGTAGCCTTAAAGAGAACGAGGAGGGAAATAACCCAGGACGCCTCAAGCCTTTGCCTAGAAGTCATGGGGAAGTGGCCCCCAACAGAATGAACGTGGAATCCTGACTGCGCTAAGGGTCCCCAGTTTGAATCTCAGATCCCTCACCGCAGTGGGAAAAGGAGGACCCCAAGGGCGCAGCGCAGATGCCGCCCAGGCAGCGTTCGCGTTCCCAAGTGCGAACCTCTGGGACTGGCCCGGAGTGGCCCAGTGGGTGTGCGCCTGCTGGATCATAGGTGGCCCTCTTGTCCTGCTTTCCCCCCACAAGTTAGATGCTTACACGCAGGGCTTGTTCTTAGTGAGTGTGGGCTATTTATTAAGGAACTAGGGCAGAAGCAAAGTAGCCACTTGGAGAAGGCAGGGTCCTCCTGGGAGGGTGCCCAGGAAGTCGCTCTGCCTGTGAGGAGGCGGAGTCTGTGCACCTGTTGCTAAGATACTGAGAGCCACACATTTACAGGTGTTGCCAGTGTTTCAGTGAGATGGCCAACCGGCCCCTCTTCCGAGGAGACTAGGTTACACTCTTCTTAATCTCCCTCCTCTTAATCCCTACCTCAAGCCAGGGGAAGGGGGAAGGTTCCATCTGAACGCTTGCCACCTGGGTACCCACTCGGGCATTTTAAGTGCACTTGTCTCTGCAGTTCTAGAAGTTTCCCCTTTACCTGACCCAACAGGACTTTGGCGCTTACTCTTAACAAAGAACAAAGGAGCCTGCTAAATCGGGAAGGTGGACACATAGAGCACTTTCTCCAGCCATTTCTGGATTTTACCAGTGGGACCAGCAAAAGAAAAAAAGTAAAATCTTTGAAGCACCTGAGGCACTTTGCAAACACTTCATGATGAAAACGGTCCCCAAGGAAGGGTTCCTTTGGAATTGAGCAGCAGCAGCAGCAGCAGCAGCAGCCACAGCAGCAGGAGAGAAGCAGCAACAAGGAGCTGGGAGGCTCTAAGTGCCCAAAGGCATCCTTAACACTGTGCCCAGGCACTGCTGGTCCCAGCTGCCCCAGCAAGGAACGCAGGATAATTGTAGTGGAAGACAAGCTTTACGGTTTCTTTAATTTTAGAATGAGACCCCCTCAAAATTATTGTAGCAAATAGAAAATACAAAGAGGTGGCAGTAAAAACAAAGGGAGGAGGAATATTATAAACAAGGCTCCAGTGAACAGTCTTCTCCAACGATTTCCTTGGAATAAATTTCTGGAGATAGGAGAGCTAGGTCAAAGGAGTTGCTGCCATTTTTAGGGTATTTGATTGCCTTATTGTCCTGGAGGAACTTGTGCCAGCTGAGCCTCTCCCCAACAACAGACAGAGGATTTTTCCCTCTCACACTCTGTAGTATTCTTTTCCATCTCTGCCAGACAAATGGGAAGGGAGTATCTTACTGTCTCCTTTTGCATTTTTTAAATCATAAATGAGATGAAACACATGATCTGTTAGTGTTTCTTCCTTAGGGAAGATACTAGTTTGTGTCCTTACCTGTTTTTCAGTAGCCTTGGGGTTTGTTTGTTTTTCCATCTAGAGGTGCTCTTAGCAAAAGCATTCTGTTCTGACTTCTGTCCCTGCCTGTGCGATCTTTATTGACTTGAAGTGCCAATTCTCTTCCCTCTTGTACAGCAAACATTTGGCAAGACTGCGAACATAAATTACTAAAGTAACTGACATGATCCCAGTAGAGTTATTAGGGAGGCCATGCAAAGGCATTGTTTGAGAAATTCATGGAAAATCAAAGTGTATACTTTCTGCTTAGTAGCTTGCACACCCCAACTTTTATACTGCTTGTAGTACTATTGTTGTTTTTTGTTTGTTTTTTATAGAACAATTCTGTTGATAAGATGTTTTACTGAGTGGATGTTACTAACTCATTTTATGGTCTGCTCCTTCCACTGATAACCAGCATACCATGATCCACAACTTGTTCTTTTAATTATTCTTTTTGACTGAAATTTGCCTCAGTTTTAGCATAAGACTTCCCGTTTGGCTCTACTGTTTGAGTCCTATACGTGCATGAATCTTGAATCTAAGCAATTTAGCAGCACACTGTTAAAACAAATAGCAGGAGGTGTCTCCCAGGGGCTGAACCAGGAACATTTTACCCTCTTTTGTGAATTTGTGTAGCCGCAACCTCGATGCTAGTTCTTGCTTGAAGGTAGATAGATGATTCTGAAATGGGCTGGAGGAGAAAGGAAGAGAAAGTTCATTTCAGCTAGATGGTGGATTAATATAGATGAGGGACCACATAAGAAAAATTAAGTAAATAATCTAGGTAAATCTGGGTACAAAATAACTTCTAAAGAGATAAAATATATTGAAGTGTCGTGTATTATTAGAGTAATTTACTTAACACGGAGAAAGTGATCTTCTAATTGGGAAAATACAATATGAAATTCTTCCATAGTATGACTGTGGGCCTTTCATTTCAGACACACAAAACGATGAAGTCAGATACTACACTTTTCTGTATCATTTTCCGCCCCTTTAAATGTAGGAGTCAAATCATATGCATTAGGAATGAACAGTGCTGTCTGCATTCGAATCATGGGCTCTCAAAGGTTAAACAGGATCTTAATGGTCATCTAATTCAACCATCCAATACTAGAGAGTGGATCTTCACACTCCTACAAACTTCATATCATTTCAAATAAACCAAGCTGAGAAACAAATGGGCCAGAAATTTCAACCTTTTTTTTTTTCTTTTTGAGAGCAGGGAGAGAAAGGGAGGGTTTTAATTATGGAAGTTTGTATAAGCTCTTTAAACAAGTTGAACTTTAGACTAAACAACCTGGGCAGCAAGAGGGCTCAGTCATTGAGGTGTTCCATTTTCAAACATTCTCTGACCCATGTTCTCTAGCCATTGGCTTGGTGAAGTTGAAAGGTGAAGTTCAAAGCACGTACAGAATAGAAAAATGAAAGAGGAGCAGAGAGCAGAAGATAGAGAGGGAAGAGCATTCCTTTAAAACTTTGTAACAAGCCCCTTGGTCACCCCAAGGATGGTGGGCATTGCCTCTCTTAGAGAGGTGAATGTGGCTGATGTTGCAAGGCCAAACTTCAGAGACAGTAAACATTACAGACGCCACCACCAATCCAGCCGAGAGCAGGCTGAAAGAATAGCCCAGCAATTCTTAAAAGGTATTAAACGGGGAGGAGATTTTGGAGAGAAACGAAATGTTAGTTTTAAAAAAATCTACCTTATTTCCTTCTGAGTAGTTCTATGAGTTTCTGAAAGTAGTAGAAACATCTTCTGATTTCCACTTGGACGATCTTCCAGGCACAGTGACTGTACTGCTTGTCTCGTAGGAAACTGCTTATCCTGTGGAAATACCTCCTTAGTTCTAAGTTGCTGGGCTGGGGGATCCTAGTTCCCGGGTGTCTCCTCTCATCCTCCTCCATCTCTTCCTTGTCTTCATGTCCCTTCTCTTCTTTCAAGCATTGTTCCAGGTACTGCAGTTGCTGATCAAGTCCGGTTTGGATTTGTTCCAGGTGTTCCTCTTCCCAAGTGGGTTGTAAGGTGGGTTGAGTGAAGATATTGAAGGCCAGCATGGACATTTCATAGAAGGCCCCCTTGATGTCTCTTTTCAGAAGAGGCTGGGTATGCGATAGGACCTCTTGGGGCAACTCAAAAGCTTTGTTTTCTCGTAGGCACTCCAGAGGAAATGATTTGCTCATATTGGTCAGAAGCTTCACATTTTGCCAGGTGATTCTACGCAGATGAATATGCAGCAAGTCACAGCCCAGCGAGAGGGTGCCAGTGACGAACAGGCCCATGAGGCACGCAGGCCACACACACTTTCGAATCATATCAGACTTGGTTTTCATTTTTCTTCTAAGCCAAAAGATTCACAATACTCAAGGTTAACTGCGCTGTGCTAGGTCTTACGTATGCCTTTGTGTGCCTTTTATACACCTGAATATCTTCCGTGGGGAGGAGTTTTCTGATTTGTCATTGTATGGTTCTCAGGGTTTCGGCCCCTTTCTTTTACCTCTGAGGCTTTTTTTTTTTTTTTTTTTTTTTTACTTTGGGTGACTACATTGACTTTGGAAATTCCTAGAAGCCCGGATGATCCATCCCAGTACTATAGAACCAAAGTAACAAGACTGATGCAGAGTATTTGAGAAAGAACTGAAGGCTGTGTCTCTATACACTCACCCAACACTATGACATAAGAGAAAGGGATCCTCCAAGAATTTAGTTAATCATAGACATTGACCAGATGACTGTGATTATTTGATTGTAAGGCTAATCTTGTAAAATTAAGCTTCTAGATTTGGATATTTTCTCTTTTTATTTGATTTTTCCAAGCCTCACAAATGATAAACAAAAAAAACCCACAGTTGGTTGGTTGATCATGGCACTTACCAAATAAAGGACTAAGCCGGCTGGGTTTTCTGTTGCCTTTAGAAAATGTTGATATTCTTTTGTTGTTGTTGTTAACCCTCACCTGAGGATATTTTTTCCCCCATTGATTTTTTAGAGAGAGTGGAAGGGAGGTTGGAGAGACAGAGAGGAAGAGAGAAACACCAGTGTGAGAGACACATCGATTGGTTGCCTCCCGCATGTACCCCGACAGGAACCGGATGGAGCCTTGACTGTAATCAAGCTGCCACTCTTCAGTCTGAGGACCGACGCTCTAACCACTGAGCAACTGGCTGGGGTAGAAAATGTTGATATTCTCTGAGTATTGTTTCCTTTACTTAAAACCGAGCCAGTGCTTCCATTTAATAAGACTCAGTTCCAATTCAGTTGAACATAGAATACATGGGAATTCAATATACTATCCTTGAAACTTTTCATTAAAAAACATATATGTTTATATGAATACACACGTATATTTGTAATTACATAGCCTCTATAAGGTGCAAAGCACATCTGAGGGCAACACCTTCTTGTATACCTCACGTAACAACTTCTAACTTATGGCTGTTGTTAGCCATCTTTAAGTTCCCTGTACTTCCTTCCACGTACAGTTTTGTCATTTTATTCCCTTCACCCAAAATTTTCTGCTTTTATAGACATTCCACATCATATCCTCATTTATTGCAAAATGTAGTTTTAGCTCCTAGCACATGCCAGTCACTGGGCAAGGTCTTGAAGAAGGAGGGGTGAGGTACAGCCCAGGACCTTCAGGGGTCTGTGATGGAGCACGCAGGATGCTCGAGTGTTTCAGGGAGCAGGAGTCATTGATAGGCCCTCCCTGGAGCAAGGACCTCTTCCCCAAGTCCTATAAACATTAACTGGTGCTGATGTTGACAATATTCATGACAAAAAAGAAAAGATGATTGACATGCATATCTTTCCCACGGTTAGTACAGCCTGATTTAGCAAATAAAAACATGGAACACCCGTACAATATTTGGGATGTACCTATAAAAGCATTCAATGTTTATTCCACATTCAAATTTAACTGGGTTTTCCCTATTTTACCTGGCAACCCTCTCCACCATGCAAGTTCCCACTGACCTCATAAAGCAGAAGTCAGACATGAAGTTCTCTGCAGGAAGCTTGTCCTCTGCTAGCCGTCCACCTGGTGCACAGGTGCATTCAATTGTGTTTCTCTGCACTGGCTTTACTGTGTACATATCCCCAACAACCATGTGCACTCCAAAGGGGGAACTTGCCAAGTTAACACGAAATAGTGCACACACACACACACACACACATGCACACACACACGTGCGCATGCTCACACAGTGGCTCTGATCAGAAGCACTATTGGGTGATCAGTCTTTAGTCAGACCTCTGTTCCATAAAAGCTATCCCCTCTGAATATATCTCAAAATCTACACTAATAAAAGAGAAAGATGCAAATTGACTGTACCTTTGCAATGCCCACCAGCCAATCAGGAGTGAGTATGCAAATTAACCCAACAAAGATGGCAGGTTAATTTGCATAAACAGGCGACAGCCAGGGACGGGATGCTTCTGCACCGCCCCAGCTGCTCTGGGCCTCTGGGCAGCGTGGGAAGGTGGGAAGGTGGAAAGGTGGCTCCGGCTGGAGCGAAGGTGGTGCCGGCAGCCAGGGGAAGGAAGGCCCATTCTTGCACGAATCTTCGTGCATCGGGCCTCTAGTATAATCATCAAATTGAAAAGAAACACAGTGTAAGGAAACGTTCTTGTCAAAATGTGTCACAATTGCCCAGCCTGTCACAGTGGGCTATGTGTGGACATGGCTACTGTTTCCCCAACCTCTGTTTTCATTTCTCCAGTGATGTCTTATTATTTACATTGGTCAAGCTTTCCTCAGAGGGGAAGCTGGTTGGCAGGGTTGCCCTGTTGTTGATGGAACTGTGGGAAGCGCATGTGGATCACACGGTGAATAGTAATGGGCAGGATACAATTTGTTTGACAAAATATCAATGAGACACTTCAGTCTAGACGAGATAACTGTGATTCAGCTCAGGGGCATTTGGCATCTGCGGGTAAGATTCATTGCTCTTCGTGGAAAGGCAAGTTTTAATCCAGCACTCGGGAGTAACATGTTGATCATCCATGTTACTCAGTACTGGAGCGTAAGTCATTCCATCTGGGGTCAGTAGGTGATGGGGCCCAGCAGAGAGCTCAGAGATGGGATGCCTGCGTCCGTGTCTGGCAGTGCTTCCCACAGGACATGGGGACAACAGCCGCCACAGAGTTGTGTGCAGCTCTGTTAGCGCCAGACCCACCCTGGAGACCCACCCTGGAGCTCCATCACCTAGGCGTTTCTCTCATTCCTCCCGCTTCCCGCCTTGGGATTAGCCTCTCTCGTGGCTCCCTTTTTGACTCTTCCTCTCTCAGTGATGTACAGGACGTAGACATGTCTAATGACTACACGAGTAATACCTGGATATGTTCTTATTGTAAAAATTCAAACATTTCAGATACACGAAAGCCTGGCTTGCCAACTCAGCCTCCGCTCATGCCCTGCCCTCCCAGGCAGTAGCTACAGGTATCAGTTTAACTACATGCCCTTATTTGATGTCTGTCTCCACACTAAACACTAAGTACTGTGAGTGCAAGTGCAACAACTGGCTTGTTTGCTGCACCCTCTCGAGTGCCCAGCAGACCCCTAAGAGATCAGGAGAGACCTGGACCACTTTCATGGATGATGTGTGGCTTGGGAGTTGGGCGACTTGTATATATATTTAATTGCCAAAACAGGGTTATACAAAGTATAATATGCTTTGAAGTTTAATCCTGTAAGTGCATCTCTGTGACTGTCTATATGGTATCATTTGGAAAGAACATAAATAAAAAATCTACATTATAAACCCTTCATGAATATGAGGCCCAGGATAAATGGGTCACCAGACCTGGGTCAGAAGGATCCAGGTGCCTATCTTGGCACCTGGCACATAGTGGGACTCAATAGTTACTTGTTGGATGGCTAGCTTCTGGTGGTGGCTGACAGTCCTTGGTGTTCCTTGCCTTGTGGATGCTTCACTCCAAGGAAGTCATGTCTCAATAACAGGGAAGTTATGTTGGGGTTCAGTTATTGTGGTCGAGGGGTACGGGTAGGACAAAGTCAGGTGTTGAGGACAGTTGAGTCCACAGAATGGTACATGGCAGCACCAGCGTCCATTCAGTGTCCTCTCTCACTCCCATTGCTGTGCTCAGGGATTCCCTGGGGCTGGTTCGGTCGGGAGCACCTTTACGCTAGCGGTAACACATAGTTTTGCACTGTTTAGCTGACTCATGTACCTTTCCCTACAGGAGAGAAATGTGTCTTAGTTTTGCTTTCATGGCATCCCTTCCCTAAGAGACTAACTGCTTGCTGAATAAAAGACTGCATGTGATTTCTTATGTTTTTCAAGTTTGGGTATTAACCTGTGAGGCTTAGCTGCTGAGAGGTGATCAGATCATCCCTTCTGCTTCCACCCCCAGTAGTGCCCCTTCTTGTTGTAAATGCTCCGATGAGGTGTTATTGTATCATCTCACCCGAAGAGAGACTCTTGGGGCAAACTTACTCTTGGTTCTATTTTTAGCCCAGCTCCGGGTTATCCCTAGAGTAACTTCCTACACAGGAGTCATTTGAGCTCTATGAAAATGATCCCTGATCAAAAGGAATTTAACATGGTGGAATAAGCATTCTATTAAATGAATACACACCATCGGTAAAACCTACCCTCAGTTTTGGGATTCCCACAACAGCTTCCATCCATGTGTTTGTCCCACTGTTGTTTCTCTTGGTCCATTTGAACTCCAACGGGGATTTCATTTCTGAGAGCATAATGTTTCAGATGTTGGCAATGAAAGATAACACCTTCGAGAATAATCCTCCACTTTACCCCCTGAGTAGATATGGGTTTCTTCCCAGACCACATCGGAGAGTGCCTGTAGTCTGGAAAGAAATGACAAGAGTGGCGTGGGTGATGGACAGGGATGTCCACTTGTCTAGGATAAATATTTTAAAAGGAGTTGCCGCTATTGCATAGATGAGGACAGTGTCTTCTTTTAATTACTATCAGCTTGTATGTGGTCATAAGGTTTCTTGACAAAAAAAAAACAAGATAAAGAACAAAAAAGGCATTATTATGGAAAAATTTAAGTGAGCTTTTTTTAGACTGACAGAAGACTCATGCTCCAAATTTTAGGATTTTTTTTTTTTTTTTTTTTTTTTTTTTTTGTGTGTGTGTGTTTGAGCAATGCCCGAGTTTGGGGGTGGTGTCTGGGAAAAGGAGCCGCGGGAGGTATTAATTTCCTAGAACTGCTGTGAAAGTTTCCACAAACTGGGTGGCTTAAAACAACAGAAATTTATTCTCTCAGAAGGCTGTAATCGGAGTCCTTAGGGCCATGTTTCCTCCGAACCTTCTAAGGAAGGATCTTCCTTCACCTCTTCTGGCCCCTGGTGACGGCTGGCAGTCCTTGGTGTTCATTGGCTGGTGGATGCGTCACTCCAATCTCTGCCTCCACTGTCACGTGACACCTCCCATGGGTCTGTGCCCCTGTCTTCCAGACATTGCCTTTAGGTATTCTTTGGCAATAATCTGCCCAATTATTAATAAGAGTAAAGGATACTATTTATTTAGTGGTTACAAAGTACCAAGTCTTCATGTAAATTACCTTTAGTTCTCACAGCCACTATGTAATGTGAATGTCATTATCCTCAACTTAAAAGGAGGAAATAAAGCTTAGAAATACTAAGTGACTTGCCCAAGGTCACATAACTGAGAGGATCAGGATTCAGACCTAGGTCTGTCTGAGGCCACATTGTATTTTTACAGGATCTAGTGGTGCAAAATCCACTGTGTACATCTATGCAGTCATAGCCTATTTCTTTCCCAAAAGGACTTGAAGCAGCTTATAAAAGATACACAGTACAAGAGAATAAAAAGTGGTTAAATCAGAGTTGAGGGAAAACGAGTGCAAGTAAACAAAGTGGAGTCAGGGGTAGAGCTAACGCATGAGAATAATGGCCGGCGTCATCGTTGCAGAGGGTTGCAAATCTGAATAGAAGAAAGAGAAAAGCTGACCTGTTAAGGTAATCACAGTATCCGAAAGGTAAAACAGGCCAGTGGCAAAGCTAAACCCCCGTAGAAGCACAGCTTTCCTTGGTACTGAGTCCTGGGAGGGATTTTCCTTTGGGCCTTCAAGAAGAGAGCCCTCCCAGCCGGTGTGGCTCAGTGGTTGAGCATCCACCTGTGAACCAGGAGGTCACGGTTGGATTCCTGGTCAGGACACATGACCAGGTTGCCTCCCAATCCCCTGTAGGGGGCATACTGAAGGCAGCTGATCAGTGATTCTCTGTTATCATTGATGTTTCTATCTCCCTCTCCCTTCCTCTCTGAAATCAATAAAAATATATTTAACAATAATAATAAGAGGAGAGCACTATGGGATTTTTTGGGTAAAGATACCAGCCACTTCCTTATGAGGTAACATCACCACCACCACCATCTCTGCCATCACGTAGGGGGCAGGACTGCGCCTCATAACCTCCCTCCATGGAGGCGATGTCCTTGGCAGACATTCTGTAGGGACTTGTTGAGTTTTCTCATGTTGAGCTCCGGAATAGGGTTCAGAAGTTCAGCTGGACTGGGAGAGCGTTTCTCCATCGTGGCTCAGAGTGGGGAAAAGCGTGGTCACACACGCTGGCATTCTCAGAGGCGCTGGCGGCCAGCCTGCCTTGGCATTCCCAGAGCCCCCGCCCAGCCCCAGCCCTGCACTTCCTGTGATGCCTACGGAGGAGCTTTGGGGAAACTGTCTGTAGGCACGACTGTCCTCCATTTAAGTCAGAACAGGAAAAGCGAGCTATTCTGTCATGTTGACCCAGGGCCACACACAGCACTGCAACGTGCGCTGGACTTGCACATAGTCCTGGGGTTCGTTTGCTGTCCCCTCTGAGAGCCACAGCCCGAGATGCGGAAACTCAAGGAGGTGGTCCGTGGTTCTGCTCCTCCTGGAGATACACTGTCCTCCCCCCCCCCCCCCCCGCCCCCCGAAAGGGCTTTTTCATAAGTTGAATCATAAAATTCAAAGCCAGAATAGCCTGGTATCCACAAATGTTATAGGTAATGAAATATTAAGACACATCCTCTTGGGATTATCAATATTGAAAACCTGGGTACTTTTCCTTTAAGAGGAAAACTGTGAAAGGGCCGCATGGATGGTCCCAGAGCGAAAACGTCTTTGTATTCCCAAGAGAGATGAAGTAAGAGAACCGAAATTGGGATTGCCCTCTTCTGGGAATGGTGTCTGCTGGCATTCATAATGGTCCAACATTTGACATGCCACCGGAGGCTGTCCGAAATACAGCGCTGACAGGACTAGGCATTCCGGAACCCCTGGGAATAGAACTGTTTACCTTCATTCCGAGGAGGCTGGGAAAGCACCGACATTTGCATGTGGCGTGTGCCCAGGCTGACTTCGAGGAATTCATGCTGTGAGACCTAAACTTCCAACGAGGTTGTCTAAAATGAAAAAACAAATAAACACAAACACATGTCAGCAGGGCCTGGGGTGGATCCCTGTGTGCTCAATGTGTCTGTGACAGGATCGAGCGTGCTTTCCTTATTGAGGAGCAGAAAATCATTGTGACTGTGTTGAAGGCACAGAGTCAGAAAGGTAAATTAAAAAGAAAAAGAAAAAAAGCTTTTTTGAGTAATGAAAAAAACTAAAAGAAATTGGGATTGCCCTATATCTATCCCCAGGACAGGAGATAGAGCAGTAACACTTCTTGCCAAATGTGATAATACAGGTTTTTATGGATGGTACATGGGACAAAGAATGCTAAAAGTACTGCCTATACATTGTGTCCATCCTCCATCATCCATCCATCCATGTATCCTCAGTCTCTGAGGATATGATGCCTAAAACAAGGTAGTAAAAAAGAAAAGGAAAGGTTCATATCGCCATAGAGTGTCCAGATTTTCAGATAATACAGATTAAAATTACTGGGTGTTACAAGTGCTATGAAAGACATAAACAGGGCAAGAGGGTAACTGGGGAAGGTGATGGCGTGAACTGAGATGTGAAGGATGAAGAAACATCAACAATGTAAAGAACTGGAGGGAGGGCATTCAGCCAGAGAGAAGTGGGAGCCCCAAAGCCCTGATGGAAAAGAGCTTGGGATGTTCAAGGAACATAAAGGAGATTGGTTGGGTTGGAGGGAAGCGAGTGGGGAGGTTGGTACGAGGAGAGGTTGGGTTGGGTAGGGGTGGCAGGCCAAGATGGAGTTCCACTTTTATTCTAATACCAATGAAGACACATGAAAGAATTTTAAGCAAGAGAGTAATGTGAAATGGCATGTCCTTTAAGGAGGTCACTGTGGGGACACAATTTGGTCAAGAGCAGATACTTCAGTAGGTCAGGTGAGTGTGGTGACCTAGATAAAGGTAGCAGCAGCAGAGATGGGGAGAATAGACTGATTTGAGAGATATTTTTAGTAAGTTACTTACAACTCATCTGAGTCTGGGTTCACATCTTTGATGATTGAAGGTCGTTTTCCAGATGTGCCATTGATAATCCATTTGATTATAGGGTCTGTACTGTATCAACATGATTGTTTTTTGATAACCAGTACGTAATCTCATTTGGCATCACATCTTTAACTGGATGGCCTTAAACTAGGTTAGGTCTCATATGTTGGACAGCAAAATAAATAATTTACTTAATTGGACTTAGGTTGGAGCTGAGGCTTAAATTTCCCAGGGTTAACCTGAGGATTAAATTCCTGAGAATGCCCCTGATGTATTTCCTGTGGGTACACAGAACAAATGTATATCCCTCTACATTTTGACATTTAAATAAAATAATGTATTATATGATCAATTTCAAACATGGATTACTATCTGTAGTTCTCTCATAATGGAATATAATCATACAATTCTGAAGTTAAGAAAGTGATGCTAATCTGTTATTTACTAAATATAGATGAGAGCTTATAGCTGACCACTCTAATCCTCTCGAATTGATTTTATTTACGATCTTAGAAATGTCTAATTATCAGAAATGTCCCTCTGTCCCAATGCTCTGACACAAACTATACTCCCATGATGCACTGCTAATTAATAGGCTGAATCAAGATGTTCTTGTCACTAATACTAGACTTTTCTTGTGCCACAGAAAGAGTAAATAAATGAAAAGAAGATTCTGTATTTCAAAGTTTTCAACATTTTTCTTAAGCTTTTGACGTGTCTGATAGTTTACCTAGTGTAGAGGCTAGTCTTGGTTTTAGATTACTAGTGTGTTTTTAATGAGCTTGTGTCTGGTTTGGCACACAATGATTAGATCCTTAATTTTGCAATGATCTATCTGTACTCCATAATTTTGCAAACACCCCAGGACTTCCAGATGCTTCAGGCACCAGCTGCTGTAACAAACATATCCAAAAACGTGAAACGGCTCACGCATGATGGAAGCGTGTAAAGTTTGGAACAGAGGTAACTTGAGCTGTAGTGGGCTTTCTTCCAAGCAGTGACCAGGGTCACAGATGCCTTTGATCTTGTGGCTCTGCCATCTCCCATGTGGCTTCCAAGGTCTCAGGGTTTATCTTCAAAAAGCTGGGACACAATGGCAAGAGCTGGAGGGTTGTCCATTGGAGTGTTCTCTGGGCCAGGCTTGGAGGGGCCCGCATCCCTCCCAGTGCCATCCCATTGGTGGGGACTTAGTCACATAGTCACAGCTCAGTACCAGGGGTGCCAGGAAGTGTAGTCCAGCCATGTGCCCAGGAAGAAGAGGGAATCGTTCGATGAGCAGCTAGCCCATCTCTGCCCTGCCCCTGATCCATTTGGAAGAAGAGTCTAGCAATCAAAATGTGGTAGCACTGGTATGAGTTGGCTTGGGGCTTGGGTTGGCATGGAAATGACACATGGGTAGATACCCATTAGAGGTTTTTAAAAAACCATTTGAAGAGAATTGGAGTTGTCAACCGCAGGCAGCTTTCTCGTGGGGATCTTTTCTTTTTCTGAAGAGTAGAAGAAGTATTGTTGAAATAAAATAGTTTTGATTTCTTTTTCAAGGCTATACAAATAAGGGAAATGATTCATTTTGGTGTCAAGCATGCTTTCCTTATAAGAAATCTATTTTGGTAGAAAGACACTGTCATTGGCTTTCTTTAAAAATCAGAATCTCTGAGACTTATTCCCTGTGGGGACCAACATGTAGAAGAAGATCCTTCAGTATCATCCAGCATGAACACTGCACTGGTCATTAACCAGACAGCAAGCTCAGCGTCACCAAGTTTGCATGCACCATTTCACTTTGTCACCAAAAGAATCCTGCAAGATCCCATTTTACAGTTTTGAGGAACCAAGCCTACAGAAAAGTTATATAACTTGGCAAAGGCCACCCAAAAAGGCCTGCCTGACTTTCTGTTCAACTGTATTGAAGTGAAAAATAAGTGTCTCATATGTCATATGTTGTTTTTGGTTTTTTTAATAAAGAAGAAAATGTGTTACCTAATAACATCACAACAGTAACCTAAAAAAAAAAAAAAAAAAAAAAAGCTTTCTTGAGAAAGATTTTAAAGATTTCTCTGGCTTCTGACAAAATGAGTTAAACACACTCGGGTCCCTTTTTCAGCCCGTGGAGCGCGAGGTCATTTCCCTGTCTATGAAGTCAGTTTAGAGGCTGCAGCTGTTTATGAGTCCCTGCAGCGTGGCCGGGCGGAGGGGACCAGGACCGTGTGATTCCAGGGCGTGGCTGGAATTCACTTCAGGCTTCTCCGGCACGGGGAGGAGCCAATCAATGATTCTCTTGCATCATTGATGTTTCCATCTCTCCCTCTCCCTTCCTCTCTGAAATCAATAAAAATATATATTTAGAAAATCGCTGCTTTAGCTGTAAGGTATTTATTATGATACTAGAGGCCCGATGCATGTCATTTGTGCAAGAGTAGGCCTTCCGCACTGGCTTCCCTCTGGCACCCGGGACCCGGGCTTCCCTCGCAGCCACGGCTTCGTCCAGAAGGTCGTCTGGAAAGACATCCGATCTAATTAGCATATTACACTTTTATTATTATAGATGGGGGAAACAGTTCCTTCACAAATTGTTCACAGGATTCAAATCTGTCCTGGGTGCATATTACAAAAAGTCATATTTCCCAAATGTATTCTTTTGTTTCCCTAAACAGATGTGGGGCTCCTGGTTAGCGCCAGTTCATAGTTCTCTATTGGTGCTTTCTTCTTATCCTCCTACTAGGTAACTTTGAATTCCTGAAAAAAAATAACAACAACTCGTTAGTTGCTAAATTCATCCCAAAAGAAAAATTAGTTTGTGATTATTTATCATTATCAGTATGACTACTTGGACAACCTAAAGCTCCTCCCAGATGAATTATTTCTAAGAGTTACTTTCGAGGTAAAGTAGGTTATAGTTTCTGAATGCTGAATCTGTAGGAAATGACTTTGTTGGTAATTGGTCATTATTTAAAAGACATTCGTTGAGACTTTGCTAGATGTTGGAGAGTCAGTTCTGACTCAGAGGTTCTTTCAACCTTGGCCTGGCTGGTAGATCTGAGGGCATTCAGTCACTCGCTCCCATGGAAGCTACTAAAACAACCATCAAGGACAAACTCTTCAGTTTAATTGCCTGTACCAAATGCCATGTGTAGCTGCTTCCTGAAGCGACTAAGAAATCAACTGAGGTCCGGAAACCCTTTCTGAAAAGCAGGTTTTCTTGCCGGTCCTGATGGCCGTAAGATTTATTCTAAAACAGCTAGGATTACAGATTGTGTGTTCTGAGCAGCACACTCAGGGGTGCAAAGTAGTGTAAGAGCTGCCCAGCGAGGAGAAATTAAGCGCTGTGCAGACTATGACGAGTAACAAGAGTGGGATAATGAATAAATGCTCTGTGAACTCAGCGATCCCTCTGGCTGCAAAGACAACAGGAGAAGGAGAGTGTGAAGGGTGAGTAGAAGATACTCGTGGGTGTGGATCCCAGCCTGGTCTCTTACTAGCTATGAATATCTTACTATGTGGAAGCTTCATTTTCTTCATTTGCCAAAAGGAGCCTTAGCATCCACTCATAGACATGATTATAAAAATGTAAAGTGCCCAGATGAGCACTTCAGTGTCTGGAATGGGGAAAACACTCAGTAAATCCTATCAGCAAATACAGTATCGCTTAAAAAATAGCTTTCTTGAGAAAGATTTTAAAGATTTCTCTGGCTTCTGACAAAAGTAAAAGATTTCTCTGGCTTCTGACTCCGTAAATAGTTTCGTGCGTTTACTTGTCTTTAAAGTAGCGATATTACATCACAGGGCAGCGGTCAAGATGAAATAAGGTGACAGAATTGAAAGGCCTGGCACAGTGTCTGCCATGTGGTGGGCGTGTGATAGTATTCGCCATTGTACTCAGTGAAAAATGTGGCAGATGAGAGAGGACACCTCAGACCAGGGAGGAGACACACAGCCTGGCCCGGGCTTGGCAAGTTGCCCAGGCCTCTTGGACACAGGCGTTGTTCAATTGAAAGGTAGATGGTGGTTGTAAAATGTGTGAAACATACACGAAGAGCCTCTTAATTAGGGGTATCGAGGGAAGATGCCAGGATTTTGGAAGGAAATCAACTGAGCAGTCTCTAAGTTTGTCTGATGCTGAGGTTCTGTGGTTCCTGCAAAACTTTTAGTGATTTGGAGAAAGATGATGGGGAGTGAGACCTCCCCGCAGTGGAGCCGCTGGGCTCTGCCTGGAACACACCAACCGTAAGGCAATGTCTGCACTCCTGGGTTTTGACAACAGCCGCCCATTTGCTGAGAGGAGACAGTGTTTTGTTTTCATGTGGCAATCGGCCCAAGTGTATTTGATTTGACAGGTAAGAGACGGAAGCAAAGGCCGTGAATGTATTTGGCGACTGGTTATTTCTCCCGCGTGTTTTCCCACCTTTAGTTTGAGATTCAGAGTCAGAGAGAGAACAGAGAAGAGAAACCCCAGCTCCCCAGGAAATGAGTCTTCAGGCAGAACTGAAACACGTATGAGTGTGAGTCATCAGGCAGGGTCTGGGTTTGCCGCAGCAGCGCACCTGCGGGCCGGGGGGAGGAGACCCTCCCCAGGCAGGAACACTGCACACCCTAGGCTCGTGGGAGGAGCCTGGGAGGTGTGTGGACTTCCTGCAGAGCAGGGCCCATGGCGTTGGCCAGAGTCCCTGGACCATCTAGAGCAGCCTTCCCGCAGTGTCCCATGAAATGTTATGTGGGAAATAAACTGCCAACAAGTTAAAGAGGTTTCTTACTGCGGGATTTGTTGAGACCTCTGGCAGGCAGTAAGAGCTGTGAGCATCCCAAGGAGGGAGACTGTGAATGGCACACTGCCCCCACTTACTGGGAAGCGGTCCTTTTTGATGGAGGACGCATCTAGGGACCAGAGGCTTAAGCAGCCATTTGTGCAAAGCCGACGTGGGGCCAGGACAACCCGTGGAAATCATTTCTTTGTTCTCACCCTCTCCCAGGGGTCCAGATACAGACACAGGTTTTTGGGCATCTCTACCTTTCCAGTAGCCAAATGGGTGTCACTGCCCCGGAGAGCACTGTCCTTTGGAAAAACCTGATGGGACTTGCTAGGCAAAATAATGGGCCTCCACAGAGGTCCATGCTCTAATCCCAGAACCTGTGCCTATTTCCCTGACATGGCAACAGAGAGTTAGCAGATGGGATTCAGTGAGAGATCTTGAGGTGGGCAGTTATCCTGGATGACCACGGGGCTTGATAAAAAGGAGGCCGGCGGTGGGAGTCTGAGGAGATGCAGGGACAGAGCAGAGGTGAGGGTCATGTGGGCCAGGAGGCAGGGAGTGTGCACAGCCCCTGGAAGCTGGAGAAGGCGAGGAAGTGGGTTCTCCCCGGAGCCTCCAGAAGGAACGCAGCCGGCCACCCATTGTAGATTTCTGACCTGCACGCTATAAGGTAATACCTGTGGGTTGTTATGCGCCACTACGTTTGTGGTATTTGTTACAGCAGCCGTAGGGAACTGATACATGGGTCTGATATTGGTCCCACCTTTCCTGTGCTTGAAGTGTGGTGGATGGATTAACATACCTGGGACCCTCCTAAGACCCCGAACCCCCCAAACCCCTCCCAGACACTGACCCTCGAGGGGAGACCTGCTAGTAACCACCATCTGGCCAAGTGGGCCCTGCTTTCTGGAAGTGCCCCCTCCTCCTCTCCACCTCCCAGGACCCAAACATCACCCAGCTCTTGCTGTGCTGCCCCCATGTGCAGCGACTGATCACCGACAGGCTTTGAAAGAAGCAATGTGACTGGTCACGGTGATGCACACCTGCGATTTGATAGTGATTTGTGGACTGAAGAGCTACCTGCCGAGTTCATACTTCGTGCAATTACTAGTGTACTGTGGTTACTGAAATCCCAGCTGTTGCAGGGCCGGCGTTATTTAACTAAGCCACGTTCGGTGAAATGCATGCGTATCAGAGCCGTGCAAAAGTGCGGGAGGACTGCATGTATTAAAACGGTGGCACAAATCCTGCAGTCCAGTTGTTACCACTGGACTGGTGGGCGGCCCGGCATCTGCTGAATACCAAAGTCCCAATGTGGCTGATGCAAGGGTCAGGCATGTCCGTGAACAACGTACGAATTTAAAGTAGAGCAAACGATGGTGAAGGATTATCTGTCCCTTGTTTCTGATGATAGAGGTTAGTTCTCCAGGAAACAGATTCTGAGATGCTGAGATGTGCACGTAGGAGGGTTCCTGGGGACCGCTGATGGCAACAATGTCTCACAGGGAGATGAGAGCCGCAGGACTGGGCAAAGCCACAGGATTGGGCAGAGGAAGAAGTTGACTATGATGCAGTGGGGGAGCGGGGAGGTGGCAGGGGGAAGGGTCCTGGAACTGGATGGCACTAAGGCAAGAGGGCCAGACCTTTGTGTATGTTCCTCCATCAGTCAGTCATTGGATTTGAGCTGTCCCAACCCCAGCAGATACCCTCCTCCAGCCAGGTGCCTCTCTGGAACTAATTGTAAGGCCTGGAGAGGGTCTCACTCAGCTGAGGCTGGCAGCTTCCAACACTCCCAGCAAGGAGGGGCTGGGGGGTGGGTGGGTGGGGGGATAAAGTCCTAACGGGACCTGGGCAGCACATTATAGGGCCTACTACCTTAATAATTATAGAATGCTGGTACCCCTGGACAGCCGAGTTTTAGAGGGCAATCACTATTCCAGCAAGGTTCAGGTCAGAATCTGGGGCCCAGTGGACGGGAGGGAGAGGCAGGTGCAGGAGAGCTGCCAGGCTGCTGAACCCAGGCCAGGACTGCGGGGGGGGGGGGGGGGGGGAGAAGGCAGCGCCCCCTCTAGGCCAACCCCCCCTTCCAGAATAGGGAGCAGCAGCTTGCTGGGCCCGGCTGGCCTCCACTTCCATTTCACTTAGGATCGTCTGTTCATTGGAGAGGAGTTGAGGGTCTTGTTATTTGGTCTTGTCTTGGCCAGGTAGGGCACTTGGGCTCTGAAGTGGAATGGATGGAGAGAGTGACAACAACGAGATGAAAAAGTTGCTAGGTTTGACATTTGTGGTTGATTTTTTTCCCTCGAGTAAAATACAGGTATCTTGTACAGAAAAGATTAACTTGTTTTTCACTCTCTTCTCTCCCTACCCTCCTTTTCCTGTTGGTTCTTAGACTCCACACATACATCTGATTCACTGTCCAATGTAGTCACTCCAAGCTCTTTATTAAATCCTGAGGAATTAGATGGCTGGAGTCCTGCTCCCACTTCCCTGTGTTGGGAATTAGTGGGGTCAGCACCTCTGATTCTCTGAAGTGACTGATCAGCTCCCACTTATGGCTTTAAGAACCGCCCCCCCCCCCGCAACCACCAAAAAAAGGGGGGGGGGGGTCAGCAGATCTCTCAGGGAGGTTGCCAAGAAATCAGCAGGGAGATGAACGAGATAATGGAGGACTTCGTCACAAATGGCTGACAGCATGTTTTAGAATGGCTGACCCCAAAGCTTAGGTTAAATCCTAAATAAAAAATGATTTGTGCCTACTTTCTCTTTCAAAAGACTGAAGACGCTCCTGCCTGTAAGAATTTAGCTTTGGCCTCCTGGTGGACTGAGGGTTTGCAGGCCACCTGGCCAAGGCCTTGACTCATCTGGAGCGTCTGCCTAGAGAGGCTGAGTTCAGAAAGGCTGAAGGCAGAAAGAGCTTCTGATTGGCTGATGGCTGCCCTTGTGCACCTGGGGAGCAGGACAGCTGCTGTGTATTTGTTTTTTTCTGGACTAGAGTTTTCACCAACATTCCTCAGTTGGCTAAAGGATGTTGTTTTTTAAATGATATCCAATGCTTACCTTGAATCCAGGGCAGTATATATGATAGTATTTGTGTTGCTTATCGGTAAAATACTGCATGTAGGATAATAAAGAGATAATTGTCTAGTCCCTGGATTTTAGAGGAAAGGTGAAGGGTAATTGAGCATTTAAATGGGTAGGAGATATTGGACTTAGAATGTATAAGTATTATTTGGTCTTTATATTGTGTAGGAGACAATGATTCGTCCCTCCACCAAGATAATTCTAGGTCCTGTGTGGCTCGACCGGCTTGTTTGGGGTTTGAAATGGAGAATTCTCTCATCCTCTCATTGGATCTGATAGCAGGCAGGGAAGAATGAGAGTAGAGCTTACAGCACCAGGTGTAGCAAATCATGGTGGGAAACTGGAGATCCACCCAATTGGGAGGAAGAGGGATGGGGTGTGCTTAGAAGAAATAAGGTAACTAACTAATAAGAGTGAAGGACAGACAGTGTTTATCTTTTTGGTTGAGTGTGCTGTCCCTGAAAGAGCAACTCGGACTACAGGTAAAACCTGAACTGTGATTTTTCTATTTCCTTTTGCCCAGTAACTTCCCTTCGAGTCAAGCAAAGCAGCAAAGGGCTGCCCATCAGTCCTCTGACACTTGCCCATGCTGGAAGCGCATTACTTTGCTCAAAAAGTTTCTGCATGTTTTTAAAGGTCCTATTGCTGTAACTGGAGTTTTAAATGAGGATTTTTTTCATCTGTCAAGTAAGGACAGCTATGCGTAATAAGGCAGTTTTGCAAAGGAACTTTGCATTCCTCACAAGATACCTTATAGGTAAGTCACAGTTTTGTTCCAAATGAGGGAATTTGAGACATACTAGTAGATAGAAAGAAACTAAAGAAGGTGAACCAGGCTCAAAGGAAATGTAGCTCCTATGTTCTGGGTTTCTGGTTTCTGGTATGTTTGCTTTAATGGCAACTTTTTTAACCATTATTTGGAAGTGCTCAGCAGTTCCCAAGTCTGGTCAAGTATGGCCCTAGCATTTAAGAAGAAGATGAAGTTAAGTTAGATGTAAAAAACGAATGTAACTCGCGATTGCCTTTGCATAAGACTCATTGAAAGGTTAATTTTAAATAAAATAATTAATAAACAAAGGTTGACTTTGAATAAAAATTCATAAACAATATGTATTATAAATAATTTCAACATAAAACTTAATGGCAAAATGGTAATTCAATCCAAACAACTTCTAGAAAAAATGATGCCCCAACATTGAGATTCTTTAATATTAGAATATATTAGTTTTCCTGTATACACACACACACACACACACACACACACACACACACACACACACACGCCATTCATTTCCTGCTTTAACTTGTCCCTCAGACGGTGCGATGGTGGCATGGTATGACTCATTTCCCTCACGAAACAGATGTTGCCATGCTAACCAGAAATGGCACGTGTGGAAAGCAACTTAGTAAATATTAAAGTGTCTGCCCTCGGAAATGTGCACTGGATTAGATATGATTAATATTCCAGTTATTGAACACAGTGATGTCTTCACCTGACACATTTCCTTTCTGTGTGTTCTAAAGGAGGACCTGAGTTCGTCTTGCTGGGACTATTAGCATAGTAACATGTTTACATGATGACTTGCTTCATAAGCCTGAAGGGTGAATAGGCTTGCATTCCTACTCATCCTTTAGAGAAGGTTCTTATTGGATTGTTGAGTCATAAGGAGACAGGACTCTTGGCTTCCAGCCTCAACCTCTGGCTTCTATGGGATTTTTCTTTGTTCCTCAGTTTTTCACCCATAAAAGAAATAAATTATTAGCAGTGGCTCTGAAGTATAAAACTAAATGCATTTTCTCTTTTAAGTCCTCGGGTAAAATATATAAATTCTAAAACTCTAGTATACAATTCCTATATTAATAAACGGAGAAAAACAGGCCTGAAGTGAACTTAGGAATCTGGTTAGGATACATTGGCCAGGCAGTTTAGAATTTAAACTCACGATTCTTTTCTAGTCCGTGTATTGGATGGTAATTTATGCAGATACAGATAAATTTAGTAACATGCACTTTGTCAATTCCAGGTTAAGATCTTTTGAATCAGAGGTTACACACTGGCGTCCCATGGGCCTGCTTTGGCCCTCAGAAATGTTTCCTTTGCTCGTAGAAAGCATTGGTTTTCCTTTTTAGCTGTCAACCTGTAAAAACAGTTTTACATAAAAACCTGGATAACTAGCTACTCTGGAAAAAGAAAAGATCCAGCAATTCTGGGTCTTTATTTCCACGTGAGCACCTGCTGCTCGTGCTGAGTAGCTGCCCCCTTTCCATGGTGGGTGTCCCCGCCCTGTTTGTCTTTATCTCCAGCTGGAAGCACATGAGAGCCTGGTACTACACACCGGGGTTTCCTCTGTGGGTCAGAGGAGAAAATTCTGGCACCGAGAATACATAATTTAAGCATGACTAATGGTATTTGCATTCAAAGAGATTAGGTACCTGAACAAACACTGAGGGCCTGGCTGCCTTGAACGTTTTTAGTAAGAAGTGAGTTCTCCTAACTTTCTTCTGTTTTCTTTTAAGTTTGTCCAAGGGGTCATTTGCAAATGGTTTTCCAAGACAGGGCAGAACCAGCCTCCCCCTCCCCAACGTACACGTCACATACTTAATTCCAACAAGTCCTCTAATTAGTGGCCCAGCACAGCTCATAAGATTCCCAAAGCCAATTAAACAATGTCCACCCTTGTACCTCCCAGGAGATTGGGGAGTAGCTCAGCAAACGCAGTGATTGATATGAAAAGTAGCAACGTCTTCTTAAGCACTCGGAGCCCTGTGGTTATTCTGTGAGGCACAAGCTTTCAACACAGTGGCCTTTTATCCTCTGTGCTTTGGGAGTGTGAGAACACCAGGGAGGCCACACGCACCACAGCGTTCCCGTGGGCTGGGAATCCTGGCCCTGAGGGGGGCAGCAGCGGGGAGGGGCAGTGGGAGCGGGAGCTGGCAGCTGTCATTGGACCAGCATTTCCCTCTCCCATTATCCTGGTGTCCAGAAGCCCCAGTCATTCATACTCAGGGTTTCCACCTCTCTGTATACTGCCAAGGCCAGCTTCCTTTGCACGTTGTATTTCCTTGTCTTCTTTGGATTTTCATTTGGACTTACTAAGCGTCATTGAACTGCTTCAGAAAAACTGGATCTGCTAGTAGAAATTAGAGCTAGTTGGTAGAGAATCTATCCAGCGGAGGAATTTATTTGCACATAAGAAGTTAATGCCAAATCTATATAGTAAGTTTGCTTTATGTTCACTAATCTTTTTTATTTACTACTAATCTAGTAATTAATTAGTTCTACATATATGAAGACTGTACTCATTCTGATAAGAGAAAAAAGTAATGTTGAGGAAAACATTTTATATTATAATTACAAAAGTAGGATTTATTTAGTGTAGAAAATATAAAACTACAAAAATGCAGGAAAGTACAAAAGAAGAAATTGAAAATCACTCTATCCTACCATCTAGAGATAATTATTGTTCACTTTGAGTTTATTTTTTTAGTCAAATATATATATTTTTTAAATTGAGATAATTCTAGATGTGCTATTTCATTATCTACTTATTTGTGTATGACTAAATCATAAATATTTTCATATCTTTAAGTTTTGTGTAAAGCTTTTCAAAGATCTTATAGAATTACATTATATGGATACTCCATGATTGATCTATTTTTGGGAAGAGATCTTTCCAAATTTGAGTGATAAACATTGTTGTGATACAGATATTCATAAGCTTTCAATTCCAAGTTTTGTGCACAGTCTGTGATTTTTCATTTGGACAAATTCCCAGAAGTGACCTGTGAGTCAAAGGTTATAGTTGGGCTTTTTTGTGACCTTCAGAAAGGTTGTAGGAATTGACCCTCCCAATGGTATTTTAGGAGAACCCTAAATAGAGAGCTTTTCTGAGAATGTCTTTCTGGGAAGCTACTCTGAATATTCTTCAACTGCTTTTACCTAGATATTTTTACCCATGAGGAAGACTAACCATGTAAGTTTCTTGAGTTGTAGGAGGAGGAAAGTGGAGCGCTGCCAGCTATGAAAATGTCTGGGAAAAGTCTGGGCCATCTTAACCATCATCCATTTGTTTTGTGTCATGAATAGAAAACCAGCTCTTCTGTACGAAAACCTAAATGCCTGCTGGGGAACATGTACTTTCTTTGAGACCCTCTGGGACAAAGAAAACAAAATGCGTAATGAGGCCACAGGGACACCGAAAACATTAATTAAAGAACGATGTTCAAGTTCCCTGGCAGCGCAGGGACAGTGTGTGCTCTCCAGAAGGATTCGGTCAGAAAAGGAGGATTCCTTTACTGACAAAGGTTCGCGTGCCTGGCTACCTGGGGGGACTTGATTAAATCAGAGATGAATTTTAAAACAGACCTAATTAAAGTGTGCTCTATTGTAAATTTAATGCACTGTTTATCGGAGCCCTAGTTATCTGTTGAGAAGATGAACCACAGCTAAGCACACTCCTATTTTTGAACATTCAGGCTGCAGAACTAACATGTTAAACGTATCTGAAGGAGTTGAGAAATAGATACTGGACTGTCCATATGCACAGTGTCCCAGTTTGCAACAAAAGGACCATCCAGAGACAGGCCCTGCACTGACCAGTTGAATTGGAACTTGAAGTCCTGATGAAAAGAATCATGTTATGTAAACAGATTAAATTTGAACAAGTGCTTTGGTGTTAGCTAATAAAATCTAAATTTTCAGTGGTCCTCCTGAGTCTCATGAAGTTTCTAACTCCTAGCAGTAAAGCCAGATTCTCCATAATAGTTTACTTAGCAAGTATAATCTCCAGTTGTCCATGAAGTAAAATGTACCATATGAATACTACACGACTAGGAAGCTATATTTTGCTATATTTTGTCATAAAAATAATGAATGTTTTTTTGTTTTGTTTTGTTTTTGTCTTTTTTTGTTTTGTTTTTACTCTAATTACTAAGAAAACCTATGATCTGCAGTAGCACAGAGGGGTAAATCTGTTACATGCCTTAGAAGAGAATCTATGCTAAGTCTAGCAATGTGTTGCCAGCATGATTGTTTTGTAAGAGACATTGTCTCCGAGGTATTGGGAACTATGGCTACTCTTCCTGAGGACAGGTGACTTTACTTGAGAGGAGAAGCAAGTTCTGGATCTTTCCTTTTTATTTTACAACTAGGGGTCTGGTGCACGAAATTCGTGCATGGGAGGGGGTCCCCTCAGCCCAGCCTGCACCCTCTCCAATCCTGGACCCCTTGGGGGATGTCCGACTGCCTCTCACAATCTGGGACTGCTGGCTCCTAACTGCTCGCCTGTCTGTCTGCCTGATCGCCCCTAACCTCTCTGCCTCGCCCCGTACCTGGGACTCAGGATTCCCTCCTTTGGCTGGTCGCAGGCACCCAGGACCCAGGCTTCCCTCCTTCTGGCTGACCACAGGCACCCAAGACCTGGGCTGGCTTCGCCTGGGCCAGCCGCAGGCACCCAGGACCATGGAGCGGGTAGCTTGTCCCTCTCCCGGGCCGCAGGCATAGTCACAGCCGCTGGCGCCCGGGACCGAGGGGCGGGCGACTTGTCCCTCTCCCGGGCGGCTGCCTGGCTGGTCCCCATTCCTCTCTCATGAACTCATTTGTACCTGGCTGGTCCCCATTCCTCTCTCCCCAGTGTTGAGTGTCTGAGCCTTTACGGAGTGAGGGCGTGACGACCATTTGCATATTAGCTCTTTATTATATAGGATAAAGGGAGCTCTTGAAACTTTATGTATCTAGAGTGAATGCCTGGGATTCATCTTTCCTGATGGTTCTTTTGCCTGAATATCAAGCTCAATGAAGAACTTAACCCCAGCAATGCTAATATGTGACGTTAACCCAGTAATTTAAAAAAATCTAAAATTCAAACCCATTAGGTTTTTAACATTAACCAACAGCGATTTCCCTGACTTTCACTCATTCACCACATTCGTGGATCCATTCCTTCATTGCCTCGTAACTGACCTGAGTGCCAGCATGGAGTGCAGCAGCCTCTCTGGGCCCTAAGGGTGGGCTCCTTGGCCCGAAGGAGCTGGCAGCCCCGTGGAGGAGACAGGAGAAGACAGCCCTGTGAGAACTGTCCCGGGTGGAAGTGCGCCCAGTGTGTGCAGGCACAGGCTGGGCGTAGCTAACCCTGCCTCCAAGTCCACCCCGTCTCCCTCAGCTTCATTTGTCACTGTTTTACCCTAGAGCTTTGCTACCCCGAAGGAGGCACATGGGCCAGCAGCATCCGCATCACTAGCAGTTTGTTAGAACTCTCCGGACCTGTTGAATCATAATTTGCATTTTAACAACATCCCCAGGATCCAAACTGTCACAGGATTAAAGCTCCTCATATGTGGATGAGGGAGGGGCCCCATTACAAATGTTTGTGCCTAAAGAGTGAGCAGAGAGCGCCCACTCTTGATCAATGGGTGCTGGAAGGATTTAGTAATAATAGCTCTGTTTCTTACTGCTTGCCAGTGTGGCTGCTAAGTGACTTAAATATATGTTCTTACATCTCTCTACAAGAAAGGAAGTCCTGTCCCCGTTTTGCACATTAGAAATCACCCAAGGCCATGCAGCAGGGCCCGCTGAGCCAGAAGGTGAAGGCAGGAGGCTGCCAGAGCCTCGCCGCCGTGTTCCCTGCAGAACGAACAGGCTCGCAGGCCTGGGACGCATCTCTGAATGCTCGCTTCACGCTTAGTTCCCGTTATTCGTCGGTCTCGTGATAGAAAGTTAGTACACTAAACCAAACAGTCTAAAACGAGTGGGTTTTTCTCTCCAGATACAATGAATAATTGCCAGCATAATGCCTGGCGGCTGCCGGTTCCCAAAGCAGTTTGGTCCTGGGTTGAGTCCCAGGCGTCTGCTCATTTACGGTGCTAGGTTTTATCAGATGAATAACTTTTCTGAACATCTTCAGGCGTCTCCACCGTGGGGACCACTCGGGCAGCACTTGGCTGGCACACTCCTTGTGAGATACCTGGGCCTTCGGGGACGCTTTCTCTGCTGTGGGCTGTAATTTACTCAGGCCTGCTTATTGAATCAATCCTTATAAGGTTTATTATTTTTTTTTTTAACTCATGGGATCTATTTTTCTTGTCAAGTTTTTTTGCTATTCAATTTCTTTTCTATTCAATTAGAGGAAAGGTGTGACATTTTATGATTGCTGTAACAATTGTGAACATTATGAGAATATATGAAGAAAAAGTTAACAGTGTCTTCCCTCACTTTCATTCCCACTTCCTTCCTCCACTTCCTCCAGACCAGCTTCTATTGTTCCACACCTTTCTCCTCCCTCATGCAAACATACACAAGTGATATGCGCATATACAGGGTTTCCAGTTGAACAAAAAATACTCTGCAATTTGCTTTTCCTATGTCATGGACATCCCCCCTCCCCCCTCTCAAATCTCATTTGCAAAATTCCCTTTTCTTCACTACAAGTGCTCTCCATTTGAGAAAGGAGAAAATGAGAAGACTGCTTCCAATTTAGGCATCTCAAAATGGAGTTTTGGGAGATATGCCTATAAAGGTGGTGGTGCCAAGTAAAAGCTGCTTATAAAATACGAAAATGCCTATATTGATCTTAAAGGAATTATCTTTCCAATCTAGAATATAGAAAAAGCATGGTGGGTCCTGACATATGTCTTTACCCCCACTCTCCAAAACGAAGCAGCTTGATTGACAGTGACTATTTTTGGGATGAAAATAAGCCTTATTCTGGCAAAATTATTGCAGGGCCTACAGTGTTGGAAAACTCGGCTGCACTCATTTCTCTGTCCCTGTCACTGTGCTGTCTTAACGTCACTTTAAAGCCCCCCAGCATTTGAAAGTGAACCGGTTTCCTCCTTAATAAACAGCATGAATACACTCTTTTTTTCTCTTTTCTAACCTGGCTTATGTGGAATTGGTGCCAAATCCCTTGGCATGAAGGCATCTGTTTTATGTTTTGACACCAGTGATAGCCTCAAACAGTTATAAATAATATATCTTGTTCCTTTTAGTTATGGGTTGCATACTGATTTTGTCCATACTATAGCATTGTCTTATTCTCGTGATGAAATCATATACATAAAAGAGGATTTTAAAAGTGTAAAGTACTAGGAACATTTGTTGCAATTTTTATCATTGTTATTACCATCTTCCTCCAGCCTGGTATATGTTACTTCCTAAATTAAGAAAAATGACTATATGATGGGCTATTTGGGGCTTTGAGAAACAATCTTTTTTGTTCAGGTTGTTGTCCTTTTTGTTATAGTCGTTCACTTTTCCATGCTTCCATCTGGCATCTCCTTGCGCATCCCGTTGTGCCCACAGCACCTGAAGGCATTTCATTGGCAACGAAGGCATCGTGGTCCCGTGAAAAGAGCGCTGGAGGGAGAGTGAGGGAGCCTGGCCAGGGGGGCCTGGGAGCTATGCTACTTTGGAACCTTAGGGCAAGTCAGGTAACCTCTGAAGACCTCCTCGCCCCTCCCCGCCCCTCCCCGCCCCTCCCCGCCCCTTCCCGCCCCTCCCCGCCCCTCCCCGCCCCAGCACAGGCTGAGCCACAGCAGCCCCTTCCCCAACAGGCCAAGTGCTCGCACCCTGCCGCCTTTGCATGCCCTGTTTCTTTCCCTGATGCTCTTTCTGGTCTCCCACCAGACAAGCCCCTACTCATCTTGAAATGTCCAAGTTCAAATCTCATGTCCTGTGGGAAACTCATGTCTTGCGTCCTTCTCTTAAATAGCATTACTTGCTTCTTCCTCTTTAAGCAAACTCATAATTCTGTAAACACACAAGATAATATTTTGAATATGTCCGTGTGTGTGTGTTTGTGTGTGTGTGTGTGTGTGTGTGTCTAAACCTCCCTCATAAACCATGAGCACCTTTGGGGCAGGGACTGTGTCTCATTCATCTTCGTCTCCCCGGGGCCTAGAGCTTCCTCTGATGCAGTGCAGGTCATCTACACATGTTTGTTCACTGAAGGTATGAACCTCAGTTTCCAAAAAGAAAATAGATTCTTTTTTTTTATCTGGTGTGGCAGTTGCCTTCATGGGGACCTATTCCCAGCCAAGGAAACGTATGCTTTTGTTTGCAGGTGTGCACCTTGGAAGCTGCCCTCCACCCCTTACCCTGCCCCCACCCACAGTTTATGTTCATCTCCTGATTAGGGAAATCAATGCCCCATCACCTCCAATTTAAGCTGCACTCTACATCAGCAACACAGCTGTTCTCTCTTCCTGTGTCGAGAGAAATGAGCTTGTGGAAACTCATTATTCAACAGGGAGAGCCCAGGATCAGCAGCTGCTGGGTGTAGGTCTAAGGTCCAACCGCAGCCTCTGCAGAGGCACCTGCTACTTTCAGACCTGCTTGGGAGTGAGGGGTCCCCACACAAAACGCTTCTGTCTGCTTTCCGTGCAGAGCTGTGAAGTGACAAGGGAAGAAAACCACAAGTGAGAGAAGGAGATGGGCTGGGGCAGTGGTCGGCAAACTCATTAGTCAACAGAGCCAAATATCAACAGTACAACGATTGAAATTTCTTTTGAGAGCCAAATTTTTTAAACTTAAACTTCTTCTAACGCCACTTCTTCAAAATAGACTCACCCAGGCTGTGGTATTTTGTGGAAGAGCCACACTCCAGGGGCCAAAGAGCCGCATGTGGCTCGTGAGCCGCAGTTTGCCGACCACAGGGCTGGGGGAAGTGAAAGGGGATACTCTGGACAAAGGCTGTGCTAAGGCAAAGGGATACGTGTACGTATAACAGCAGAGAGAAGCTGAAAAACAACATCCAAATTTTCCAAAACGGGGGTGGGAACCATATGTATCTAAAATCCCATCCTGCCTCGTCATTTGAAACATGAAGATTCACCTTTTTAGTCATGCAGGTTACCAGTCCTTCCATAATAAGTAGGAACAGTTCATCCCTGCCACGGGGTGGTTATAACCCTATACCCGTCCTTCTCCTCGCCCTGGCCGAAACTGCCCAGAGAAGTGGGCACAGGCAGCCTTGAAGTGTGCACTATGTAAGCAAGCCTCTCCCCCCCCCCGCCCCGGGGCCGTGGTATTCCACTGGGCATGCAGATGTGATGCCAATCTCGAATCTCTGTGTGAACAGTTTGCAGTTCTCTGCGATACCTGCTGGGCTCGATGCTGAGCTGAGCTAGGTGGTTTGGTAAGAGTTCTCAGTCACCTCCTCCTGCTGCTGCTACAGCAGCTGCTGCCCTGGAATGGCTAAATGTAGGAGGACTGTGTGTTTATTCTTTCTGATGCTCTCCCTCCTCTGCCTCCCACGTCTACAGCACAATAGGAAACCTGTAGGTCAGGGAGCTTGAGAAACCCTTTGCAGACGGCCAGCCCCAGGGGCGATTCAGATCAGAGTGTCAGAGGCAGGCATGAGGCTGAGGGACAGCAGACACCCTGTGGAGAAGTATGGCTGCTTCTTAGGACATGTACAAAGGATCTGCAAGAGCCAGGGTGATGGTGAAGGCAGGGCCTAGACCTGGCGTCCTCAAACTATGGCCCGTGGGCCACATGCGGGTGTTTTTGCCGTTTTGTTTTTTTACTTCAAAATAAGATATGTGCAGTGTGCATAGGAATTTGTTCATAGTTTTTTTTTTTTAACTATAGTCCGGCCCTCCAGAGGTCTGAGGGACAGTGAACTGGCCCCCTGTTTAAAAAGTTTGAGGACCCCTGGCCTAGACAGTGGGCGCTTCTGCGGTGTTGTAAGGGCACCGGAATACTGTGGGCCAGCTCAGTCCTTCTCCCTTGCCAGTGCGCCTGCGTTGGAAGCTCCGCCCACTCTGAGAAGTGGTCCTGGACCCCTGGGGTCTCTGTGCACAGGTATCTTCCTCAAAGGCATCCTTGGGCCACCATCTAAAAGAGCCCTTGCCCCATTGTCCTCTTTTGTAGCCCTGCCCTTTTCATTCTTAGCGCACAGCACAGTTGGCTACTGTATTTTGTGTGTGTGTGTGTGTGTGTGTGTGTGTGTGTGTGTGTGTGTGTGTTTAATGGCTTCTCCCCCACCAGATTCTCAACTCCATTAAGATAAGAATCACGTCTGTTTTGTTCACCACATCAAACCCAGCCTGACGTGGCAGGTGCCCAATACATATTGATTGGACAAATTAAATGTAGGATTTGATCCCTTTATTATAAAGATGCTTGCATATCAACTCGTTGAATTGGTACTTATAGAGCTAGCAATAGCTAACAGTGATGAGTAATATATAGAACTGTTTGTTATGATTTATTGTTATTAATATTTTATCAATATGTGCACTGGATGCTAATGAAACATCCGCTAAAACGGTCCATCTGGCAATGAAGAATGCTGGTCTAAAACGTGGATGAGTGGTCTGTTTAAACAGGGGCAAGGTCAGTGTCCAGGGTGGGTCCAGTGTCGTCAGTTAAAGGCAATCCTCAAGTTTCTATTACCTGAGGTGTCTGGTCTCTGTGACTGTATGTCTCAGAGTCCCAGGCTAGCCATCCAAGGTGGTACCGGGGTCTGGCTCTGTGGAGATAGTTTAGTGGCTGGTACCCTAGAGACCCTGCGGCCTGGATATGAGAGCCTGCAGAAAAAGCCCAGGATGCATGGACGCTGAGCGGGGAGAGAGAGAGCTGAGGGATTGACTCACGCAGGCACTGAGCCCACAGAGCAGGTGCCTGCCTGGCCGGGGAGGTGGGCACACCTGAAAGGCAGCAGCAGGAACGAGGTCTGGGGCAACCAGCAGGGAATCATCCTGGGCCCGCTGCCCAAGGAGCCTTTAGGGCGGCCCTTCAACGGGGATGGGGTAGGGTGACTCCGAAGGTGAGGCTGACAGAAATGTTTCCAAGTCCTTCGTGCTTTTTATTTAAAGTAGAAACAAGCCCCACGTAGTGGCCTCATGCTGCTCTGTGCTGCCTGCTTGCCAGCCATCGCTTTGCTCGGGGAGAAATGTGCACTTCCTATGGTTTCCTGCTCCACCCGAGTTTTTGTTTTGTTTCGTTTTGTTTTTAGTCCTGGTTCAGTGTCACTGGAAGTGCAGACACCACCTCTCAGCCCCACCTGGGGGGCCGCACGCTGCGGTGACCATCGGGAGACCGGTTGGATCTGGGTCTTCCGGCAGCACCGACGAGCCCTCCCCCTTCCCTCCTAAGGAATGAGTCTCTGCAGGGCAGCCCTGGGGAAGGGCCCCTGATCACCTCTCTCTTTAGCCCATCTGAGTCCGGGGCAGTATCGACAGGTTGTGTGTTCTCAGAGGAGCATACATTATGAAACACAGGTAACATTGCTCACTTGGGGGCATCCTTGCCCCTCAAAGACTTAGGTAGAACTTGGCCTGAACAACAATTCCTGGTATGTGAGTTCAATATGGCCACTCACCCCTTTTCTGACACCCCCCCCCCTTTGCTCTCTGACCCCTCATCCCTGCTCTGGCCCCCATTTAGCTCTCTGTCCCCCTCACCCCTGCTCTGGCTCCCCTTTGCTCTCTGACCCCTCACCCCTGCTCTGGCCCCCATTTAGCTCTCTGTCCCCCTCATCCCTGCTCTGGCTCTCCTTTGCTCTCTGACCCCTCACCCCTGCTCTGGCTCCCATTTAGCTCTCTGCCCCCCTCATCCCTGCTCTGATCCCCATTTAGCTCTCTGTCCCCCTCACCCCTGCTCTGGCTCTCCTTTGGATTCCCTCCCCGCTCTGTTTCTCCCCCCCGCCCCACACACATACCCTTTTGCTTTTCTGTCCCTTCTCCTGACTTGTGCAGTCTCCTCACTTCCACCCATCCTTTTTCCATTTCTCTAAGAAATCCAGTGGAAATCAGCGTTTTCCTGGGTCAGTAGTTTTATTAATGATTTCATGAGAGTTGGGAGCAGAGGAGGGACCACCTCAACCGTGACCAACCCTCGGCTTGTGCCCTGCATTGCTGGTTCCCGCTCTCCTTGGCCCTCTGGCTGCACGGGACCAGGTCCTTAGGACATTCTGAGGCCTAGGACCCTCCCACACACATGCCGAACATGTCAGTGTGCACCCACGCCCTGCCTCAAATGTAAGGTATTGCTGCAGGAGATGACAAGCATTTTTATAATTTGGCTTTTGAAACGGACTGCAAGTGACTCCTTCAGTTTTGACCGGCTCTGATTTCTCAGGAGTGTTACCGTTGCGTGTTCTTAAAAAGTGAGAAAATTTAACCAGTTGTTTTCATATAGAATAAAATAGCTTCGAATATTAGGTTTAACAATTAAGAAAGAAGCATCATGCATTTGTAGACCTTCACTTGAACAGTTGTTATTTTTTGTGTGTTTTTCTCTTTACATTCTGGACACAATTATGCATCTCTCTCAAGTCTTCAAATATTTACGTACACCCGTGACGAGGTGAGCCCGCAGGCACTGGAGCCACGCTACACGGGTGATGGGACAGCTTTAACAGGAGGCCTGTCCACAGACAAGACCCTAGGCCGCTAGTCCCCTCCATGGCTGCCGTCCTTGCCAGGAGCAGGCCCCGTCCAGGCAACCCACTTACCCCTCGTGCCTTCTGGAATGATGATAAACACAATTTTCTTTGTCTCATTATACATATTTTTGCAGAGCCCAACTAAGTTTAAAAATAGCCATCTGGTGCATTCCTCATGCAGGGGTTTCGTCAGGAAACTGAAGCAACCTTAGAGAATGCTCCCCTGGGGAGTGCCCTGGCTTGAAGCAGGGAGGAAGACAGGAAGGCTGGGGCCAGCAGGGGCACGAGCCCGGGCAAAGGTGTCTCCTGCATCCGGCAGGGCCTGGCCTGGGTCTGAAAGAGCCTGGAAGCCACGCTGAACCTTACCTCCTAGGCCCTGGGCAAGAACTGGCATCCCAGGACTGGCTCAAATCACAGCCTCAGAGGAACAGAAGGGGACTGTCCTCGGTTCTTTTCCCACCTCTGCTGCCTCCGCTCTGCCCTTTCAGGCACTTTTAACGCTACTATTTTTATTAACAGCTAGGTAAATCCAGGTGAGCAGTAAGCCCCAGAGGAGACCTCGTATAAGAACTGATGGAACAAACACCCAGACATTATTTGGAGTTTTTTGAGTGACCACTGGGGCTCCGTGTACTTTACGTCTGGATTATGCAGTGTTTTTCCCATCCGTTAATGTTAGGTCTCTTCAGCCAAATGATAAGGTTGAGCAGGGTGGAAATTACAGGGTGTGGGTCTCAGTGGTGTTTTAGTGTAAGCCATCACTTCCATTCATGCTGCTAGGCTTTGCAAGGGTTTTTCGTTTGTCTTTTGTTTTCTGTTCTTGTTTTTGCATTTTATTTACCATGCTCTTTGTGTCATTTTATCTTTTTCCCTCCTACCTACTGGATCGATAGCATTTTCTCCCCCCCCCCCTTTTTTTTTCTCTTTTTTCTTTTGGTGTTTCTTCTTTAAAAATTAGTAGCCTAGCCCTAGCCAGTTTGGCTCAGTGGATAGAGTGTCAACCTGCAGACTGAAGGGTCCCGGGTTCAATTTCAGTCAAGGGCACATGTAACTCAGAAGGTGAATATTACAGGCTCAGTTGCAGGCTCAATCCCCCACCCTAGTCCGGGCATGTGCGGGAGGCTACCAATCAATGTGTCTCTCTCACATGGATGTTTTTCTCTCTCTTTCCCCATCCCTTGCACTCACTCTAAAAATCAATGGAAAAATATCCATGGGTGAGGATTAAAAGAACAAAACAAAAATTAGTAGCCAATGTTTAAAATTCAAATTTCTCACAAAACACTGAACTTCCAGCCTTGTTGACCTACCTGACACTGGGTTTGTATTCCTACACAGTGGCAACAATCTGTGAGAGCTACCTTCTTCAGACACATAGACTCAGCAGTTTGCTCCAGGCCTCACTCTGCTCTATTGTCTCCCTGACCCTGAGGAAATATCAGTTACTATTTCATTTGAGCGGTTGCTTTCCTAGACCTGCTGTTGATTCATTTTTGTGACCTTGCTGGCCCAGGAGGCATCATTTAGCTGGAGCATTTGGTGAATCTACATGTTATCATTTCTGATATATTTTAATTCATGTCTGCCATTGTGCTTTTCATTTGTCCCACAATTTCTATGCATCCTCTCTCCTTTCTTATCTTCTTTTGGATTGATTGGTTGTGTGTGTTTTGTTTGTTTGTTTGGTCTCACTCCACTTTTTCTTCTGTACCACTCCAAAACTTACAGTCTGTTTTTATTTTTTAGTGGTTAACCTCGTAATTTCAGCGTGTATGTGTAACTTACCCAATTCTAAAGTGATCAGTATCTTTATCTTCCTCTGAACGACACCCTTCCCACTCATGTCCCTTTCATTCCTATGCCAGTCTTCTGGTGTATTTTAAAACTATGTACCTTTTCTTCCTAAAAATCCCACAAGGCATTGTTTCTTTTGTTCTTTTAGAGCATCAATGCTTGTATTAATTTACCTATATATTTACCACTTTCAGTCCTCTCAATTCTTTATTATATTTCAGAATCTTATGTCTTCTTATATCCTTGCAATTCCTTCTTACTATCTCATCTTATATGTCTTACATCTGTGATCAATTTTCTTTTGCTCAAACTACATTCTTTAGTATTTTCTTTAGTGAGGATCTGCTGGTGGCAAGTTCATTCTGGGTTTATTTGTCTGTACATGTCTCAATCGAGTCTTCCTTTTTCCCCCTTCCCCCCTCCACTATTACTTTGGAAGTTATACATTCCATTTCTTTCTCATGTCCCCTAAAATTACAATATGTATGCTTAGCTTTAACTTTTATTTATCTTTATTGTTGAAAGTATTACAGATGTCCCCTTTTTCCCTCCACTGACTCCCTCTCCCCCTCCATGTCCCCCTATCCCCCAACCCCTTCCCTCTGAGATTCCTCAGTCTGTTCCATGCTTCTTTTTTTTTTTTTAATTGAGGTATTATATGTGTACATATCTTACCATTGCCCTCCCCCACCCCACACCCGTACATGCCCTCACCCCCCAGAGTTTTGCGTCCATTGTTTATGCTTATATGCATGCATACAAGTCCTTCGTTTGATTTTGTTCCATGCTTCTTTGTCTCTGGATCTATTTTGTTCATCAGTTTATTTTGTTCATTAGATTCCATAAATGAGTGAGATCATGTGATACTTGTCTTTCTCTAACTGGCTTATTTCACTTAGCCTAATACTCTCCAGGCCCCTACAGGCTGCCTCAAAGGGTAAGAGATTCTTCTTTCTTTAAAGCTGCAGAGTATTCCATGGTGTAAATGTACCACAGCTTTTTGATCCATTTATCTACTGATGAACACAGTATATTCTTCCACTTGTTTATATATTCCTCTATCTCTTTTTTCAACATCCTGTAGTTTTCTGAGTATGGATCCTTTACCTCCTTGGTTATGTTTATTCCTAAGTATCCTAATTTTTTTTTGTTGCAATGATAAATGGGATTTTTTATTATTAGTTTTAGTTTCTCTGTACGAGAGTTCATTACTGGTATATAAAAATGCCATGATTTTTGTATCTTGCTACATTGCTGAATTCATTTATTGAATCTAGTAGTATTTTCGGTGGAGTCTATAGGGTTTTCTTGTACAATATCATGTCATCTGAAAATAATGAGAGTTTTACTTCCTCCTTTCCAATTTTGATGCCTTTTATGTTTTCTTCTTGCCTGATTATTGTGGCTAGGACTTCCAATACTATGTTGAATAAGAGTGATAAAAGCACACATCTCTGTCTTGTTCCTATTCTTAGGGGAAATGGTTTTAGTTTTTGCCCATTGAGTATGATGTTGGCTGTAGGTTTGTCATATATGGCCTTTATCATGTTGAGATATGCTCCATCTATTCCCACTTTCCTGAGAGTTTTTATCAAAATGGGTGTTGGATTTTGTCCAATGCTTTTTTCTGCATCTATTGATATAATCATGTGATATTTTTCTTTTAACTTGTTTATGTGATTTATCACATTTATTGATTTGTGAATATTGTACCAGCCTTGCATCCCTGGAATAAATCCCACTTGGTTGTAGTGTATGATCTTTTTAATATATTGCTGGATCCACTTGGCTAATATTTTGTTGAGGATTTCAGCATCTATGTTTATTAAGGGTAGTTATCTTTCTTTGTAGTGTCTTTATCTGGTTTTGGGTATTAGGATAATGCTGGCCTCATAAAAAGAGCTTGGGAGTATTAATTTCTCTTGGATTTTTTGGAATAGTTTGAGGAGTATAGGTGTTAGTTCTCCTTTGAGTGTTTGTTAAAACTCCCCTGTGAAGCCATCTGGACCAGGGCTTTTTGTTTGCTGGATGTTTTTTGATTACTGCTTCTACTTCATCAGTTGATATTGGCCTATTCAGATTTTCTGATTCTTTCTGATTCAGTTTTGGGAGATTGTATTTTTTTTAGGAATTTGTCAATTTCATCCATATTGTCCAATTTGTAGGCATATAGTTGTTCATAGTATTTTCTTACAATTCTTTTTATTTCTGTGTCAGTTTTTATTTCTGATTTCATTTATTTGGGTCCTTTCTCTTTGTTTCTTGATGATCTGGCTACAGGTTCATCAATCTTGTTTATCTTTTCAAAAAACCAGCTCTTGATTTCATTGCTCTTTTGTATTGTTTTTTTATTCTCTATGTCATCTATTTCTGCTTTAATCTTTATTATTTTTATCCTTCTACTTTCTCTGGGCTATTCTTGTTCTCTTTCTAATTCTTTAAGGTGTACAGTTAGATAGTTTGTTAGAAATTTTTCTTGATTTTGAGGTAGGCCTATAATGCTATGAACTTCCCCCTCAGGACAGCTTTTGCAGTGTCCCATAGATTTTGGGTTGTTGTATGTTCATTTTAATTTGTTTGCAGGAAGTTTTTTATTTCTTCTTTGATCTCATTTGTAACTGATTCATCTTACCTTATAATAGAGAAACATGCAAATTGACCGCACCTCCGCTATGCCCACGATTGGGCCGGCAGGAGGCTGGGGGCGGGACTCCGGGTGGCATATCCGCCATTGAGAAGATCAAGATGGCGGTGCCCAGTGGCCGGACCCATGCCGCCGCTCCCGGGGGTGCCTGGGGCGATCGGCACCCGGGGGGCGTGGCCGGACCCATGCCTCCGCTCCCGGGGGTGCCTGGGGCGATCAGCACCCCGGGGGGGCGTGGCCGGGCGATCGGCACCCCGGGGGGGCGTGGCCGGACCCATGCCGCCGCTCCCCGGGGTGCCTGGGGCGATCGGCACCCCGGGGGGCGTGGCCGGACTCATGCCGCTGCTCCCGGGGGTGCCTGGGGTCGATCGGCCACCTGGGGGGGCGTGGCCTGGCCCCTCCTGCCCCTCCCAGGGGTCCGGGGTCGATCAGCCACTTGGGGGGGCGTGGCCAGCCCCTTCAACCCCTCCCGGGGGTCCCGGGTGTCGATCAGACACCTGGGGGGGCGTGGTCGGCCCCTCCCGCCCCTCCCAGGGGTCCGGGGGGCGATCGGCCACCTGGGGGGGCGTGGCCAGGCCCATCCCGCCCCTCCCGCCACTCACGGGGGTCCCGGGGGTCGATCGGCCACCCGGGGGGGTGTGGCCTGGCCCCTCCCGCCCCTCCCGGGGGTTCCAGGTCGATTGGCCACCTGGGGGGGGCTTGGCCGTGCCCATCCCGCCCCTCCCGCCGCTCCCGGGGGTCCCAGGGGCCGAGGCTTTCCGGGCCTTGGGCACCAGCGGGGAGCCTGCACTGATCGCAGGAAACCACTGGGGGTCGGCTCCTGTGATCGTTAGCAGGGAAGCTGGGTGCCGCGAGCCCAAGGCCAGGAAAGCCTGGGGCGGAGGCTTTCCTGGCCTTGGGCACCAGTGGGCAGCCTGCAAGGATGGCAGGAAACCACTGGGGGTCAGCTCCTGCGATCCTTAGCAAGGATGTTGGGTGCCGCGGAGCCCAAGGCCACCGCCCGGGGCCAAGCCCCGACCCTGAAAAAGGCAGAAGGCGGTGGCCACAGCCAAGGCCTGGGTCCCTGGTGCCGGCAGAAAACTGGTGCAGGCAGCCAGGTGAATGAAGGTCTATTGCACGAATCTTCGTGCAAACGGGCTACTAGTTGTTTAATAACATGTTATTTAGCTTCCATGTGTTTCAATGCTTTTGAGTGTGTTTTTTAAAATATATTTTTATTGATTTCAGAGAGGAAGGAAGAGGGAGAGAGAGATAGAAACATCAATGATGAGAGAGAATTATTGATCGACTGCCTCCTGCACGCCCACTACTGGGGATTGAGCCTGCAACACAGGCATGTGCCATGACTGGGAATCGAACCATGATCTCCTGGTTCATAGGTTGATGCTCAACCACTGAGCTATACCAGCTGGCCTTGAGTGTTTTTTATTACAGTTGATTTCTAATTTCATGCGATTGTGATCTAAAAAGATGCTTTATATGATTTTAATCTTCTTGAACTTTTAGAGACTTGTTTTATGTCTTAACATGAGGTCCATCTTTGAGAATGTCCCATGTACACTTAAGAAGAATGTATATTCTCCAACTCTGGGGTGAAATGTTCTGCAAATGTCAATTAAATCTATCTGATCTAGTGTGTCATTTAGAGTCACTGTTTCCTTGTTGATTTCTTTTTTGTCTGGAAGATCTATCCAGTGAAGTCAGTAAGGTATTCAAGTCCCCTACTATCACTGTATTGCTGTTGCTCTCTCCCTTAAAGTCTCCAGAAGTTTTTTTGTTTTGTTTTGTTTTGTTTTAAATATATTTAAGTGTTCCCATATTAGGTACATATATGTTTCCCAGGGTACTAGTATATCCTCTTGTTGATTGATCCCTTTAGTATTAGGAAGTAACCTTTATTGTCTCTTTTGATGGCCTTCATTTTGAAGTCTATTTTGTCCAATGAGAGTATTACTATCCCAGCTTTTTTATTTCTTTGTTTCCATTTGCATGGAAAATATTTTTCCATCCCTTCATTCTCATCCTGTCTTTTGTTCTGAGGTGGATCTTTTGTAGACAGTATATATGTGGATCATATTTTTTTATCCATTAAGCTACCCTATGTCTTTTGATTTGATTGGAGCATTTACATTTAAGGTTACTATTGATAGATTCTTATTAATTGTCATTTTAATTCTTTATGCCTATATTTCTTTCTCTATTTATTCTTATTATTACTGCAGTCCTTTCAACATTTCTTGTAATGCTGGTTAGATAGTGAGAAACTCATTTATTCTTTATTCTTATTCTTTTTTTTCTGGGAAGCTCTTTGTTTCACCTTGCTGTATATAGTAGTCTTGGTTTTAGATCCTTGCTTTTCATTACCTTGAATACTTCATGCAATTCCATTCTGGCCTGTAGAGTTTTTGTTGAAAAATCAGGTGACATCCTTATGGAAGCTCCTTTGTAGGTAACAAATTGCTTTTCTCTTGCTGCCTTTAAGATTTTCTCTTTGTCTTTCATTTTTGGCATTTCACTTATGATGTGTCTGGGTATGGGCCTGTTTGGGTTCTTCTTGCTTGGGACTCTCTGTGCCTCCTAAACTTGTGTGACTTTTTCCTTCACCAGGTTAGGGAAATTTTCTGCCATTATTTCTTCAAACGGGTTCTTTATCCCTTGCTTACTTTCTTCTCCTTTTACTCCTATTATGCAGATATTGTGACATTTCATGTTTTCCCACATCTCCCTTAAATTGTCCTCCTGTTGTTGTTTGTTTTTGTGTCATTTTTTGTTAATCCTCACTCCAGGATATTTTTTCCATTGATTTTTAGAGAGTGGAATGGAGGGGGAGAGACAAAGAGAGATAGAAACATCAATATGAGAGAGACACATTGATTGGTTGCCTCCTGGATGTGTTCCAACCAGGGCCGGGGATCAAACCTGCAATCAAGGTATATTCCCTTGACTGGAATGAAACTCACAACCCTTCATTCTACAGACCAACACTGTAACCACTGAGCAAAAACAACTAGGGCTGTCCTCCTGTGTGTTTTTCTTTTTATTATTGTTTTTTTCTTTTTAGTTCTCTAATTGAGTGATTTTTTTCTACCCTGTCTTCTAATTCACTGATCTGATCCTCTGCTTCCTCTGCTGTTTATTCCTTACAGTGTGTTCTTTATTTCATTATGTCATTCTTCATGTCTGCCTGGTCATTTTTCATAGTTTCTATATCTTTTCTCATGTTGTTGAGCATCCTTATAATCATTACTCTGAACTCTATATCTGATAAATTGCTTACCTCCATTTCATTTAGCTCTTCTTCTGGAGAATTCTCTTGTTCTTTCATTTGGGGCTTATTTCTTTGTCTCCCCATTTTGGATGCCTGTTTGGGTTTGTTTCTAACTGTTAGGTAGATCTTGGTACGGTGGCTATATGTAGTGGTTGACCTGTGGAATCCAGTGGTGCAGTCTCCCTGATCACCAGACCTGGGTGCTCTAATAAATGCTCCTTGTGCATGTTGTGTTGGCCCTCCTGTTCTAATTGAGTCTTCATTGCTATTGGCTCATTCGTGTATGAGCTTGACCCTCAGGCTCAACCCCCAACATAGCGTGCAGTCTGCTGTGTAGTTGCTTATCACAGGAAGAAGAATTCTCCTCTGCATGTTTTGGATATTTACCTGTGGATATACTGCTTGTGGAGCTTATTGGATCCTACTCTGTTGTCTGAAGCTTACCACTGGGCTTATGGGTTTGGGGCCTCTTCAGAGGGTCTCTGGTACAGGCCAGTGTCAGATGCTGTTTGTGACTGAGTGTCCTATTTAGAGCAATCAGCAATCCAAAGCCTTGGCTCTATCGGCTAGGCCTGGATGGGAAGGACTGAGCTGTGCACCAAGGTCTGCTTTTCCCAGGGCCCTGAGGCAGGTTAAGCAAAGACTCAAAGTACCCAGAGATCAGCTTCTGCCTGCAGGCAGATTGTTAGTCTCAGTCACTAAGTGAGCCTCAGGCTGTAGAGCTCAGAACTCCACAGGGTGGGGTGAGAAGGTTGCCAACAAGTGGGGCAATTTCTGCCCCCCCTCCCCCCAGGCAAAAGCTGCAGTGATGGGAAAGCTTTGCCTGAGAAAGATGGTTTCTGCCATGTGAGGGAATGACTCAGCACATGGATCCTGAAAGTTTTCCTCTCCGCTCTTACCCCAGGCTCTCATCGTGCAGCTCTAGTCCACTCTGCCTTCTTTCTGCCAGAGCCCAAGGTAAGTGGCTGCAAACGAAATTTAGTGCATTGGCCTTTTAAGGGGTGTCTGCGTATCTAGCCATCTGTCCCTGCTGGACAGAACCCCCAAGACTTTTCACAGCCAGATGTTATGTGGGCACCTTTCCCAGTTCTGGTGCTCTGGGCTGGGGAGACTGGTTCAGGGTTGAGACTCCAGACTTCTCAGGGGGAATGCCCCACAGCTGAGATATCCCTTCAGCTGCTGCCTGTGGGAACCTGGCCAGCCCTCTTGTGCCTCCTCCCTCCCTACCAGTCTCGATGCGGCCTCCTCTTTACAACCTTGGTTATAAGGGTTCTCTCCAGCTAGTCTTCAATTGGTTATTCAGGATGATTTTTTCTATATTTTAGTTGCAATTCCAGTTTTTCTTGGGAGAATGTCAGTGTAGCTTCCACTTAATCTGCCCTTTAACTTTTTAAATAATCATTCAAAATTGTTTTTCTTTTATAGAATAACACAAAGGCTTTTGGATATTTTAAGTTTGTCCTTCCATATTATTACTATCTAATATTTTAGCTCCAAATTGTTTATAACTTTTTCCCCATTAATCTTTAAAAAATTTTAAACAGTAGGGTGATTATAAAGTGACTGTCATGTTTATCATCTCCTTTACTCATCATTGTTTGTCTTTTTCTTAGTTTAATTTACTTCATGTGAAACATTATTATTGTTTAATTTTTTAAGGCATGTCTGTGAGTTAGATATTGTCTTCTTTTTTTGTGTGTGAATATATCTTTATTTCACACTCATTTCTGAGTGGTAATTTAGTTAGGTATCAAATAGTTGTTTCACAGTTATTTTCTCTTCCCACTTTGAATATGTTATTCCATTTTCTTCTAGCCTCTAAATCATTGATGAAAAGTTTGCTGCCAATCTGATTGGCATTATAGGTTGTTAACCTATATTTTTCTCTCTGGTTGCTTCCATGACTCTGTCTTTGGTTATGGTATTCTTCAATTTACCACAATGTGTCCAGGGGTGGGGTGTGTGTGTGTGTGTGTGTGTGTGTGTGTGTGTGTGTGTGTGTCTTTCTGTTTCTTTTGAATCCTGCTTGGGGCTTATGATGTTTCAAATGAAGAATACAAGTATTACTTTAACTCTGCTAAATTCTTAGCCATTATCATTTCAATTTTGCCTCTTTCACAATTTTATACTCCTTTGTCCTAAACTTCAATAAAATATATATTTTATTTTTTCAATCTATTCTCTGTCTTATATCCTCTAACACTTTCTATCTTTTTATTTTCTCTGTGCCACACGATGAGTCATTTCTTCAGTCTTTGTGACTGGCGCTGAGTATCCTATTCAGAGCAATCAGCTGTCCACAGCTTGTGGCTCTGTCTGCTAGGCCTGGCTGCATGTGGGAAGGACTGAGCTGTGCACCCAGGTCTGCTTTTCCCAGGCCCTCAGGCAGGTAGGCAAAGTATCTTTCATAATACGAATTCTCTTTTCAGCTGTATCTAATATGCAACTTAACATTGTATTTTTAATTTTTAGTATTCTACTTACTTCTTTTTTTTTCAATTCTGACCATTTTTTTTTTTACATGAGTTGACTATTTCATTTTAAATACACTTTTAAACATTGTTAGATTTTAGATTTAGCAGATTATTCTATTACTACTAACTAGTTCTTGGGATGCTAATTCTGCTTGTTGAGTATGTGACCTTCTGATTGGTTTGGTTCTTTGTCTGGTTTGTTCAACAGGAATTGTTTATTCTAAGGGAGTCTTTTGAGTCCTGAGTTATGAACATATTTTTACAAAACAATTTGACTTTGCTTCTGTGGTCCTAGGGACATTTTTATGGTGATTTATCAGCTCAGGATTCTTGCATAATCTAAATAATGTATATTTGGGCAAAATGCTCGTGCATGTTTTGTGTTTTTCACTAGATGTATTTTTTTTTTCACACTGAGATTGGGGCAGAATACAGACTTAGTTGCCTCTTCCCTGAACTACTAGGGAGCAGTGGTAGTTTTTCTAGTCCCGTTTTTATATAGAGGGAGATTTTCAATAATTGTAAGCGTGTGATGTTACCTCAGTTCCAGTCTCCTATCTTGCATGGGCTTGCCTGTCCTAACCTGGTCATTAAAATCCCAGCCCTAGGCCCTGAAGCAGCTGTATCCCGATTCATCCCCCTCTGGTGATGCAGCATTTGCTCTCATGCCTACTGCTTTGGCTTCAGCTTTGGATTCTCTACTCATTTCTGGCTTGTATTTTTAAGAAGTTATATTTTAGGGGAAGGGTGGGTGAGTGGGAAGAGATCAACCAAAGAACTTGTATGCATACCATGTATATGCATAACCCATGGACTCAGACAATAGGGTGGTGAAGGCCTGGGGCGGATGGGGGGCAGGTTAGAAGAGGTCAATGGGGGTACAAGAGGGGACATATGTCATACTTTCAACAATAAAAATTTAAACAAAACAAAGTAGAAGTTTTATTTTATAGGTCTATGAAGTACATTCACCAGATGATCACACTGGGTTATCCTATCTAATAAAAGAGTAATATGCAAATTAACCATCACTCCGCTACACCCACAAGCCATGCCCACAAGCCAATCAGAGCAAGTATGCAAATTAACCCCAACCAAGATGGCTGCAGCCACAGAGAGTAGGAGGGAGGCTTGGGTTTCCCTGGAAATGGAGGAAGCCAAGCTTTCCACACACCCTAGCGGGCCCAGGCCTCCACTCAAGGGTACAAAGTTTCAATTATAGAAGGTAAATAAATTCCAACAGAAATGGCGGCAGCCACTGAGCTGGAAGAGCAGGAGGCTAGGGTTGCCCCGGGCAATGGAGGAAGCCAAGTTTCTGCAGCCCTGGCCTGCTCAGGCCTTCACTCCAGGCTACAAAGTTTCAATTATAGAAGATACATAAATTCCAACAGAAATGGCTGCCGAAACAGAGCGAGCAGGAAGCTTGGCTCTGCTCCAGGCTACAAAGTTTCAATTGTAGAAGATAAATAAATTCCAGATACCAGGGCCTCCGCTTGGGTCGCCGGGGGGTGTGGCTGGCCTGCAAACCACCACAGGCCCCTCACCCAGGCCACCCCACGCCCCAAGGGAACCCCCACCCTGATCCGGGACACCCTTCAGGGCAAACCAGCTGGCCCCCACCCATGTACCAGGCCCCTATCCTATCTAATAAAAGAGTAATATGCAGATTGACCATCACTCCAACACACAATGTGGCTGCCCCCATGTGGTCAAAGATCCTGCCCCCATGCGGACACAAGATGGCCACCACAAGATGGCCAGCAGGGGAGGGAAGTTGGGAGGGACCAGGCCTGCAAGGGAGGGCAGTTGTGGGCGATTAGGCAAGCAGGGGAGGGCAGTTGGGAGGCACCAGGCCTGCAAGGGAGGGCAGTTGGAGGCGATCAAGCCTGCAGGGGAGGGCAGTTAGGGGTGACCAGGCCAGCAGAGGAGGGAAGTTGGGGGCAAACAGGCTGGCAGAGGAGCAGTTAGACATCAATCAGGCTGGCATGGGAGTGGTTAGGGGGTGATCAGGCTGGCAGGCAGAAGCGGTTAGGGGCAATCAGGAAGGCAGGCAGGTGAGCAGTTGGGAGCCAGCAGTCCTGGATTGTGAGAGGGCAGTCAGACATCCCTCGAGGGGTCCCAGATTGGAGAGGGTGCAGGCTGGGCTGAGTGATAACCCTTGTCCCCCCCGCCCCTCCCCGTGCACGAATTTCATGCACCGGGCCTCTAGTATTTTATATATGTTTGGAAGTGAAGGAGGACCTGGGTGAACTTAGTATGACATCAGGAAGAGGCGAGGAAGGAAGAGTGAGTGGAAGCAGCCTAGAGTGCTGTGCTAAGGGAGTTGAGGAGAGTCCTTAAACCAAAGACAACCTGTCAGGTGAATTTTTATCTCCCAGGAACAGGCTTGCCTTGGTATCTCTGACATTCTCAGTCACTGAGTAGGACCAGGTTGTGGAGATCATGACTTTGACATAAATGCAGAGACAGATTTCAGAGCACAGAAGCTGTGACTTTTGGTCAATTATGGTCCCTGTCAGTTGGATGACTACAAGGCGTATCCTGTGGCAACCACACTGGGTAAAGAGCTTTCCAGGAAGAGGGAACAGCGATTGCAAAGGCTCTTGCTATGGGTTAAAGTATATCCCCACATCCCCAATTCATATAGGGAAGTCCTAAGCTCCAGTTCCTCAGAATGTGACAGAATGTGGAAAAAGGATCATTGCAGTTATAATTAGTTAAGATGAGGTCATCCTGGAGTAGGGTGGGCCTCTAATCTATGCAAACCAGGGTCCTCATAAAAAGGGGAAGTTTGGAAACAGACTGGCTCCTGGCAAGAACACCATCATTGAGGTGATGAGTCTGTAAGCCCAGGGACACTGAAGATTGCTAGCAAGCCACCAGAGGCAAAGAGAGAGGCCTGGGACAGATCCTTTTATAGAGCCTTCAAAAGAACCCAACTACCCTACCAACAACTCCATTTCAGACTTCTAACCTTCAAAACTCTGAGACAATAAATTTCTGTTATTCAAGCCACACAGCTTGTGTTACCTTGTTATGGCAGCCCTAGCAAACTAATAGACCCCTCAAATGATAGTGAACTTGGTGTGTTATGGAAACATCAAGGAGCCCGATGTGGGTAGATAAATGACAGGAAGAACTGTAGAGAAAGAGGTATCCAGGGGCCAGATCTGTAGATCATGGCTTTGTAAAAATAAGAAAAACACAGTAAAACCAGATGGAGCTAGGAAGAACTTTAAAGCAGGGTTATGGGGGAGAGAGAGACTGGGTTAGGTGGGGTGTGCTTTATTTGGGAAGCTTGTAGATCCTCAATGAACCTTTGCCAGGTTTTGTCCATGAAGATCCCTTTCCTTCCTGTCTTCCCTTTCCTTGCCCCTTCAAAACTTCCCAGAATGGGAAACAGCTGCGTGTCTCATAACAGAAATGATAGGAAGATTCTAACCAGCAGGCACATGCCATCATGGCAATTAGTTTAGGGTCTGCTGACCTGGGTTGTGCCATTTGAGATGTCTTGGCCTGCACTTGTTTGCTGGCTGAGGTGAGGTTTAGCCAGTCAGCCTCCGTGAGAGGGATGGCAAGGTAACAGATGGGGAGAGGCAGGCTGGGCTGGTAAGGTCTGGGGGAATTCCACTTGAATCGTTTCTTCTAAGCCTCAGTCCCCAGGAGATATTGGCAGGCCATGGAATGATGAGGTGTACATGTATTTCATCATTAGTCAGAAAGCACCTGTACTTAAAAGGTCTCACTATGCACTGAGCCAAACCAGCTAGGGCAAAAGGTCTCACTATGTTTACAGAGATATGGTTGGAAGAAATGCAAGTTATTATCAGAATTGCTTTATCTCCTTCCCACACAATTTGAGGTAGCTCTATAAAGTCAAATACACCCTAAACCCAGGCTGTTATAAAAATGAAACAATCAGTGTTTCAAGTGCGTATGGCTGCTCTCAGGTGAGGTGCCCCAGGTGAAAGCTTAGACTCTCTGGGCAGCTTCCCAAATGAACTCCTGTGAGCTGGGGAGGGCGCATGACCTCTGATGACCTTGAGGGAACATCTTCATGGGGTCCATTATGGACTTTCCCTGTTTGTGGCTAGGCCCCTGGGTGGAGAAAAGACTAGAATTCCCCCCCCCCCCCACACACACACACACTGTGTCCCACGGTCCATCTGCAGGTCCCTGTATTGCCCCCAGAAGCCGTGAGGCCCTCCTTGCTTTGGATCAGTTTAGGGACCTAGCTCTCTGGGCAGGAGATTCTTCTCGGCTTGTGATGCCAAACTTCTCTTACTGGACATCTTGAAGGCCAAGGCCCTGCCTTCTTCCTGTCTGGGCCCTTCTGCGAGCTAGCCAAGTCTGGTGCCACAGGCACAACAAGGAGTGACTCCATGTCCCAGCGCGACCCCGTCCTCCCCTTCCTCTCTCCCCCAGGCACCTGGGCAGGTTGTGCTCACAGCTCACAAGATCCCTCTGCTAGATGAGAAAAACGTGTATTTGATTCAGGACCTCGAGGCCAGGCGTGTGGATTGCATTCTGGGCAGAAATGAAAATCCTGGTGCAGTGGCCTTTCAAAGCTGAAATAAATCAGGGCTCCTTGGCCATCCTGCCGTGGTCTGTCAGGTTTTGTCTTTTTCTAGAAGCCACGCGGGGTTATGGCAAATTAGGGGAGATCAAATGAGCACCAGCTCATTGTGTAATCACTCTCAATTTCTACAGTCTGGGAACAGCCATCTTATGATTTAAAATATAAATATTTGCAAACGGTGTATCTTGATCCATTAAGTGAAGGTCTGCCTTTGAGATGTGCTGAAGTGACTCAGATGGGTTTTTTCTTTTTTTTTTTCTTAGTATGGCAGTCCTACTTGTCTTTGTGGAACTTTGTATTTTTCCTTCTTCAACTATATGAAGACTTTGACCTTTTTTAAAATTAACTAAAGTTGATGGAAGCACTCATCCTGGGTCCAGGGGTGAGTCTTTAATACAAACTATCTCATTTCGGATTTTGTTATGTAACCACCATGTGTAGTTGTCAGCGTGTTTGTGGTTAAATGCTTATCAGCATTTTTATAGATTCCTACACCTCCTTCTTCTAAAAGGAATTTGAGTCATCTGGCACTTATATAAAACCAAACACTATCTCAGCCTGGGGAGCTGCTTGCTTTGTGTGTGTCGAGGGGGGGGGGGGAGGGACAGGGGAGGGGTGGGGGGGAGGATAAAATGCAATTTAAAGAAAGGGTAGGAGGTAGCACACACCTGTTTTGGTCTCTTGCTGGGCGGGTGCTGTTTTCCTAGGAATGGTGTCTGTGTTTCTGTTTTTCCTATTCTTTCTTGGAACAAAGAGAGAAACTCTCTAATGGAGGCTTTCTCAACCAGGCTCATTGATGAATGTGTAATCTTAAATGAAAAAGAAGTCAGTAGATGTGGCTTCCTGGACTCTGTGCTTGGACCAAAAATAAAGCAAGTCCTCACCGCAGGGGCTTGGCTCGGCCCAGGCCCGGGGGCAGTTGTTGCCACGCTGTGCTTGAGCAGCACACTTCTCTGGGCAAATCCCCAGCCTTTGGAGGCTTGCAAAGCCTTATTTTCCTCCCCTGTAGCTTTTATTGTTTTTAAGAAGAGTGGTGGCACCCTCACTTGTCATTAAAGAATAGTGTGGGAATAATAAATAAAACGACCCAAAGAAAACAACAGGAAACACAAAAACCACTCCCCTAAGCGAATGAAAAATTGACACCCGTCATGCCTTTGTGGGGTCACTGTTTCCATGCAAGTCGGTCTAGAAACTAGGAGAAGATTTTCTCTTTGATTTTTTTATTGCCGTCTATTTTTAACATTTTTGGCAAGTCTACACATGGTGGTTACGTAACAAAATCCGAATTGAGATAGTTGGTATTAAAGACGCACCCCTGGACCCAGGATGAGTTTTTCTGGCACTGCTGTGAGGAAGCTTGAATTCCCATCATAAAATAATAAGTATAAATGTCCAATACACACGGGATTTGTGGCCAGCGGCTCCGTGTGGTTCCTTGAGGAGCCTTCTCAACCTGGCCCTGGTTTTCTGAAGGGCTCCTCTGCCCAGTGGCTGGAGGGAGGCCTGGGGAGGGAAGGCTCAGGGTGTGACCCAGGTGGGCCAGCCTCTTCAATAACCGCTGCTCTTACTGAGTGCCTATAGTGTGCCAGACCCCTGCTGACCTTTTTCACCTGCCGTCTTTTTTTAAATTAATTAATTTATTTATTCTCCAGTTACAGTTGACACACAATATTATATCAGTTTCAGGTGTATAACATGGTGACTAGATGTTTAATACTGTATGATGTGATCATTCTGATACATCTAGTACCATCTAACACCATACATACTTATTACAACAGTAGAGGCCCGGTGCACGAATTCATACACTGGTGGGGTCCAGCTGGCCCATGCCCCGCCCCTGATTAGGGTAGGTGGGCCCACTCAGAGGTGGGGCTGGCCGAGGGGAGGGTCTGCGGGCATTCTGGTCATTCTGCCGTTTGGTCAATTTGCATATTACCCTTTTATTATATAGGATTATTGACCCTATTCCCTATGCTGTACTTTACATCCCCATGACTATTTTTGTACCTGTCATTTTGTACTTCCTTAATACCCCTCACCTTTTCCACCCATTCTCCAATCCTCCTTCCATCTGGCAACCATCAGTTTGTTCCCTGTATCTATGAGCTTGTTTCTGTTTTGTTTGTTTGCCTACTGTCTTATTCTATCATCCCCACAATCCTGTGAGGCAGAATTAATTAAGAGTATTTTTATAAGGGCGAGAAGGTAGAAATCCTATGGAGTCCCCTGTCCAGAAGGAGATAGCCTGTATAATAAAAGCCTAATATGCTAAGTGCCCAGTTGTCTGTTCAACCAATCAAAGCGTAATATGCTAATGATATGCTAAGGCTGCTCAACCATTCGCTTTGACTTGCACTGACCACCAGGGGGGCAGACAGTTGACCAGTCGCTATGACATGCATTGACCACCAGGGGGAAGACACTCTGACCGGTAGGTTAGCCTGCTGCTAGCTCCAAGGCCCCAATCGTGCACCAGTGGGGTCCTTCGGCCTGGCCTGCACCCTCTTGCAATCTGGGACCTCTCGGGGGCGGGGGGGAGTGGGAATGTTGGAGAGCCAGTTTCAGCCCGATCCCGTAGGCCAGGCCAAGGGACCCCACTGGTGCATGAATTCGTACCTGTAGTACACATATAAAAGAAAGCATTATGTAAATGATGAGAATGAAAAGCTAGTACTTATTACACACTTACCTTGTACCTGGGGCTGTGTCAAATGTTTTATTTGGATAATGTCATTTAATTCTCACAACACTACAAGATAGGTCACTTTACTATCTCCGTTTTATAAAAGAGGAAACTAAAGTTTCACGATGTTACATGATAGGCTCAAGAGACGGCAGCTCTGAAAGTGATAGACCCGGGAGTCACACCCAGGCAGCCTGATCTCAGACCCACTCAGCCACCAGTCTGACAACACGGCCCACAGGCACCCAAGGCAGCAGGTGGCGAGCGAGCCAGACTCCCCATCGGTGGCGTGGCAGGTAGACCCGTGAGGGGAAGGCCGTCTTCGATCTCCAGTGTGACTCAGGTTTGTCTTCTTTTTCCCTGAGGACTTTTCGCTCATTCTTTCTGCTGGAAATTCAACTCTTCCGAGGACTGTGTTTCTATCTGCCCGTCCTCCTCAGGAACGACTGTGGCCCCTGGATATGCCAGGCCTGGCATACGAAACTCCCATTTCAGGGAGTTTTTAAAGGTTAGAGTGCATCCGAGTCACTCACCTACCTGTCTTCAGAGGGTGGGACCCGAGGGGGCAACCTCGGTTTTCCTGTCGTTGCTGAGGCAGGTGCAGGGCCGGCTTGAACATTGGTCTGTAGACAGATGTTTCAGGGTGAGGAGGGGTCATATTTCCTCTTCCGCTGCCAGCCCCTTCTAGCAGAGATTCCAGAGCTCAAGAGGAGAAAAATGAAAGAGAAAAGTGAGAGCCAGCCCTGGGGGAAGAGTGCAGAACTCAGGAAGAGAAGGCCAAACCCCATCCATGGGCTTGTAAAGAGGCAAGGGCTCAGACTGAGCAGAAACAGAGCCAGATGGGGAAGGGGCAGGCTGAACCTTCACCAGGGGGGCAGTCGCAGTGTTTGAAGCTGCTTCCATGGATATTTGGGGGCTGCCAGTTGGGTGGGTGAGCCCTCATTATAAATGGGCCCGAAGGTGGGGTGAAGCAAGAGAATAACGCGTGATTCCGACTGTTTGGGAGCAGAGGAAAGGCTACCTATTCAGAGCTTTGGAGCAAAGGTCAGGAGAGGCTGCTTGGAGGTGGTGACCCCTCTCCAGACCTTGAAGGCTGAAGGCTGGTGGCAGGTGGTGAGTGAGGAAGGGGCCAGTGCAGTGGGCATTGGGAATCTGATGGGTAGAGCTGTCTGATGGGTAGAGCCATGGCTGAAGGTCCTCAGAGGGGTCTCAGTGGCTGTTGGGAGGGGGTAGCCTAAGGGTGAGAATCCTGCCTCCTTCGAGCACAGAAGAGAGAATTTTATCAATTTTTATAGAATTGAATCCTGCATAAGACTTCATTGGGGTGGAAAAGAAAAAGGTTATGTTGCTTATATTTTTAAAAAGGCTTAAAAACCACCCAGGGGATGAAAAAAAAACTATATGTATCTGTCCAAATTTCCCAGCACCATTTATTAAAGAGAGTGTTTTGACTCCATTATATGCTCTTTCCTCCTTTGTCAAATATTAATTGAGCATAACGGCTTGGGTCGATTTCTGGGTTCTCTGTTCTGTTCCATTGGTCTATAAGTCTGTTCTTGTGCCAGTACCAGGCAGTTTTGAGAACCGTGGCTTGGTAATATAGCTTGATACCTGATAATGTGATCCCTCCAACTTTGTTCTTCTTTCTCAGGATTGCAGTGGCTATTTGGGGTCTTTTTTTATTCCAGATGAATTTTTGAAGAGTTTGTTCTAGATCTTTGAAATATGCCATTGGTATTTTAATGAGGATTGCATTGAATCTTTAAATTGCTTTGGGTGGTATGGACATTTTAATGATGTTGATTCTACCAATCCATGAACATGGTATGTTCTTCCATTTGTTTGTGTCTTCCTCTATCTCTTTTTTCAATGTCCTGAAGTTTTCTGAGTATAGGTCTTTTACGTCCTTAGTTAAGTTTATTCCTAGGTATCTTAATTTTTTTGGTGCTATGGTAAATGGGATTGTTTTTTCAGTCTCTCTTTCTGTGGGTTCATTATTGGTGTATAAAAAGGCCATAGATTTCTGGGTGTGAATTTTGTATCCTGCTACATTGCCAAATTCATTTATTAGGTCTAGTAGTTTTTTGATGGAGTCTTTGGAGTTTTCTACATATAGTATCATGTCATCTGCTAATAAGGACAGTTTTACTTCTTCTTTTCCAATTTGGATGCCTTTTATATCCTCTGCTTGTCTGATCACTATGGCTAGCACTTCCAGTACTATATCGAACAGGAGTGGTGAAAGTGGTCATCCTTGTCTTGTTCCTGTTCTTAGGGAAAATGAGTTTAGTTTTTGGCCATTGAGTATGATGTTGGCTGTAAACTAGACCACCAACTTACACCATACACAAAAACAAACTCAAAATGGCTAAAGGACTTGAATGTAAGACAGGAAACCATAAAAATCCTACAAGACTCCATAGGCAGCAAAATAGCGGACATATGTCGTAGCAATATCTTTACAGACACAGCCCCAAGGGCAGTGATGGCGAACCTATGACACGTGTGTCAGCACTGACACGCGTAGCCATTTCTGATGACACGCGGCCGCTGAGGCGGCCGCATGCCGAGGATGAAACATTTGCTGCTCCTGAGGATGAAACATTTGCGAAATAATGTTTTTTTCCTCAAAGTGACACACTACCCGAGTTATGCTCAGTTTTTTGGCGAAGTTTGACACACCAAGCTCAAAAGGTTGCTCATCACTGCCCTAGGGCAATGGAGACTAAAGAGAAAATAAACAAATGGGTCTGCATCAAAATAAAAAGCTTCTGCACAGCAAAAGAAACCATCAACAAGACAACAAGAAAGCCCACTGCATGGGAGAACATATTTGCCAATGATATTTCCGATAAGGGTTTAATCTCCAAAATTTACAGAGAACTCATACAACTTTACAAAAGGAAGATAAACGATCCAATAAAAAAATGGGTAAAGGATCTAAATAGACACTTTTCGAAAGAGGACATACAGAAGGCCCAGAGACACGTGAAAAAATGCTCAAAGTCACTAATCATCAGAGAGATTCAAATCAAAACAACAATGAGATACCATCTCACACCTGTCAGAATGACTATCATCAACACATCAGCAAAGGACAACTGCTGGCAAGGACATGGAGAAAAAGGAACCCTCTTGCACTGCTGGTGGGAATGCAGACTGGTGCAGCCACTGTGGAGAACAGTATGGAGTTTCCTCAAAAAACTGAAAATGGAACTCCCATTTGACCTAGTAATCCCACTCCTGGGAATATATCCGAAGAAACTAGAAACACCAATCAGAAAGGATATATGCACCCCTATGTTCATAGCAGCACAATTTACCATAGCTAAGATTTGGAAACAGCCTAAGTGCCCATCAGCAGATGAGTGGATTAAAAAACTGTGGTACATCTACACAATGGAATACTATGCCGCTATTAAAAAGAAGGAACTTTTACCATTTGCAACAGCATGGATGGAACTGGAGAGCATTATGCTAAGCGAAATAAGCCAGTCGGAGAGAGATAAATATCACATGATCTCACACATATGTGGGATATAATGATCAACATAATTTGATGAACAAGAATAGATGGATCTAGAGACAAATGGTAGGGGAGGTGGGGGAGTTAGAAAGCAACCAAAGGACTTATACGCATTCATATTAGCATAACCAATGGACACAGACACTGGGGCGGTGGAGACGTGCCCGGGCTGGGAAGGGTTGGGGGAGGGGGTCAATTGGGGAAAAAGGAGACATATGTAAAACTTTAGACAATAAAATAAAAACAAAAATGAAAGGTTTAACATAAAAATAGAATAGCTTCCTTTAGACCAAACAACAACAACAACAACATGTATATGGTTTGTGTTGAAAGTGATAGTTAAGTGGAGGGCACTTTGCAGGGCAGGTAGGTGTCAATCTTGCTTAAGCATTTAAGAGGTTTATGGAGGGAACACAGGCACCGAGGTCATCAGCTCCAATCTGCTGTGGGCCTCGCCTCACTTTTCTGGGCTGCTCAGATGTGGCTGCTTCTGTTTTTGTACATTGAGAGGTTGGATTGAATTGAGTGCTTTTCCAGGGTTCTTCTTGCTGTAAAATGCTATCAGGTGTGACCTCTCTCTAGGCCTCCCCACAGCCACATGAGGGTGGGTAGCAGGGTGGTGGCTGGAGGAAAATGAATTTCATGACATGGTGTTGTGCAGGGTGACTGAGGGCACGGGATAGGGGCCTTGGCGGCTGCTGACACCCAGTGTGAAGGGGTGCCAAGGGGACGAGGGGGATGCAACAGAGGCAAGAGCTTGGGGATGGGCAACAAACTCACAGACATAGCGTTTGCGGAAAAGGAGGTGGAGGTGATGTAATACATTTCTTCTCTTATTAGAGGGAAAAAGTTCCCCAAGCTGAATGACCTCCTTTCTAACCCATTATTTTTCCTTTGAGGCATATTTTTAAAACTTATTCTTTAAAAACAAAAAAGCACACACATGGAGAGGTCTTTAGAGCACCATGCAAAGATGTTCCAAAGATCTATCACGAATTTTTAAACGTTCTTTGAAAGCTGGGCTTGCTTCTAAAGGAGCCGCCTTTTCAGTGAATGCCGGGAAACGAAAACGTGTGAGCTGCTTGGACTGCCCCGGGAAGCACCTGTCAGGGGCTGATGTTGCTCTTTGCGTGGTGTCTCTGTTGCCCGAGGTTTCTTTGTCGACTATGTCTCATCATGATTCCAGGAGCTGGGCCCGCTCAGCTGGAGAAGGAACTGTGTGTCTGTGCGGTATTTGATCAGGAATGATTTAGATGCATAGTTCTCCCACAGAACACGAGCCGGGCCCTAGGTTCAGTGTTAGTGCTGCAGTGACATCTAGGGTGCGATCCGGCCTCACCGGCTAATGGAGCGCAGTGTGCGGTCACCGTGTCAGAGTGAGAGATGTGCACCAGCCATCCCTTCCTTCTTCCTCCCTTCTTTCTCCTCCTCTCTCCCCTTACTTGAGCAGAGCTTTGAAGTTAACCCAGGGAGAAGTTGGAGACAGTGAGGCGGGGTGAGGGAGGGGCCTTTTCTGGATGGAAGCGTTTAGATTCCCCACGGAGAGCACTGGCCCTGGACAGCAGCCACTGGCAGAGCGTGGGACTGTCAAGCCGAACACTCTGACTGCTGGGAGTGTTTCTGAAGGCCTCACAGATGAGGCCTCCTCTGCCCTGAGCAGCCTCACTCTGTGCCTGTGGCTGGGCAGTCACTGGGCTCTCTCTTGTCGGAGAAAGCTCTGGAGAAGACTGTGAGTACCTGGGAGGTAGACTGAGAACTTCTGCAGATAAGTAGGTCATGCTTGAACTGATGTCTTAATGAAGCTCTTCTAAAAAGCGGCTAACTCGGATTCGAATTGGGGTCTCTGAAAGGGCCTCCAGGAAACAATACCACTCTCCTCTCCATGGCCTGGGAGAAGCTGATTGAAGCAGCTGCAGAAACAGACCATCCTATAGAATCTATAGTATAGATCATCGTATAGAAGCCAGGCTGCAGGACATAACCAAGTGCGTGTGCTAAATCTAAAGGCTAGGTTTACTCACCGTTTCCCATGCAGTGCTGGACAGAGCAGGCTTCCTCTCTTCAGAAAGTTGGGGAAGAGCAAATTGCACACTCCTGCCGGCAGGCACCTCTCAGGAGGTAAGACTTGCAGCTGAGCATGCCCAGTTGGTTCTTCTCAAATTTACCAACTAAATGAGTTTGTTCCTCCACTTGCCCCGAGGCAGCCTTAGTAAAAGGACAGAGAAAAGCCGGTCGTGGACTTAGGGAAAATTCTTCCTCATAAAAACCAGGAGTGAGGAATGGGGTTGTCCTCTAAAACTTTCCAAGCTTTTATATAGTTTGAGGGTCATGTGTTCAGGTCTTGTGGGAAAGAAGGCAAAGACCAGACCAGGTTTGGTTGGGATCCCCATTGACCATGAAGCTAGATAATAATCTGAGATAACCTGATACACGAGAAATCGGGGTTAATAAATATAGCACTGATATTTGCCCACCTTTACTTACGTCATCCCACTTATCCCCCAAACACTGTGATATTCATGTTAGCACCTTCATTTAACCAAGGAAGAATCTGAAACAAGAGATCAGAGGGTAACTAGGTAAGGGCAGAGTCCGGACTCAAAAGGCAGGGCTCTCTCCAGTTCTCCAGGCGGCTGTATCGATTACAGTTACTTGTTTGATTCTATTTTATTTCAAACCTCTTTTGTAGTTGTTGTGGGCATGTTCAGGAGCGTACAGAGGATAGCATCATTAATTATTTGTCTCCGTGTTATCCTCTTTGTCCATCTGTTTTCACCTCAGCAGATTGAAAAGCTCCCAGGTAGATGGTTGTCTTTTCTCTCCTGAAGTTTCTGGGGTGCAGCCTTCATCCTCCAGCAGGATAACTAATCAGAAAGTTATTCCTGTTATCTGAACACAGAGACCCCTGCTGAGTCATAACCTGAGGCATTGTATTAAATGTAAAGCATTTTAAAGTTTAAAACAAGAACTTTTATACTTCATTCGAAAAAGTGTTTGCCCTGGCATATCAAAATGCATGAGATAATATTGCAGTGGGTTTTATTACTTGAAAAAATGTTGCAATCCCCTCACAATGCTAAGCTAAGTGGGTTATAAATGTAGAGGAATATTGACCCACCACCAAATTACTTGGATTAATATTATTTCCTTTTGCATGAGAATGAGAAGTCCATCCAAATGAAGCAAGAAGGACGTGTTGATTTTACTCTTTTCTTCTATCCAGGGCTCCCCGTCCCTATCTCTTGCTTATAAACACACATTTGCATTGAATTGTTTTTCATTACTCATATCATTTCTTGGTGTCATGTCAGAAGTGGTTGTCTCATTTGTTACTCATCACCCTGTTAATAACTATGTAGTGGTTTTCCATTTATGAAGTGCTTTCACCGGCAATGTCTCTTTAAATTTTCACAATAACCTTGAGAAATAAGTACCATTACCTTTAAAGAAGTTAAAACTGAGGTGCATGAAGGGTTTCTTATTCGAAGACATAGCCAGTTAGAGTTATTGCCAGGACCTGAATCCAGGTCTTCTGACTAGATCACAAAGGTTCAAGAAACGTGTCTTTGGGAGTGGCATGTGACTGTGTGCTAGGGCTAGGTCTGTGCTTCTCCCACCCCCTTCATAGCCCCCTCAGATGTGCCCTAGAAGTTCCCCTGGTGTGTGTGTGTGTGTGTGTGTGTGTGTGTGTGTGTGTGTGAACTACCCAACAGTCTAAAGAGGCAGTCTTAATTGGGGTTAAGAGTTTTTGAGTCAACTTGACTACTTACTGGTTTTATTACCTGAGACAAAGTTTTAATCATGCTGTATCTCAAGTTTCCCTAAAATGGGGAAAATAATAATGCCTACTCATTTGGTTGTTATGAAAATTAAAGTAAGTAGCAAAATAAATGTGAGTTATTGTCACTGTTACGGAATTAAGTTGAATAGAATTTTAAGCATTCTAAGATTCTAGGTGGCTGTTTGGTATCTCAATAATCTGACTATTAAAATGTGCATCCTAACATGATTGTAATAATGATGAAGGTGATGGCAGCAACCACATTACTCAGTGCCCACTGCGTTCCAGACATTTTGCAGATACCCTCTTGAATGTTCACAGCAACCCCGCCGATGCTGTGTTCTCAGCTACGTGGCTATATTGCTTCCAAATCTTGCCTGCAGTTGGCGTCAATTTTACCTACCACTCCCAAGCTTAACACAGTACCCTTTTGAAAATTAGAACTATATTTTCAGTCTTCTAGCCCATTCTGTACTCTCTTGCAGTGGTTCCAGATGTCATACATAAGTTGCCATAGTGCCAGGGGTAAAATTTTCCAGACCCCAAGACTCAAATTCACTTTGAGTGGCTAAGATTAAATAAGTCTGTTGACAGTTACAGGAACTAACTTCCTTGAATTTGAATATTTTTCCTTTAAAGCAAGACTTTTCCGAGAAAGAATTGGCATACCCTGTCTCAAAGAGAAAGAAGGAAATTGTAATTGACAATGACCTTTCTCCCATGTATCAGACAGAGGTTCTGAATGATAGTACATTAGCTAGTATATACCTGTGCTTGAAAAACTAAAAACACCTTTTTTTCTGCCTTAATTTGTTTTAACTTAAACTGTTACATTATCTTTATCTATAGTGCCCTCCCCACCCTTCATTCTCCCACCTGCCTTAGGTATTGTGTTCTCAAATCATGTGTCTTTTTTTTAAACACAAAAGTATTTTCTAGCCAGTCCAAAGATCTGGAAATAATAGGGTGTTTTTCGAATGTTTAGAGTTCTTTCTTTTTTACAGCAGCATTAGTATTCCATTGTAGGCAAATCCTTTACTGGATCCTGGGAAGGTCAGATGTTCATTTTATTCACACACACATACTTTAAAATATAAACCTATTTTTATTCAATATTTGGGGTATGAGAAGAAGGTTCTACAGACTGTTCCAGCCATAAAGAGAAAAGTATAGTGGGAAGATGGGAAATCAGACTAGTCATTCTTCAATTTTGAAGAGATAGACATTTTAGGTAACAGTTGAGAGGTATGACCCATTTGAAAGAGATGTTGGACAGATGTCTAGATCTTTCAGGAAGGGACACTTCAGAGGAGCCCAGCAGCTGGGCTTACAGGTTGAGATAGAGCCACCAAAGAACTAAAGACAGGAGGTCCAATTTCATTTCACTTTCGCAGTTTCACTTTTATACAAGGGGTTCTTCATTCACTATCATTCTTTCATTCATTCATTCAGCAACCATTCAGTGAAGTTGGCTCCGTACCCGGCACCACCGTAGCCCCTGGAGCCCCAGCAATGACCATGACATGGTAGCTCCCTCAGGTGGGGTACTTCTGGGGCATTTCTCTTATGGCCTTCCTGTAGGGAGTTGCCTTGCCAGCTGGTCCTGCCAGGAGGAATCCTTCATCCGACAGATGAAATATTGATCCTCTTTCTTCCCAGCTAATATCAGCGTCAGTCCCTTCCCTCTCTGTCCTGCCCACCCTTCTGTGCCATCAAGGTCTCTTTAGAGAAGATGGATCTCTCAGGACTGAATGGGAGATTTGTTTTATTTCTTCCTTATCCTTGGCAAGGACTCTCATTTTTTTTTTAAACAAATAAGGCAGACTACATCAATAGGAAAAGAAAAATAAGAACTTTCCTTGCCAGTGTTGCTTAGTTACCTTGTCAACATTCCCTTACAGCCCGGCTAACTTCTCCCTGCATATTTTTATAGTGCACATCATGTTTTATTGCTATAATTGATCTATTAAGCAGAAAATATGGAGAACATATGGAGCTCCTGTCAATTTTATGCTGTTTATTTGGATTTCCATGTTTCTCTTTCCACAAGACCTCATTCCTTATCATCTTTTTTCATTCTAACCTGGGTAGCAATGGGAAGGAATCGCATCACTATTTATATTGGTGCTTTTAACTTTGTAGCTTAAAAAGCAAAACCCAATAGGCTAACCTCAAAACTAGACATCACATTGTGGATTTTTCAAAGGAAGGGACCAAGTGTTTAGTTGCTCTGTATTCTTTCTGCCTTAGCCCCATGTCTGCCACATAAAAGGCCTTGAGTAAAAGTTTATTGGTTAAAAGAACAATTGGTTTTACATGTTTATTGAGAACTAGCATTGTAGTGGGTGCTATTAATAATATAGAATGTGCTTATAGTTTCTACCCAGGGAGCAAAACTTATGACTTGTTCTTTTCTTCCTGGAGACAACAAGGACAGAGAATAATGACTGTTGCTGCCAACACTACATTTTATTTAGTGCAAGAAGCTTTTCTGCACCAGGCTGTAGCAGCAGTATCAGCAGCCACTTTCCATCTGGTATTTATGAAAAGGTATTCACTGGGAATCTCCTAGCTTCAGGGTGCTGTGCTGTCCAAATCAATCAAGATCAAAATACCCGGTCATTGTCACCATCTGTCAAGGCCATTGTATTCAAAACAGTGAGTCTCTGGGTCATTCTCTTTCTCACACACACATATGCAAACTCAACTGAAAACTATGTTTATGATGCCAAGAAAACACCAAATGAAAGTTTATTTAATCATCTCTTTCCCCAGCCAGTCAGGCACCCCTTCAACCCAGTATTCCTCAAAGCATATACTTCTTAGATTTTATTAAAATGCAGACTTAGACCTACTAAGTCTGGGAGGAGGCCCAAGAGTCTGCATTTCTAATAAGATCCCTTAGTCAGATCAGGCCTTGATAATTAAAACATCATCCATGGACCAGTAGATTTGGCACCACCAGGGATCTTGTTAGAAATGCAGATTCCGCCCTGGCTGGTGTGCTCAGTGGTTAGAACGCCTGCCTGTGCACCGAAGGGTCTCGGGTTCAATTCTGGGTCAAGGGTGTGGACATGGTTGCAGGTTCGATCCCTGGCCCTGGTTGGGGCACGTGTCAGAGGCAACCAATTGATGTGTCTTTCTCACATCAATGTTTTTCTTTCTTTCTTTCTTTCTTTCTTTCTTTCTTTCTTTCTTTCTCTCTCTCTCTCTCTCTCTCTCTCTCTCTCTCTCTCTCTCTCTCTCTCTCTCTCTCTCCCCCCCCCCTCTTTCTTTCTCTTCCTCCCATTCTCTCTAAAAACCAGTGGAAAAAATATCCTCAGGTGAAGGGGTGAGGATTAACAAAACAATAAAAAGAAAGAAATGCAGATTCTTAGGTGCCATCTCTGACCTACTAGGTCAGAACCTGGATTTTAACAAGATCCCACACTAACATTTGAGAAGCATTGTTCTAACCATTTAATACGCCTATAATATAAGTTATAGGCAGGAGTCCTGATGGGGCTCTGGGTTGGAAAATAAGGCAGGTAGACTTCCTGTTCCCATTTCAAAACTCTTGTGTACCCCTCCTCCAATTTAGTACCTGGCACCGGATAAAGGCACAGACAGATGTCTCTTTGTTTAGTCATTCAGTGGCATGATGAATTTGTTATCTATCTTGACTACCATGTTCATCCGTAACACCTTGGAGAGGTCCGTTGGGCCTATGATCACACAAGGAGGAATAACCAGAGATTTGACAAAGATCACGAATAAGGATTCCCAGGGGTTTGGCTTAACCTCCACATCCACATACCTGGATGGAAGTGGGCACAGCTAAACGCAAAATGGAAATCTGGTCTAAGCCTTTGTCATTTCTTAAATGGAACCTGGGCACTTATGAGACTCTTTTTCTCTCCTTTAGGAAGAAACATGAGATTCCCCTGGAAATCACTCGAGAGGAAGATGGAAGGAGCCATTTAAAATAGATAGAAGCTGCGGGCCGCAAGACTGGGGCCAGAGGGCTGGCAGTGGAAAACTCTGTTGGGTTGTGATCTCTCACTGAGAAGTTCCAGGTGCTTTTTTGCTTCCTGCAAAACAAAGGAAGAAAAGGAGAAGACCATGTCCATAGCTCTGAAGCAGGTGTTCAACAAGGACAAGACCTTCCGGCCCAAGAGGAAATTCGAACCTGGCACACAGAGGTTTGAGCTCCACAAACGGGCTCAGGCGTCCCTCAACTCAGGCGTGGACCTGAAGGCGGCGGTGCAGCTGCCCAGTGGGGAGGACCAGAACGACTGGGTGGCCGTGCACGTGGTGGACTTCTTCAATCGGATCAACCTCATCTACGGCACCATCTGCGAGTTCTGCACCGAGAGGACCTGCCCTGTGATGTCAGGGGGCCCCAAATATGAGTATCGGTGGCAGGATGACCTCAAGTATAAGAAGCCGACCGCACTGCCCGCCCCCCAGTACATGAACCTCCTTATGGATTGGATCGAGGTCCAGATCAACAACGAAGACATCTTTCCAACATGCGTGGGTAAGTCCATGGCCAGCTTCTTGGTTATTTTGTCACATCCCACGTGAGCTCAGAAGGTTTGCTGAGGCTCCTTGCATGCCTGCCTTTGAACACTGGACACCACACGTCATCAATCAATGTTTCCCCAGATTCCATCTCTCACACACCTGCAGTTTCTTTTTCTATATCTAAGGACCTCATTGAAATTTTGAAAAATATTATTTGTGGATCACTTACAATAATCTCATGGACCTCAATCATGAAATTACGCCTGAACATTGTCTTGGTGAAATGTTAGATTTGATCTTTCTGGCTTACTTAGGACTAGACCCTAACCCCACCCAGTCATTCTGATAAGGTTCTTATTATTTGAGTAATTAACTAGTTAAAGTTACATGATCTCTGGTGCAGTTACTGGTATTTACCTCTCAGGTTAAGAAATCCTAATGGGAGAATCCACGGATTTGTTTGGGGACCAATCAAACAAGGGGTTAGCATTCTGGGAAAATAAAGATCCTGCCATTCTGTTCTTCCTTCTCCTGATCACAGGTTATTTATATCCCAGGTTATGCTGTCAACTCTGGACCCTTGTGCAATTGCTAGACTCACCAGGACACTTGAAATGCAAATGCTTTTGTTTCCCTTGTGCTTTGAGTCGTGAAACTCTTCAAGGGGAAGAGCCAAACCTTTTCTACCCCTTGTATTTATTTCTTTATGCTGCTGATCATTGGTGTTGACAGGCTGAATTTAACATTCAGGTTTTCTAGGCTCTAGGTTCAACGGGAAAGAGCAATCTCCTTACTTCCATTGTCATATCTCCAGTGTCCAGCGAGCCTGGTGCCTGGAAACCCTTGTAGGCACTCAGGAAATATTTGTGGAATGACTGAAAAAATACTTGTGCTGTTAGGAAGTATTATGTAAAAGCTCTGAAATGGTTGGCGGATAAAAGAAGCGTTTGAAATGCATTGCTGAAATCACTTCTAGTTGGGATGTGTGTGTCCCCATGTGGCATATGGAAACCTGAGGTGGGGCGTATGGAAGTAATTAAGTTAATACCAGAAGAAAGGGCATAAATTGATGAAGGCAGTGTGTACATCTTGAAATATTCAGCACACAAACCAGTTTGCTCAGAATCACGGTGTTGCCTTGACTTGTCCAGTCCCCTCATGCTCTTTCTCTCCGCTGCCCCTTGTTAAGGAAGGAGGTTGGGGGCGGGGGTGCAAGCCCTGACTCACCAGAGCAGGAGGAAGAGGGCAGATTCCAACCCCTCTCGCCAGCCAGCTAATAGGCACCTCCAGTGGGCGAGAATTTCTTAGAATTCATGTCTTTTTGCACTTTCTTTGACAGTCAGAGGCTTCTTTTGCTGCTGGGAAGAATTTTTCTTTTCCAAAAGCATCACCAGCCACTGCCAATGCTCTGTGCAGAGCACATGCTAGCAATAAAGGTAAATAAATGGGGGCCAGGAGACCTCCTCTTTGTCCTTTCCCTTCTGTTCCTGCTCCCTGAGGCTTTGAACTCCGGGCATTTCTGCTCTTGCTGGCAGCTGTGGCTACCACGTAGAGTGGGTGACCAGAAACCACATCAGGGCCACGGTGTGTTACTTGAGGGTGAGGAAATTCCTGGAGGTGGTTTTCGACTTTGCTCGGAGGAAATCAGGGGGTGTCCCCTAGAGTAATTGACTTTGCTATCTTTTTCTAGACATTTTTTTGTTAGCTATTCACTTGGTTTGGGGGGCATACTCTCCTCATCAGAATCCTTCTCAATTTATGCTCCATAGTCCACCAATGTTCTGGGAGATTTTAATAGGTGCACCATGGTTTTTCCCCCATGAAAAGATAAGTTTGGGAAGTGCCGAGTGAAATTGATTTCTTTATTGCAGGACTTTTAATATGCTAATATGCATGATAAATCTCCAAGAAAGGGGTTTCCCAATACTACATACTTTGAACCTGCTGGTTTTTGTTTTTTTTTAATATAACATCATTATCATCTTTTGGGAAATGTTGATCTATATAGAGTTGTCAAACTTTTGTTTGTATCAGAATTACTTGGGGCTTCTGTTAAAAATATAAATTCCCTGTGTTTTTTTTCCTTAACAACTAAATTAGAATCTCTTAGGTAAGACCTAAGAATTTGCACTTTTAATAAGAACCCAGCACTCTATCCTCTGTTTATTGTAACCACCCAGAATGCTTTTCATTCCCCAGAAACAGTGTGTTTCTTACCTCTCTGATTTTATCCACACTGTTCTCTCCTTCTGGATTCACCATCTTCTCTTGCATCCTTTATACCATGTCTTCTTCCACCAATTGAGTATAAGCCCCTTACAGTTATGGAATATGTCTTATTCATATTGACTGTCCCAGAACTAATCCAGTCTTGGTACCTTATAAGTTGTTGAATGGGTGGGCGGGAGGATGGATGGATGGATGGATGGATGGATGGATGGATGGACGGACGGACAGAAGGAAGGATGGAAAAATAATTTTTATAAAGTCCCAACATGTCTATGTAAGTTGCTGGTGATCAAAATGAAGTTAAACAAATGTCTCTGAATCCCTTTAGTATCATCCTGAGTATTTTGTGTACCTTGCCTCCACAAAGTTTAATTTTCCCTGTTTAACTCTTCCAAGGTGTAATGTTAGGGCTCAGTAAAAACAACCACCATCCACCATCATCCTGAGGGTCTTCATGAGCCTCCTGCTCACCTCTGTGATTTGCCCTCAGACCATACTTTGCTATTTTTTGAAATAACTTATCTTCAGGAGCCACTTTCTTTGTTAGAATTCACTTCCTTCTCTTCTTCCTCCCCCACTATTCCAGCCTACTTTTCTTCTTTTTGATTTTTGTGCTGCTATGAGTCATCATTATCATGAAATTGATCGAGACACCTGTCAGGATAGAGTAAAAGAAGAATTCTCAGCCAACAGCAGACCCTGGGTGGATGAGAAACGGGGACTTCTGCTTAGCATTACAGCTTTGAATTCGAGGCATACTTCTGGAGAGTGGGAGGGATTCCAACTTCACCTCCGCCCCACTGTGATCCAAGGAAATAGAACCGGAAAATACTGACAGATGTGAAGGCTTCGCCCTTCATTAGGTATTAAAGGATATAAACAGCTGTTGATCAGTACCATTGAAATATGGAGGAAAGAAAAGCTTTCATCTGCTCCTAGATTCCAGGGTAACCAGGAGACCCGGGCTGTTTCAGAAGTTGAGCTTTCTCAGTTGGGGAAATACCAAGCAGATGTGGCTCCCTTGTGAACTATAGTCTCCTGCACTTGCCTTGATCCTCTCCAGCTTCCTTTGTTAAAAAGCCAACAGATGTCCCCATTAAAGCTCCTAAGGTAGCAGTAACTTCAGAAGCAAGGCCATCTCCTCTCTGATTGTATCTCTATCCACTTTTAGAGAGAATGACAGAAAATAGGGAGCCTGCGAAGCCACAACCTTTTTTTCCTGTTATCTGTCTACTTATAATAATTTTTATGTCCTAGCCCTCAGCTTCCCATTTTTTCTATTATGTAATAGGATTTACTATCTTAGATCTGACACCAGGAAAAAAAAAAGAGTAGAAAACTTAGAGCTCCTCCAACTCATGTTTTAAAAAAGTCTTTGAACGTGGAGCAATAAGAACATTTTTAAAAATAATTACATGATCTCACCTACCTCTGTGGTTTTAGGATAAATGGGTGTCAGAAAAGGAAAGATCAGCGAGAGGAAGGGAAGGAGCGAGGAAGGGAATTCATATTTATTGAGTCTGCTAAGTGCCAGACACTATTAATCTTTCTTAATTCTTATAATAACTCAATGAATTAAATATCTCAGTTTACCAATGAGCAAGCTGATATTTAAACAAGCTAAGGGGCTTTCCGGTTTTACAGCTGATAAGTCATTCACAAGTCAGCATTGTAGCTCAAGAGTGGCCAAAAATCGATGCCTTTGTCCACTACCATTCACAGTATGTATCATTATTTTGTAAAATTTCCTTCACATAACTAAAGACTTCAGTGGTTTTAGGAGATTGTCTAGAATGGAGAAAATGTCAGAAAACACAGTTTTTGCTATAATTTTTTAAGAAACGACTTGGTCTTGTTTTTACTTTGTTTTGGTTTTGTTCACTCCTGTTTAACTAATTACCTCCGGCATACCTGAGGAGTTTACGGCCGCGATAGCTGTTCCCACGTCACATCCCAAGATTGGACAGAGGATGACATAGCCTAAGAAAGGCTTTTGAGCTCATGACTACCGTTACTGCCATTTGGTCATTCATTCATTCATTCAGTAAATGTTTTTCGAGCACCTGCTTGGAAGCCGGTTCTACTTTAGGCACCAAGAGAGCAGAGCAGAGATCCTGTCCTTGAGCAGCCTCCCTAATGTCCAGAAAGTCTAGTTGCTCCAAATTGCTCTGCACGTTTTCTAACATGAGTAGTTTGTTCAGCGGCCAAGTGCATAGTGGAAAGAGTTGCATCCCTCTGGCAACTTTTCTCATGAGCCTACAGCTGAGTTTCATCCTCTCTCAAAATATTGTGGCAGGAAACACGAGACAAGAAAACTGTCCATAGAGATGAGCTTTTCAGTCATGGGCTGTCGGAGAACTGAGTTTATAATGGGCTTTTAAATTTTAACTTAGCATTTTCTCTTGCATGTTTCCCTCATGGTATTTTAATTTTGATAGAAATGTATTTAATACTGGTAAGACAGAATGTACATCAACAAAATAGACTTCCAATGTGGTAGACCCAATACTAGGCTTGTGCACAGAGACTTGGAGGAGGTCAGCTAGCTCTGCATTGCAGATGCTTGAGACACTGGTACAGCCTCTGAGCCAACATTTCTCTCTTAGTCAACTACAGATTATAATTCTGATCTCACAGGGCTGTTGTAAAGATTAAATGAGGCAGTGTGAGTAAAAACTCATGGCTCAGAGCCATCAGCACCCAGAAGAGGTGCTGAAAAATGTGTTAGTCACCTCTCCACATACATTTCTACATAGCTATTAACCAGAACTCATGTAGACCACTAAATGATTTCTGAACAGTACCCCAGAAGAATAAAATGGGTTGTAAAAGACTCAATACGATTTTAAAAAATTAGCCGTCTTCATTGCTGCATCATCATGTTGAGGTTATAAATACTTCAGGTTTTCATCACTCAGAGACTTGGGGAAATGTTAATGTTACTTTAGGCGCTAGACCAACTCCTGGTTTCAGGGATGAGCACTTAACTCTTAAGAGAGAAAGCCTGGATGAATCTTCTTGCTTGGTTTTCAGAAGACTGCGTATTAAATCTGCTCATGCCCAATGTCAAACCAGCAGGTTAGCTGGAGAAGTGGGGAGAGGGCCCACTAGTCACCCCTAGGGCAAGCCACTCATTAAAATCAGTGTTGGGCAAGGTGACCTGGATTTGATCTCTCAAGAGGTTTCTCAGAAACTCCAGGCACGGAGCCCCTAAGGTAGCCCTGTGAACTGGCGAGTTTTTCCAAGGCTTTGCAAATGTGGTTTGCCTTTGGGATCCGATAAGCTGACTCCCTAAGAATTTACTAGTTGGGAGGGTATAATCATAACACTGCCATTTTCTGAACATGCACTCCCTAAACGCTTTAGCTGCATTATGTCATTTAATCTGTAAAGCAACACCATTGAGGCAGGTAGTCTGATTTCCTTTTCACAGGTGGAAAAGAGTAAGTACCATGCCCAGGGTCACACAGGCGCAGCTAGGACTCAGACCCAAGGCCACCCAGCTCCATAGCTCCTGCCCGCTCTCCCTCCAGCATCTCGTGTCTGTGATGTTCTTGCCCCAGAATCAACAATTCTTACTCCAGCCTGTTGCCTCCAATGTTAAGTCCTCTCTAAGCAATGTGGTCAGACAAACCCATCAGTCACAGCAAGGGACGTGGAAAGGGACAGGCCCTGCATCCGAGGCAAACAGTATCGGGTCCTTACTGACAGCAACTCTGAGGTTCTGCTTTTTCACACCTTGCCTCTCTAGATCCTGATGCTAGTCACATTTGTCCAGTTGTCTGTTCATAGAAAACATGCAGAGACAGCTGAATCCGCTCTTCCCCACCCCCACCAGCTGCTGGAGAATTGATGATCGACTGTGATGACCACAATTCCCCGCCCCCACCTTGTTAACCCAATGCTGGGGTGACTTGGTGGCTGAGTTAATGAGAACAGTGTTAAATAACCACCCCCACTCAACAGATCCCAAGAGATACCTCTGAGAAATGGTGAGGGCGTCCATGTGCTAAGAAGCAGAGAGGAAGGGGAGTGGAGACAGGAAACCCAGAGGGCCTAGACGAGGCTGCTCTGCAACTTAAGGCTGATTACCTGCTGTCGGACCTGCACTGCGTTCTCCATTACCTGTGCAATGTAATTTTAATGGGCCACATCTCAGGTGACAGGTTGTTACATCTCAGCATTAGCTGGGCAGGGACAGGGGACATGTGATATTCCGTGGAAAGCAGAGATAAAAACAAAGGCTGTGGTGGGTGGGGGAGGGGCACCTGCTGCTCTTACTCAGTTGGTGGCTGCAGATGTGGGGCCCATCCTCAGCCCAGGGAGGCTGCATTGTGGGCGTCAGGGCTGCGTGGAGAGGCATCGCCAAATGTGAGGGATGTGGAAATGCATCCAGAAGCCTGGAAGTGCAACGGGATGAAGAAAGAGGACTAAACCAGAACTCTTGCCCAGACCAGAATATGGAGTTGGACAGACCATTGTATAAGCCACTTGAAGTAGGGGTGATGTCCCCAAGAGCGCACGGGAGTTGTTACCAATGTCCCGACCGAGTTCTAAAGAGAGCACAGGTTTTTGTTTTCTGAGCAGAGCGTATCAGCAGGGCCCTGATACCAAAGCCTTTTCACTCTGCCTTCCTGCTAGATAGAGCGTCCAGATACTGAAATAACTTCTGAAAAGAGGCCGCATGGTTCACCTGCCCTAGACTTCCATGTGTAGAAAGTGGTTCACAAGCTTTTCCTTTAAAACACCTGTAAGGCCTCTGAGGATGCTTTCCTGGTGCTTTATCTTTGAAAATTCATGTTAAATTCATATTCTAAATAATAATTCTATCCATGTTTTCTGTCACATAATTATTCTTTCCCCAAGTCTTTGTCTAGTAAAGTGGGTGCTCTGGGAAGATGAGCCAGTTTGGGAAGGAGGGGTGGTAACAAGAAACAGAAGCTTAGTCTAAGACCTGAGTTTGATTCCCAGTTACCAACTTCTAATAGCAAGTTTTCAGTCTCTCTAACCCAGTTGCTTGTCTATAAAATGCATGTCAAAGTATTTATTTCACAGGATTGTCACTACTCCTATATAATAAAGAGCTAATATGCTAATTAGACCGAACAGCAGAATGATGTCCGGATGACCTTCCTAACAAAGCCAGGGCTGCGAGGGGCTGTGAGGGCCAAGCCCCTTGCATGAATTTCATGCATCAGGCCTCTAGTCTATAATAATAAAAGTGTAATATGCTAATTAGACAGGACATTCTTCTGGATGACCTTCTAGACAAAGCTGGGGCTGTGAGGGAAGCCTGGGTCCCGGGTGCTGGCTGCTGGGGGAAGGAAGGCCAACTCTTGCACGAATTTCATGCATTGGGCCTCTAGTATAAAATAACATGCTACATTTAAACACTTAGCACAAGTTGGGTATGCGTCCAATGTTAGCTCCCTCAATATCACACAGTACCATGAAGAAATAGACTGGTCAGGTGAGAAAGGAAAGAACCTGGGATGAAAATCCATCATTACATCAAACATTTGGCTATGGAGTTGATAATGCATGTTCCTTCATCTTTGCTACATTTTGTGGAACCAGCAGAGGAAAAGGTAAATGTTCTTGGGATGAGATTACCTGTGTGGCCTTGACCGCCAGAACCAGGAACGGGTCCACGAGAGACCTGCAGGTGTTTCGCAGGCAAAGCCCGTGGCCCGCACGTGGCCTGCACGAAGCCAGTTCCACCTTCTTGTTTCTGCCACGGGACATAGCACCCAGCCTAACACTGTGCTGAGAGGACACGAGGCGAGTGGATCACCACCGTGCATGAGTGAATTGATCCACCGGTTCCATAGGTCAGATGCAGAACAGGTGTGCTCCTGAAAACTGGAGGCCGTTCAATTTTTTTGTCATTTGGCTACGATTTTCATTTCTCAGAGAGGGTTCAATAAAGCAAGATTGGCAAAGGACCCCTTCATATGTGAATACCTCTTTCATGAAATGATGTGGAGTACAAACTGAAGTTGTTAGCTGTGGCTCAGGAAAAGAAAAAAAAATCTTTCTTCAAAGGAAGCAATAGGTTTTCGGTGTTTTTCGACATCATCCAGCCCAGGATCCCAGGGCTGGAGAGCAGGGATGATGCAGGGAGGAAACTCCAGCCAGCAGTCAGGTGTTTATTTTGTTGCCCACCGTGTCATACTCTCCGGAATCCGCCAGCAGGGACAGGCTCCTTGGCTTCCAGTGCGGCTGCAGTGAGGGAGCCCCCTCACCCGTGGGCAGCACAGTGGAGCGTCAGCACCTGGGGACCACCAGCAATTATTTGTGGATGACCACCTTCAGCATCACCTGGTGGCCTGACCCAGCCCGGCCCCCTCCCATGGCCAGCAGGAGCAGAGTGAAGAACACTGTGGGAGATTGAGGACTTCCCTGCTATGGCCCTCAGATAAATCGTTTCTATGTGACCATCCCAAGTGGGAAAGAAAAAGCCTGCGGTTCAGATTGTCTGTCTTTCTGTGCCAAGGAAGAGAAATATGAGCAAGTATGTTAATTACAGGCACCAAGTCCCGTGGGAAACAATCCATAGGCATTAACTATTGGATGGCTTTATTTTTGTTTTCCAAAAATAGGTTGCAGGTAAGGGCTCGTCTTCAGTGCAGGTTCAAATCTGTTCCTCTCCTACGGGCTGCGTGATCTCGGCCACCCCGGAACCTCTCTGAGCCCATCTCCTGCTCTGGGAAGTGGGGGTAATAATGATAATGTCCACTTTGAAAGGCTATGAGAATTAAGTGTCATAATGCATAGAAAGCTCTTAGCAAGTTCCCAGCAGAGGATTAAGTGCTGAATATATTTGAGCTTTATTTCCTTTCCACAGCGATGAGGAAAGGAAGACCTCTGACTTATTGCAGCTTGTAGTACTCGATTACATAGAATTTCTCCTGCAGTATCCTCTGCACATTTTTTCCCAACTGAAGTAAAAGTTGAGAAAAGCAATTGATCGTGTCATAATTACAGTAGCTAACTTGGAAAAAATAACTTCCACGTCCATTAGAATCTCAGCTAATAATGAAAATTTAACACCAGCTGAAAGCAATAGATTTACTTTTTTGTAAGGAAGGCAGCAGTTACAAAGTTTAAAATACACTAATAATAATGTTAACTACATTTTCCTATTCTGGCTGAGCAGTGTGCTAGGTTCTTTATGTGTGTGTTTGCTAATCCTCACAGCAGCGCTGGTTGCCATTCTTATTATCCCTGTTTTCACATGAGGAAGCTAAGTGTCTTCCCCATGTGGGGAGAGCCGAAAGGGAAACTGGGATGGTGAAGCAATCAGGTGGAACCCAGAGTGCAAACCACTACACCCCAGGATTAGACACACAAAGGAGGAGAGGGCTCCGTGGAGCCTGGGAGCCAGGGCTGCTCAGCAGCTGGGAGCACAGAGGAGAGGCTGAGTCCGAAGGAGAGAGAGGCGGAGAAACTGGGCTCTGCTCTCCTCTAAGCTCCTGCCAGTGCTTCCCATTGCTTTGGGCAAAGGATCCTGGGAAATGTATGTTGCAGAGGAAGGGTATGGAATGGACCTGAGAGCTGGTAGACAAACAACTGGCATATGAAGAACACAGATCAATAAAAATGTATAATTTTTGGTAGTGATAAACTCTACGAAGACAATTAAAATTGGGAAAGGGAATCAGGATACTGTAAGATTTTTTTAAAATCCTTATCTGAGGATATGTTCATTGATTTGAGAGAGAAAAACATCGATGTGAGAAACATCAGTTGGCCGCCTCCCATACCTGCCCTGACCTGGGATCGAGCCTGCAACCTGGGGAATAGAATGGGAGAATGCTCCAGCCAACTGAGCCACCCAGCCAGGTGGGATGCTATAAGATTTAAATGAGATCGATGTAGATCAGAGGTTCTCATTTTATTTTTGCTCCTCAAACTCCTTCATACTAAAAAGCTACTGAAAATCTCAAAACTTTTTTTTTAAACATGGGTTATATATATCAACAGTTACCATATTAGAAATTAAAACTATAAATATTTTTAAGTATTACTAATTAATTCATTGAAAAAATGCTAATAAACCCATCACAAAGTAACATAAACCTATTTTTTTTTTATAAAAAATAACTATATTTCCCAAAGCAAACAAAAAACTGAGGACACGAGTGGCATTGTTTTGGTTTCTGCAAATCTTTTTAATGTCTGGTTTACTAGAAAACACCTGGACTTTCTTATGTGCTTCTGAATTTCCATCTATTGTGATATGTGTTTTAAGTTCAAGTCTGGGTTCATATAGACATGTAGTTGGAAAGGGGAGGACTTTGTGTGCCCCTGAACGGACTCCCAAGGCCCCCTAAAGTGCTTTTGAGACCTACTGCTATAGATAAAGCAATGCGGAGGCCAGTCCTAGGCACCTGTAGTCACTTGGCATTTTTGGTTGAATAAACACAAATTAAGATCGCACTGAGGGTTTCACAGTGTCCCTTGTGATAAATGGAGACATTGGTGAGACCGTGGGAGTAGAAACCAGTTAGACAACACTGTTGTTAGGGCCCCATTGATCAGTTGGACACATGCTTTGTGGTATTTACCCAGCGGTTCTGATGGCTTTTACCTCAGTGTTCATAGTCATGCAGTTTCCTTATCACAGACTTTTGTAGGACCACCAAAAGATGCTAATTAGTGTTTGAAAAAATGCACCCTCTGATTTCCTTAGCACTATGTTCACACTAACCCAATGATCTCTTTCAGACTACACGCTTAACTGATAGTCCTTGCTGTGCACATAGGAAGTATTTTAAAATTTTGATGGGATTACTGTAATATGATTGTTATGCCGTACACTACAATAGAGAGTGGTAGACCACCACCAGTTGTTTAACTTGCAAATGATATGCAACAGTATTCAAGTTTAGGACAGCTTTCTATCTAGGTCAGAAAGGTTATGCATTTCTTTTCACCCTCAATTGATACATATTCCTACAGGATTTCATAGCCAAGACCTAAATCATGTTGTAAGGTAGAAAGAAATTGAGTGAATAATTTAGAAAGTATCAGCCAATTTAGATTATCTGTGTCCCTGCTCTTTATATCAGCATAGGTAGTGAATTCAGCATTTACCGAGTCTCACAGCAAGGCCCACTGTGATGGAGACAACCACCAGTCAGCTTTCGATGGGCATGGCCACATGACTGCAACCTGCAAATGGGCAGATAGGAGCTACTGTCTATGGACAGACTACTCTGAGTGGCATAATAATCTGGCCACTCAGTTTATATATATTAGAGGCCTGGTGCATGAATTCGTGCATGGGTGGGTCCGGCCAGCCTGGCCAGGGGGAGGGGACATGGGCGGTTGGCTGGCCTGCCTGCTGGTCGAACTCCTGGTCTAGGGGACAATTTGCATATTAGCCTTTTATTTTATAGGATATACACTGAGTGGCCAGATTATTATGCATTCAGAGATCATAATAATCTGGCCACTAAATGTAGTTTTTGAATGGGGTTTATAAAAACATCTCTGCTAAATGACATGTGTCTTTACTGTGGGTGTCAGGGGCAAACCTCACACCTACTAGTACTTTTTGTCATATCTAGCTTTGCCTTTATGCAATTGATGTAAAACATTGTCTATCGTTCATTGTCTACAATAGCTGAGGTGCTTTACAAAGCTCAGTTACTTTTCACAACCTTTTTAGAAAGGTGTTTTGTTTTTATCTCTTTTCCAAATGAGGAAACTGCATCTCGGAAAGGCATAGGTTACTTGGCTTCTGAAGGCCATATTTGTGTGTTTCACTATGCAGCAAACCCCTGTAATTCTAGGCACGTGCACGCATACCTTCTTATAAACTCATAGACAAACAGATTCAAAGACTGAGAGAGGCAAAATCCAAAGGATAATTTGAAGAAGCAGAAAGGCTGTCTGAGGCCTTTGCAGAAGAAATCCTGCCTGGATGAAATAAGATATTTCAAGTCATGCCTCGTTACTTCCTCAATGTGCCTTCAATCCTGTACGTAGATTTTGACTTGTGGTCTGTGGAAACTGGGAAGACTGGTACTAGTGGGACTAACCTCCCTTAATAAGATGGGACAGATGGCTCAATGGCATTTTCATGTGTGATGAGGGCTGATGGTGTGTGTGTGTGTGTGTGTGTGTGTGTGTGTGTGTGTGTGTGTCTTTTAAAGATAAAAATCTCACTGGTTAGGAAGAAAAGGAGGGAAAAAATAAACAAAAGTGTATGAGAGGATGCCAACTAGCCACGTCTAGCTCCCTGTAGATTCACATTGAACAGATGAGCAGACCCATGTTACTCAGAGCCTTCCCTGTAACCTTCATTAACCCCTTTTCTCCTGGGGTTATTTTCTTCCCAGGAGACATGGGTCAGAAGGTTGCTGTGAGCTCTTAATAAGATAAGACAGTGAGTGTGATATGTGTAAAGTGTTTGGTAAATATCAGCTACCATGATTACTAACAATATCTTCAATACTGTGTTATTTCTGCAAAGTAGTTGCTATGTTTTCTCCCATTTGGAAAGCTGCACATACCAATAAGTTATTGAGGTCCCCAAACAAAGACCTTGGAGGCCCCAATCCCCTCAACAGATGGGCAGAGGCAGGTTTTTGGACTTCAGCTGTGATTCTCAGTCACCCCTCAGACAATTAACACTTTGGGGCCCATGAAATATTTTTAGTCTTAAACATGTTGACTCTTATAATTGCCATGGACCATGGTGGCCCTTATCAGTCTGCGGTGACTCACCAGGGGGCTGATTGGACTCTGTTGTTTCAGGTGCCACAGGTGTGCATTTCACCTCCTGCAGCCCCTGGCCTCCGGCCGTGCTACCCAGCAGCTGCCCGTTGAGGGGGTCCATGGGGCACTCCGTCAGCTCAGGAGAAAAACAAGCCAAAGTGAGGCTCAAGGTTTCAAATAAAATAGTGGAGCCTTTTCCAGGACAATTTGAAAAAGGGATGTTACCAAAATGAACCTTTCATTTATTATACACTGAGTGGCCAGATTATTATGGTCTCTGAATGCATAATAATCTGGCCACTCAGTGTATGTCCTATGTAATAAAAGGCTAATATGCAAATTGTCCCCTCGACCAGGAGTTCGACCAGCAGGCGGGCCGGCCAACCGCCCATGTCCCCTCCCCCTGGCCAGGCTGGCTGGACCCCACCCATGCACGAATTCATGCACCAGGCCTCTAATATATATATAAATGTATATATATATATATATTTATACACACACACACATACACACATACACACACACACACACACACACACACACACACACACACACACTGACTGAATGGCCAGATTATTATGCATTCAGAGATCATAATAATCTGGCCACTCAGTGTATATATATTTCAGAGAGGAAGGGAAAGGAAGAGAGAGGTAGAAACATCAATGATGAGAGAGAATCATTGATTGGCTGCCTCCTGCACACCTCTACTGGGGATTGAGCCCGCAATCCAGGTATGTGTCCTGACCAGGAATTGAACTGTGACCTCCTAGTTCATAGGTTGACACTCAACCACAGAGCCATGCTGGCCGGGCAAAGTGAACCTTTTAAATTACCCCATAAGTAGATCCATAAGGATAGGTTTCTTAAAAAAGCTAGGTTTCAGAACTAAGTGTTATTAAACCAGGGTTATTAATTCAACAACTATTTATTAAGCACCTACATATTCCAAGTACTGCATTAGGCACTAGCATGCAAAGACGGGTCCTTGTGGGGCTCCTCCACAGCCCGAGAGTCCTCTGTAACCCGGCCATAGACTCAGACCAGAGTCTCTGAACTTCGCAGGTCTTAGTGGCAGGATGGACTCTCCTTGTATTACTGGGCCAACCTCAGACCCCAAATTCTAATTCCAGGAAGCGGATTCTTGTTTGGGACTCTACTTGGTACTGCAGTCCCTTGAGATTGGTATCCTGCCTTGTCTGCCCATTGTGCCATATTGGACTCACACTTCTGGTGTCCTGACCAACAACAGGGTCGCACTATTTGGTGCCAGCCCCTTCCACGCTGACGACTGGCCAGTCCCACATACTCTTGCCTGGCACACTGCTGAGTTCAGGGCTCCCTCCGTCATGTCCTACTGAGTTTGCCTCCGCACCTGCCTCGTCTTCATGGATCTACGAGGGGTTCAACACCTCCTGTCACTGATGAGGACCTCCTGCCACCAACCCAGCAGCAGAAGTTCTGAAGCCAGACTCAACCTCAGGCGGGCGCAATGCTTTCAGCGGGGAGCAAGTGAGGCTTCCAGACTTGGGCAGAAATGGGCTCCAACTCAACTTCCTTCCAGCTGCCAGTGCCCTAATATACTGCTCAGGTTTTTTCTAAGGTTAATGCTTGGCTCCTTTGCCCAAGCTGAAGTGGTGGTGAAAGGCTGAGTGACTGAGCGTGGTGCAGCCCCTTCCTTAAAAGAATTCTTACCCTGGCCCATAGCTCAGTTGGTTAGAGTGTCATCCTAAAATACCAAGGTTGGGGGTTTGATCCCTGGTGAGGGTACATACAAGAATCAACCAGTGAATGCATAGATGTGTAGAACAACAAACCAATGTTTCTCTCTCTCCCCCCCTTCCTCTCTTTCTCTAATATATGTGCATAAGAATTCTCAGTGCTCTTGACTTTACTGAGGTCTGTGAATGTGACTTCTAAAAGGTGAACAGTGACTGGCTTGCATCACAATGCCTTAATGCTATAGCAACTAAATAAGAAAAGAAAAAATGCACCTGGCATATTCTAGGAGGGCCTGTGGAGAGGTCTCTGTTAGTCTCATCCAGGAGGCCTTCACTTAAAAAATAGCCAAAAGAAAGAAAGGAAAGAGCAACATAGCTTCTAGATGTGTTTTTGTTTTCAGTAGGATTTAGTGAAGTTGTTATCCCATGCTTTCAGAAGAAGGCTCCAGACTAAAAATACAGCAATACACTTTTTAAAATGACACAATAAAAAACTGAAAGTCTCCTTTTTGCTTTGGAGATACGCAGTTTCAGACACAAGACAGGCAGCTGTGTCCATACGGATGGCTCTCATTTCTATAGCACAGCTCTCTGCTCATAAATAATGTGTTTGACACGTGTAAGATGCACCAGGGAATCTCGAAAGCAAGAGCTCTACGGACAGTGTCATGCGGTTGCAGGAAGATACTTATCAGAAATGACTGGGCGTTCTTTTTAATGCATAGCAAATGGATCATACCCATCGATAATCAATAAATAAAGAGATCTCATGTAAATAAACACATTTGGTAACAGAGCCATGGCCCCTTCACTGACTAATGTCCAGTGAGCTGGGGTCGATGTCTCCCTGCTGTCAGTGAGGACCAGAATTCATCAAAAAGGACTAAGGCCATCAAATACCTTAACAATTATATAATAGCCTCAAATGAAGTCAGACTTTTGATATTAAACAATCTCATCTTTTCGTAGTGTAGTCTTCGATATTCTAAGAGATTCTTAATGCGAGGAGGGGCACAAACCTTTCCCCCATTCTTCACAGAGCAGAGAGTCATTTCCTTAAAAAGTATAAATCAGATCTGTTCATTCTCTGCTGAAAAAAATCCAAGATCTTCTCTCTACAGAAACATGTCCTAAACTCTTCCCTTGGCCGGCTACCCACTTTGTGAGCAGGCCCCTGGCTACTTCTCTGACCTCTGAGGGCACCATTGCCCCTGGCCCTGGACTCCAGCCACCCTAAGCCTTCTTGATGCTTCTCAAACAACCCTCCCCACACACATCCCCGCTAGTTCTCCCTCCACTCCCCACCTCCAGACCTTTGCACTGCTGTTCCTTATGTCGGTAGCCCTCCCCCTGGGTTTTTGCATCTCTGGCTCCTTCTTGTTATCCAGGTCTCAGCTCACAGCTGCCCTCCTTGAAGAGGACTTTTCTCTCCACTTGCTATAATGTGACACAGATGCCTTTGGTTTATCTCAGGTCATCCTGTTCAATTTCCTTAATATTATCTCCATTCAGAAATTGTGGTCTTGTTCCTTTACTCATTTATGTTAGTTAACAGGGTTAAGAGAACCAATAATTCCTAATAAAAAAATTTTAAACTGAAAATTATAATCATCAACCTAGAAGAATACCTTTTTCTGTGGGCATGATTGCCTGAAAGAAGTTGCCTAATTCATTGCATATTTACTTACCATGTGCCCAGTATAGGAGGAACTTTGGGAGGCCAATCAGACAGTTGGCAAATATTTACTGAATATTTCACGTGCCTGACAGTGTGCCAGCTTGCAGTGGGATACAGTGCTAAACAAAACAAGCATGACTTCTGCTCACAAACTTACAATCAAATAGCGAGTGAGACGTTACAAAGAATGGGAACCCCCTGAGTTCAGGAACCCCTCCAAATCTGTGCTGCAGCCCATGCCTAGAGCAGTGCCTGGCACAGCAGCCTGTGCGAGCTGGTGAGTGAACAAGTGGAATAAATCATTACAAGTGTGAAATGTTTGGCAGAGGAAAATGCAGTGCACCAAATATACAAAATACAAACAAACACGCACAAATACTCCCAAACACACACACACACACACACACACACACACACACACACACACACACGCACCCTCTCTAACTGAGGGCACTCAGAAGTGATCTTTCAGCCGAGACCAGAAGGGTGAGTGAGATTCAGCAAAGAGGAAAGGGTAGGGTAGGGTAGTGAGGTTGTCTGTGCAGGAGACAGAGCAACCTGTGCAAAGGCTCTGAGGTGAGAAAACTGGGCATCTCTGAAGGACTGAAGGCCAATGTGAGTGCTGCGCAGTGAGTGAGGCAGGAGGGACACACGGGTTCACAGGGGTAGCAGGCCCTGGAGACCAGGCCATGGGTGTCCGTAGAAGAACTCTGGACCTTATTCTCTGGTCATAAGGAGCCTCTGAAAGCAGCTTAGTGGCATGGCAAGACTTGAATGTTTAAAGGATTCCTCTGGCTACAGATTGGGGAGGGCAAGGATGGATGCATGGAGGCCAGCTGGGAGCCCGTTGCTATGGCCCAGGTAAGAGGTGGGAAGAGCTTAAATCAAGTGTGGAGAGAATTAGGTGGATTAGAGAGGGACAATCAGTGATGGGATATATGTGGGTAGAGCAGGGAACAGAGAATGTAAAGAATAACACCTTAGTTTCCAGTTTGAGCAGCTGAGCTAGAGCCTTGTACCAAGGTTGGGGAAGTGGAAGTTTGGATGAATTGATTTTGAGGTGCCTCGGAACCTTCCCAGTAGGATTATGGGCCTGGCAAGTAGGTATACAGGTCTCGGACTCAGAAAATAGGTGGGTCACATGAAGGACACTGAAGCCATAGGTGTGGCTGAAATCACTTAAAGATGGACTTTAAAGTAGAAAGAGGAAGGCTAGGCCAGAACCCTGAGGGACACCGCATTTAGTAGACGGGCAGAGCAGGGGTCTGTTCGTGAAGGAGTCTGAGAAGTCACTTTGGAGGAAATCCAGGTGTCCAGGAGCAGAGGGAAGAGAGTGCTCCAGAGAGTAGGGTGTTCAAAGGTTACGTAAGAGGCAGAAATGACAAGCACATCAGAGGTCACCCTACCGAGGGGCAGGGAGAAGTCCAGGAGAGGCCCAAACACTTCACGGCAGCTCTGTCCTCCCGAAGAGTTCCTATTCTGTCTACAGCACTGCCTATCAGAGCCCACCCAGCTCCCGAGTCCTCGCTCCACAGCAGAGCGTGTCAGTCTGTAGCTGGAGGAGAAGCTGGAAGCTGCCCTGCCTCTTCAGAGAGGGTGAGCGAGGGCTGCGGGCCTGGACCTCGCAGCTCCATTTCCATCCCCTCAGGTCGCTGGGTCACGTTTCCTGCTCTTGTTTTCTTCCACCAAATTGCCCGTGTTGGCTTATGCTCACTCAAGTAGTTTTCTCTTTGTTCAACCAAAACGCCTTGGGTAAGCCAAGAGCTCTTGGACTGGCAGGTAAGATGTTGCTTGACCTCTGCCGGCTCTGTTAGAGGTTGCTTTGGCAGTGATTCAGTAGCTTAGCGGGCTTACTGCTAGAGTCTGCAACTCCTAAACCATAAATTAAGAATCCCATGCACCTTCCACACGCACTGAAAGACTCCTTTCTCCCCTATAAATCACGGGAATTCTAAGGCCCTGACAATGCACAGGGCAACCTCCCGCAGTTGTGCCGCTTCCAGGAATTCATTCAGACTTGATTAACTGGAAGGGTGGAGATGGGCTCTGCAGGCTCGTTTTTGGGGTCCTTGGCAAGAAGTGAGAAACATACTTCTCTCTTTTTTAAAATTTGTTTTTGAGAATGCATTTTTATTGATTTCAGAGAGGAAGGGAGAGAGATAGAAACATCAATGATGAGAATCATTGATGGGATGCCTCCTGCATGCCCCACATTAGGGATCAAGCCCACAACTTATACCCTGACCAGGAATTGAACTCTGACCTCCTGGTTCATAGGTCAACGCTCAATCACTGAGCCACTCCCAGCCAAGTGACATACTTCTCTTTTTAAGGCAGAAGTCATGAGGTTCGTTTATCTGAGACATTTTGCATCTCTGATTTTTGTGACAATAAATGAGGTCTGTACTCCCATTTTCACTGAACATCTGACACTGATTTCGCCTCCGAGTGGCTTACATCATGGCTGCCTCTCAGGTTGGAATCATCTTGCTGCCCAACGTGGGTGAAGGTAACAGCTATAGCAAGAGACAGACATGGGTGGAAAATGCATGTGGAGCCAGAAAAGAGGGCACCTGGGGACTGGAGCAATTTCTGATTTAAAATTTGGGAAATGCCTGGTTGAAAATCAGCAAATCTGCTTTAGAAAACAATTTCCTGAAAGGGAAATGTTGATCTTTATTAAGGTTTGAGAGAAGGAAAAAGGGTGTTTCTGAATCCATTCCCTGGCATCCCTCTCCATCTTACAGGTGAACCGAGAGTCCAGCGTCATTTGGAAATGTTCTGTTTTTAGCAAAGTTGGGAACAGCTTTCTCTCCCCTCTTCCTACTTCACCCGATCTGGATGCCTTCCTTTGACACCCCCCAACTCGCCCCCCTGCCTTTTCCTGCACTAGAGGGGATGGAATGGAGAGGGCAGAAGAAGATCCTCCAGGGACACTGGGTAATGCACAGTGTCCCTGGGAATCAAACCCCACCCTCATTTAAAAGTTGGAAACTCTGTCTTGGTTGGAGTTGCTCAGTGGTTAGATCATTGGCCCATGCACTTAAGGGTCACGGGTTCAATTCCTGGTCAAGAGCACATACCTGGGTTGCAGGTTCGATCGCTGGCTCTGGTTGGGGCATGTGCGGGCGGGGGGGGGGGGCAACCACTCGATGTGTCTCTCTCACATCAATGTCTCTCTCTCTCTCTCTCTGTCTCGCCTCTCTTCCCCTCCCCCGTCCCTCCCTTCTACTTTCTCTTGAAAATCAATGGAAAATATATCCTCCAGTGAGTATTAACAAAACAAACAGGAAGGTTGGGAACTCTGCATTTTCAATACTGTTTTTGGGTAGGAAGAGATGAAATTAGAGGACTTCGGGATCTTCTCAATTGCTAACACTCTGTTAACGAAAGGATTGTCAGTGGCACTACAATTGGCCCTCTGTATCTGGGTTCCACTTCAACCAACATTCAGGAAAAAATGGAAAACATTCAGGAAAACATGCCACGTTGTTGCTGATGTGCACTGTGCAGTTAGGCCTCTGACGGCAGTGTCTGTACTGAACACACACACAAGCTTTTTTCCTTGTCATTATTTCCTTAACAACACAGTACAACAACTACTTACATAGCATTTACATTGTATTGGGTTTTATAAGTAATCTAGAGGTTATTTAAAGTTTGCAGTACGACGCACGTAGGTTACAGGCAAATACAGTGCCATCCTACCTAATAATAGACAAATATGCAAATTGACCACACCTTCACTATGCCCAAGCCACACCTACCAGCCAATCAGGGCGAGTATGCAAATTACACAACCAAGATGGCGGTTAATTTGCATACGCTGAGGGAGGGAGGAGTGAAGACTGAAGACAACTTAGAAGGAAGAGGGAGGAAAAGCGGAAAGCAAGGTGGCTGCCAGAGGGAAAGCCCGGGCAGGGCTGGGTGGAGCGGGGCAGGGCGGGGCGGAGTGCAGAGGGCAGCAGCGGCGCGTGAGTGCAGGCACTGCGGCCCCAACGGTGGCAGCAGCAGCAGCGCACGCGGCCGCTTGCAGGATTCTTCCTGCAAATGGGCTACTAGTTTTACATAAAAGATTTGAGCATCCTTATATTTTAGTATCCACATGGGGACCTGGAACCAATCCTCTGTGGTTACTGAGGGACGGACAACTGTGCCTGCTCTGAGGGGATGCCAGTCAGGGGTTCAGTTCCGTTCAAACGAGACCTACTGCTGACTGCCATGTGCTGGGCCTGGGGTAAGTCACTGCCTGGCACAGGAACAGCAGCCCACAGAGTTCCCTGTCCTTGGCTTACCATCTCACAGTGAAGATACAAGCTTTACCATGATAACCAAAGTTCTAGTAAATAGAGCTTTCTTAGTATACAGACTATCCTAATATAGTGTGTGGGAGGGCAATAATTGTGTGATGGCGTTATTATGCAGGAGAGAAAATTCAGTTCCCAGAAAGAAAGAAATCTTACAGAATTGCAGGAGGAGGAGAGTCCTATCTGGCTGGGTGATCAAAATGAGCCTCATAGAAATGACTACAAGTAAAACCTCGGATCCCCTGCTCTTTCCTGCGGCCACTGTAGTCACAGGCTGCCTCCCTCTAATTCAGTGGTCGCCAGCCGGTGGCCCGAGGACCACTGGTGGTCCGTGAGATCCGGAAGGTTGGCGACCGCTGCGTCTAACTCATTTCTCTCTCAGTTGTGCAAGGCGGTTCTTTCCCTGCAAGTGGCAGCTGACCGCCTGATGTGTTTTGCTCTCATGCAGCACATGCCTAATGGCTGCTGGACTGTTTGGAACGTTACCTTCTTTTTCCGGGCTGGTGCTCATCTCTTCCAGCCCTGACAGGTTTATTCCGCTCAGCTCCAAGCTGCCCGGCGCTGGGCTGCCCGAAAACTCAGCTCATCAATTCTGTGTGTGACACCTCAGCCTTGTACCCGAGAGAGTTTGGGGGGATTTGGGCGTGTTTCAGGTCTCGGTGTACGGAGCTGTGTTGATGCCTCATGCTGCTCTGTTGTGTACAGTTTTAAATGGGAAAAGCATGGCTTTACTGACCTTTTCTGAACAAATAATTTTATTTAAGGCTGCTGGGTGTCATTTGGAAAAGAATGTTCTTTCTCTTCTTCCTCTGGGGCTGCCTCAAGAGTTTTCCATTTCAAAATCACACCTCCCCAGTCACGGGACTCTACCCCTCAAAACGCAGACGAGAAAGGGATGGGGCAGCAGATGAGGGGACACGCCGGAGTCTGTGGCTGTCAGTTATCTGGGTTTCACTCGTTTGCGAGAAAGATTGACATCAGAAGTCCTCATGCTCCTTCCATGGTAGTCAGCTCCTGTGGCCCCTGGAGGTCAAGCTCTCCTTCCCAAGGGAAGGCTTGTCTTTCTAGAAAGTGCATGAGGCTCTCCTTTCTCTGGGGCTAGAGCTCCCTCTGAATTCTGTGACGATGGGGGAAGGAACAGCCAAGAAGATGAATCTGTCCCCGTCCCGTCTCCATTTCATCCTTGGATAGCCTCTCACATGTGGTTGTTAAATCACTTAAATCTCAGGGAGCTCGGGGGTTAGATTAACGACTGAAATAAAACCCACACATCTCTAGTCATGTGAGGAAAATGCTGTGGTTTGTTTAACTTTTGATTCTTTGGATGTGATTCATGGGATTTGTTTGTTTGTTTTTTAATAGTACGGTGCGCCCCCCGCCCCCCCCGCCCCATCTCCTCCATGGGGAATATAGAGAATGTCCTTTCCATGGGGCAAAAAAATCATTTTGAAAATAAAGAAAATTTTTCTCTTTAAAAAGAATGTTGAGTTTCCCACAAATCACAGAGATCCGTTTTTCTAGCTATGAACAAAATCCCAGTCCTTTGTAAGCGGAGGAACCTGTTTCAGGAATGGCTAAATTAGCAGGGGCCAAATTCTTGGGGCTTAAGAGTCTGAAATCTGATCCTGGACGGGGAAATGTTTTTCTGGTAAGCAGGATCGCAGCTTAACAAACGGTGGGACACAGTCCCTGTGGTTCATGTTCTGAAGGGGGGTTCAGAAGGTTAACACTGTGGCAGGAGCCCGGAGCTGTGGTGCCTCCTCTTACAGAAAATACTTCTAAAACGACACCACAGAAGCCCTAGCCTCATGAGTACACTCATTGGCCCGATGAGCTTTTTTGTGTTTCCTGATGACCTCTGAGGAATTTTCCATCTCCTTTGAATTCCACCTGGACACACTCTGCTTTTTTCATCTTGGCTTCAGCCCCTCAGTTGTTTCCTCTACAAAATATCTAGGTCTGATGCTACTGACATAGACACATCATTTGGCTGGTCTTAAACCTGTTGATATTTTTTCAAGCAAACAAAGACATGGAACCTCGAATAATATGAGGAACCTCGTATCTGTGTTGGCTGCGTGGTGGACAACCAGCAAAAGTTCCACCCTTCCCCCGCCCCCCAAAATGTGGAACCCTAAAACTTCAAGGAACACAGTTTGCAAACCTTTGTTCCCTAAGCATTTGTCACTTATAATTTCCCTTGGGAGACTGCTTTCCTTCTTCTTCATCTTCTTCTTTCCTATAGAATGTAATTTCTTTCATCTTTATTGTTGAAAGTATTATATACTAGAGGCCCGGTGCATGAAATTCGTGCACGGGGTTGGGGTGTCCCTCAGCCCAGCCTGCACCCTCTCCAATCTGGGACCCCTCAAGGGATGTCCGACTGCCCGTTTAGGCCCGATCCTAGGACTTGTGCATGGGCACTTCTTATTCATGTCTACAAAACCTCCCTGCCTTGGTGAAAACTGTAGGGGAAAAGGCCTTCCTGGGTGGGCTCAAGCCCTGCCCAAGGTGCTGAGGAACCAGGGTGGGGAGCACTCTGCACCGCCGCTGCAGAGCCAACCTCCGGACCTCGGGGTACTCTCCAGTAATGTAACTGCAATCTCCAGGTTTGCCTTCAGAAATTAGTTGTAAGTTACTTCTGATGTGAAACCCTATCTCAGACATTTCCATGTGGTTCCTAAAGATTTTACACAAAACCCATTTACCTCCCTAACCTGGTCAGAACTTTCTACCCAATGGGAGAGGTTTGCTGGGCAGCATCGCCCAGATTACTAACCCCCTCCCTCTCCAATCACTCGGCTGGCGGCAAGGGAAGTTCCAAGGCTATAGTGTGTGTGGGGGATCACTCCATGGGGGTGCACCCTGACACCCCAGGCTGCCTCTTGGAGGGAATAGCTCTGGGGGGCACGGCTGCCTCCCAGGCCTACACCACCCAGCTGCAGATGGGAGCTGATCTCAGAGGGGGCAGGGTGGGGGGGTGGGAGGGAGGTGTATAGGCAGCCTGGGTCTCCCAGGCCCACAGCCCAGGCTGGGACAGGCAGCAGACGGCTCCTGCCATGCACTGGAACCTTGCAGGCCCAATGCCCAGGCCACTGTGGGCAGCTGATGGCGCCGGCCTTGTGCAGTCACCTCCCAGACCCACGGCCCGGGTCGCGGAGGGCAGCTGATCAAGGCAGCTGGTCTCGGAGGGCAGATGATGGAGGCAGCCGGTCTCGGAGGGCAGCCTATGGAGGCGGCCCAGCGCGGGCGCCTACCAGACCCACGGCCCAGGTCTGGGCAGGCAGCTGATGGAGGCTGCCGTGCGCAGGCGCCTCCCAGACCCACGGCCTGGGTCACGGAGGGCAGCTGATCCAGGCAGCCTGTCTCAGAGGGCAGCTGATGGAGGCGGCCGTGCGCGGGCTCCTCCCAGACCCACGGCCCGGGTCCCGGAGGGCAGCCTATGGAGGCTGCCGTGCGCGGGCTCCTCCCAGACCCACGGACCTGGTCCAGGAGGCGGCCGTGCGCGGGCTCCTCCCGGACCCAGGGCCCGGGTCGCGGAGGGCAGCCGATCGAGGCGGCCGTGCGCGGGCTCCTCCCAGACCCAAGAACCGGGTCCGGGAGGGCATCCGATGTTGGCGGCCATGGGCGGGCTCCTCCCAGACCCAGGGCCCGGGTCGCGGAGGTCAGCCGATGTTGGCGGCCTTGGGCGGGCTCCTCCCAGACCCAGGGCCCGGGTCGCGGAGGTCAGCCGATGGAGGCGGCCGTGGGCGGGCTCCTCCCAGACCCAGGGCCCGGGTCCGGGAGGTCAGCCGATGAAGGCGGCCGTGGGCGGGCTCCTCCCGGACCCACGGCCCGGGTCCGGGAGGGCAGCCGATGGAGGCGGCCCTGGGCGGGCGCCTCCCGGACCGACGGACCGGGTCCGGGAGGGCAGCCGATCGAGGCGGCCGTGCGCGGGCTCCTCCCGGACCCACGGACCGGGTCCGGGAGGGCAGCCGATGTTGGCGGCCGTGGGCGGGCTCCTCCCAGACCCAGGGCCCGGGTCGCGGAGGGCAGCCAATCGAGGCGGCCGTGCGCGGGCTCCTCCCAGACCCAGGGCCCGGGTCCGGGAGGTCAGCCGATGTTGGCGGCCATGGGCGGGCTCCTCCCAGACCCAGGGCCCGGGTCCGGGAGGGCAGCCGATGGAGGCGGCCGTGCGCGGGCTCCTCCCGGACCCACGGACCGGGTCCGGGAGGGCAGCCGATGTTGGCGGCCGTGGGCGGGCTCCTCCCAGACCCAGGGCCCGGGTCGCGGAGGGCATCCGATGTTGGCGGCCGTGGGCGGGCTCCTCCCAGACCCAGGGCCCGGGTCCGGGAGGGCAGCCGATCGAGGCGGCCGTGCGCGGGCGCCTCCTGGACCCACGGCCCGGGTCGCGGAGGGCAGCCGATCGAGGCGGCCGTGCGCTGGCGCCTCCGGGACCCTCGGCCCGTGTCCGGGAAGGCAGCCGATGGAGGCGGCGGAGGCGGCCGTGCGCTGGCGCCTCCCGGACCCAGGGCCCGGGTCCGGGAGGGCAGCCGATGGAGGCGGCCGTGCGTGGGCGCCTCCCGGACCCACGGACCGGGTCCGGGAGGGCAGCCGATGGAGGCGGCCGTGCGCGGGCGCCTCCTGGACCCACGGCCCAAGTCGGGCATGAAGCTGATCATGGCGGCCGAGCGTGGGCGCCTCCCCGACCCACGGCCAGTTTCAGGGCTAGAAGAGGATCTGGCTGGAGGGCAAAGCCGCCTCCTAGGCCAACATGCTGGGCTGCTGGCTGCCTTCTCTCAGCGGCAGCCTTCCCTGGGACTGGGGGACTCCTGCGGGCCTGGGCGCCGCCATCTTGTGTCTATGGGCGCCGCCATTTTTGTCCCGGAGTGATGGTTAATTTGCATACTACTCTATTATTAGATAGGATGTCCTCTTTTTCCCCCATTGACCTCTCCCCTCCACCCCCTCCCCAAGCCTTCACCACCTTATTGTCTGTGTCTATGGGTTATGCATATGAATTCATTCGTTGATTCCCCTACCCGCCCCCCCCCCCCGACCCCCATCTTCTCTCTGAGGTTTGACAGTCTGTTCAGTGTTTCTATGTCTCTGGGTCTATTTTCATTCATCACTTTATGTTGTTCATTAGATTCCACATATGACTGAGATCATGTGATACTTATCTTTCTCTGACTGGCTTCTTTTAAAAAAATATATATCTTAATTGATTTCATAGAGGAAGGGAGAGGGAGAGAGCGATTGAAACATCAATGATGAGAGAGAATCATTGATTGGCTGCCTTCTGCACACTCCACACTGGGGATTGAGCCCGAAACCTGGGCATGTGCCCTGACCGGGAATCGAACCGTGATCTCCTTGGGCTGACTGGCTTATTTCGCTTAGCATAATGCTTTCCTTCTTGTTGTTGGGGTCAGGAAGGAGTCACAAACCAAGAGAGGCTGCTTCAGTTGGAAGGAAGGGGTTGGGGGCTCAGGTGGTCTCAGCAACTCCTCCGAGCTTCCCCATCTACCCTGAGAAGGTGTGCCTGGCCACGGGTGTGGATGGTGAAAGTAACTGGTGAGGGAGAAGCGATGACTCCTTAAATCCGGAGAGGTTCATCAGGCAGGTGGTTTAAAGAACCACACTGGGAATTTCCTGAAAGGCAGTCAACACCCGCAGGCCCCGCAGGCAGCTCTGTTTGAGCAGAGGGCTCCAGAGGTCTGAGCTTTAAGCACTGATCTCCCTGCCCCAGGCACAAGATCTAATCCTCAACACACCCTTCTCCTCCCGGTACCTGGTTTCACAGTAACTGTGCGAGATGCCATTTTTTTACCTGGCGATGGTGCTTATTCCTCCAATGGCAACCTGAAACCCATAGTTATGACACTTCAGCCTCATGACCTTGAATGGTAACCTTGAAACTGGGAGCCCTCCTCCACTCGTGGGCTGACTCCAGCTTTCCATCCGGGCATCAGCCGCATCATCCATCTGCATATTCCTCTTTCCAGGTCCCTAACTCCCAGTGCTCCGCCCAGCGTCCAACTCCTGCCACAGCAAATCAGAAAACGAATCACGTTCTAGCTTCCAAGAGTATTTCCTCTGTTTATTTTAATGGTTTTCAGATATATTTTTCTCTTAACTGTTTCCGATCTTCTGAAAAATTGCTCTGAGTGGGATTAGAATGTTGTAGGAGTACGTTCCCCCCTTATTCTCTTTTCCAATGACCTCAGCGATCAGGTTTTGGCTGGTGTGTCTACTGTGAGATACTATGGGTCATTCTGCACGTACCATCTCCTCCCATGAGGGCACTTCCAAACAGCACACACTTCACTGTGGGGCTCTGCGGTTCGCTGGTGTGCTGGCTGCTGTAACTAACTGTGCTTTCCAAGTGGTTCATCTTACAACATTATTCTGGAGCCGAAAGCTAACTAAAAACGTATTAGTTGAAGTGAGGGTGACAGAGTGCTCCTAGGGCTGGTGAGAAACACTCCAAGTGTTACTCTTGGCCTTTCCCTTGTGCCCTGGCATCCACAGCACAGACCTAAGGGCAGAGTGTCTCCTCATGTCATCTGCAGACGAACCCATTTTGAATCCCTTAAGCTTCTGAAGTGTGTGTGGATCAAGAACACAAACTTGAGTGTGAGTAGAATGTCATGTTTATTTTCCTTAATTTTTTCACTTATATCTGAGTACAGTCCCCTTCCCCCCTGGTGGTGGGAACACCCCTCCGACACTGCTGAGGCTCTCTGTCCTTCCTCGGAGTTTGACAGAGCTTCCAGGGCTCAACTCAGTGCCAGCCAGTCCTTTATCTACACTGGTTACCACGGAGATGCCCACTGTCCCAGTCCACCCGGTCCTCTTGAGTGTGCTGCTTTTGTGCCAATCTTGGGGCACAGGAATCTTTGGTAGAGCTGGGAGCTCTGGCACCTGCCATTCAGCCATTTTATATGAACCCTGAAGCCATCACCTTTGATGGGTTGCCATCTCCCCTGGCAATAAGTCATCGATAAATGAAGTACTTCCTTCTGCTCAGGCGTTCGGACTTCAGTGAATAGAAATTCAACATCTTTATTTTACCTTTTGCCTCTGCCACCTCTCATTTCCCCTTACAGACCTACCAAGTTGTTTCTGGCCAACTCTCAGTCATCCTCTGGGTCTCATCTGCAATATCACTGGCCACGTTAGAGGTACCCACGTTGGCACCCTCTCTCCCTGCTCATCAACTTCCCCACTACCTTGTTGTACTCAAAGAATGATTTTCACTGTGATCACCTGGGAAATTGTTTAAATGCAGAATCTCAGGACCCAAACCGAGATTCTGGCTGGTGTCTACTGTGAGATACTATTGGTCATTCTGCATCCATCAGATTAATGGAACTGAATCTTTATTTCGGTAATATCCCCTGGTGGCCCGTATACATGTAAAGTGTGGGGAGCACAGACCTAGCAGATCACGAGCTCCTTGATCAGAAGGACATTTCCCCTTTCCCAGTGCTTAACTCCACAATAAATAAATAGCTGCTAAATGCGTGGATAACCTATAGTAATACTATAGACCAAACATTCAGTGTGCAGTGGCTGTTATTAGAGGAGAGATTATGCCTAAGGTGTGACTTTGGAGCTCTTAAGCTAGACCATGCTGGAGACGGAGGTGGGTTGAGACATCACTTGGTGGAGCCAGAATGGTGGACAAGGCTCAGGTTAGGTAGCCAGGCCCTCAGGTGTAATAACCACTGCAACAGGCATGGTGGGGCCAGGCGGACTTGGTTGGAGAATCTACTGGAAAGCCTGACCCAGGAGGGAGGGGAGCAAAGGCTGAACCAAAGAAATGGAAGAATGGGTAAGGCAACCTCTGTAAGGGTTCCTGAGGGGCATGATGGGAAATAAGTTTGGACAGGTACACTGCAATCCCAATAGCATTCATTCCCCACCCAATATTGAAACACAGATTCCAACTCGATCAAAGACGAGAGCAAAAATATGAACAGAATCTTCATTGTTCTGTGCATTTTTTTCTAATGCATTTGAACTTGAGGTTGGGAGAAGAGCCAAAAATTGGATGAAATCTCCTTTCAAGTTAGCTAGGAAATACAAGATTTTAGTGGTGGCTTTCACACACCTACTTCTCACAGACATGAGCACCTGCCCTGACATTAAGGCACCATTTGAGTAGCTGGGCAGGCGGGCAGCAGGCTGTGAAAAGACTTGCCTGTCTGTGCAGACAGTTCTCTCAGACTGCTCACCCTGAAGGAATGTTTGATGTCGGCCACGTGGGAATTGTCTGGCAGGTGAAGTGGTTTGCTCTTACTGGCATTTCCTTTTCCCCAGGAGATAGCCAGATGCTCTTTTGGGACGCTTGCACATGGGTGCCACATCGGTTATTGAGATTTCTCCTTTTGCAGAACATAAACTCTGTGGGTTGAACCAAGGAGGCTGAGCACTGGACCCAGGCTGGGGAAATGGGAGCAGCGCTGTCTTAGGGCTGCATCAGGGCCCTGAGCTCCACTGCAGATGGGCGTGAAGTCAGGCCTTGGCGGCTTCCTACACACCCTGCCCAGGAGTGCCAGGATCTGCTTTCAGGGGAACACGTAGCACCCACTCTGCCTTTGCTTGTGGCCAACTTGGATGCCCTCTGCTGAAGTTGGCACCTAGGATAATCCATGCATGTTTACAGATTCCATCTTGCCTACACAAGCATGGGGTTCTGCAAGAAAAATCAAGTGTCTTCGCCCATTCCATTCTCTGTGCCTCTAATGAACTCTGAGTTTTCTTCCAAAGCATTCATGGGGAAGGGGCGTCGATTCTGCCTGAAGCCAGGCCTCCCTGTTGAGGCAAAGGAAGTAGAACAAGCTGGGAAGCTGAGTCCTGGGGAACCTGGGGAGGTTCATTTTCCCTTGGACTTCTGTGTTAGGAGGGGGAAGTGGCATGTATTATCTTGAGATCAGCATTCAGCTGAGCTGGGACTTCTTTTGAAGAAGCGGCAGCTGTTGCCTGAACATGAACTGGAGCTCCGTGACAGACACGGCATCGACATTCTCAGGGCAGCTTCACAAGTCCCCGCAGGAATGGAATTATGTGCCCAAATGAGAGATTCGCTTCACAGCAGCCTGGTCACCTGCCTGGTGCACTGATAAGGGGTTGAAAAACTGTATTTCTCCCCAAGACTCCTCCCACCTCTCAACACACACATACCTTCCTGCCCTGTCCCTGACAGACAAAATGAAAATGACAACAATAACAAAACATATGGCCCGTGTTTCCTCCCTAAAGATGCTTGTAACTGAGACTATTGGGTTTTTAGTACCACTCATTGTAAATGACTTTATTGACACCAAGTTAAACAGATGAAATGTGGGCTCTGGTATAAACCCAGTCTAGTTAGAATTCCAATCTTGCCCATTAGTGGCAAGTTACTTAATCATATTGAGTCTCAATGTCTTCAGATAAAATGGGGATAATAATAGCACCTACCCCCTAAAATTTACTGAGAGAGTGCAATAAGACCCTATATTTAAAGGCTTAGCACACAGTCCTTTGAGATGCACTATTTTTTTTTTTCGTTTCATAGAGGAGCATACCCTCCTTCTGCTCAATGAATCAGCGCAGTGGACAGGTCAGCTTGCAGTCAGTCTTCCTTACTTATTCTATGCCTTTTCTGGTCTACATTTTGAGCTCTCTGAGGTTTGATTGATGAGCAGATGGGAAAATGTATGCTTGAAATGCATTAAGTTTGAAAATGCCTTGCGGACAGGGGTGCTAGGAAAAGAAAAATGAAGTGAGGAGAGGGCTGGTGAAACGGCTGCAGGCTTTCTGATGGACACACTGGATACTGTCTCCCACCCCACCCTGACCACATCCAGGTTGGCAAAGCCCACTGTATTGGGCTTCAGGTTATAAATATGGGTCTCAATCCATCATCAGCCATGCTGGAGTCCACTCGTGTTTTCTTCTGACGTGATTTAACTTGGTCTGACCATTTTTATGTTTCGCTACAAAGATATTAATCTATTCAATTCCAAGCTACTGTCACTGGTGCTGCTGGGGGTATTATGTAATAGGCAGTATATGTTCCATATTACCATTTTTTATTTCTGAAAAATCCCAAATTCTAGACTAAATCTGCCCCCAATGACTTTAAATAGGATTTTTCTCTGACAAAACTAACTTGAAGTCGTTTGAGCAAATAAACACTAAATTGGAGGTGGTAGACAAGACATTTATTTCAAGGATTGCAGGCATATCTCCCAGAGCTGAAATACAAGTGCCTCCAGAAGGGGATGGACACAGGCCTGGGAGATGTAGCAAGGCCTGTCTAGAGTTCTGTGCTATGGGCAGAAGCATGGATGGCTGCCATTGATGCAGAGTTATAACCTTGGGGCCCTTTCTATAGCAAGTGGGAGGAACCTAATTTGTGCATGTAAATTAATAGATTGGCTTTCCAGTCGGATATATTCCTTCCTGCTGGCCAACGCAAATTGTACGTCCCCATTAAGGCCATCATCCCAACTGGCCTTTTGTAGACTCTTGATGGTGGTCCTCCGAGGCTCTCCTGAGCTCCAGCAGCCCTGTTAACGGAGCAGCCGGGGTTTCTGTGCAGTTTGTGGCTGGCCCCGGTGATTTCTCCATGGGGTTTGACAATAGCAGGAACCACTGGGAGTTGAATCATGCCCACAGTCGTGGGGTTTGGTTCACATGAGAATAGATGGAAATGAAGTAAAATGAGAGAAAGATGGCAGAAAGCATTTGAGTTGACATGCGGCTGCCTACCCTGATTCTCAGTATTCCCGTGGGCCTGCAGTCTGACTCCCCACATTATCTCTCCTTTCCAAGTCCGCAGGCCTTGGGGCCGGCCTTCACTGGGTCATGACTATTTGACATGTTTGGGATGAACCTCTGAATCAGCCTAATTATTTCTCTTCTAAGTATATTGTCTTTAGTCTTAGTGGCTTTAAGAAGCCACAGAAACCTCTCTAAATGTCCCTTTTCCATTTTCCTTCTCTTATCTAACAGCACCCTACATAGGCGTAGGGATGTCGGGGCTAAATCAATTTGGGTGATGGTCACCTGTCAGGAAGCTGGAGCTTTGAGAAGTACCTGGACAGGGTGCATAGACATTAGTGATGAGAGGGTGCAGACGCTGGAGCCAGCCTTCCGGAGTCACATCTTAATTCTTCCACTTACTAGCTATATAACCTTCGAAGAGTCACGCAACCTCTCTGTGAGTTAACATGTGTTATTTATGCATTTCTTCACCTGCAAAGTGGGTGTACTTCATGTCTTTGTGAGGTTTAAATGAGTTCATATATGTGAAAGCACTTAGAAAGTACCTGGCATATACAATTTAGATAAATATTTGCTACTTTCCTCCTATAAAGTGTAGATGTTCTTATTCATTCGTTAAACAAATATTTGGTGTCTACTATGTGAAGGCATTCTGAATGGGTGAACAGTTCATCTGTCTTCTAGTCTCCTGGTGAACACAGGTGTTAGACAAGTGATTACACATGTTATGAGTTCTATGACAAGCATTATGCACTCTAAAGTGATTAACAGAAATCAAATAATAATAAATCCTACTTTATTGTCTTTTCTCTTTAAATGCTTCATGTATTCTCCAGGGATTAGGGTATAAGTAGAGGTGAGCATGTCTTAGAACAATAGTAATATCAATAGTTGCTTGCTAGGGATAAGGAGTAATTTAAATCTTGGATAAGTTTTGTGTGTGTGTGTGTGTGTGTGTGTGTGTGTGTGTGTGTGTTTAAAATATATTTTTATTTATTTCGGAGAGGGAGAGAGAAATAGAAACATCAATGATGAGAGAGAATCATTGATTGCCTGCATCCTGCACACCCTCTACAGGGGATCGAGCCTACAACCTGGGCATGGCATGTGCCCTGACCAGGAATTGAACCATGACCTTCTGGTTCATAGGTCGATGTTCAACGACTGAGCCATGCAAGCTAGATGATAATTTTTTTTAAAGAGTTACTATCCTACCTTATGTATGGGGACCAAAGGTATCTACAGAACAGGTGAAATTATTGTATTTACTTGCAATAATAATGATAATAACTGGAAGACTTGTAATGCTTAGTGGCTCATGTTTTTACCCTGGATTGTCCCAACTATGATGTAAAGTCAGCAGGGCAGGATTTATGCCCAATTTACAGACAAGGAAACTAAAGCCCAAAGTAGTAAAATGAGTGACCCCAAGTCACAGGCAGGGTGAGTGCCTGACACAGAATCAGCACCAGGAATGTTTATTGGAGAGAATGGCATCCGGCCACCCTGCGTTTCCGTGGAGTGGTCCTTTTGTTCTCTGTGCAGAACATAGCCCAAACCTACACCCTGCAGTAGCTTTACAGTTCATGCTGATTTCATTTTTTAATCATTTTTCTTTTTCAGTCACAGTTGAAATACAATATTAGTTTCAGGCGTATTAGTGATCATCCTGAAAACCTCATACCTATCTGACACCATACATAGTTATTAGGATATTATTGACTATATTAGAGGCCCAGTGGCTGGGCAGGCCGATCAGGGGATGCCCACCCATCACCCCTCTGCCACCGCTGGCCTCGCCCCCCGCCAACCTGTCTTTCCACCGTTCGGTCGATTTGCATATTACACTTTTATTACATAGGATTCCCTATGCTATACTTTACACCCCCATAAATACATGCTTATTTAATTTTATTAGGATGACGATGGATACTGCTTCTGTGAACAGCACTTTTTTTGTGACCTTATCAAGTCCCAACAGTTATATACCCTTATCTTTTTCTATCTATAGATTCAAGACATAGAAAACTAATTTTCAAAACACATCTTTAAAAAATTTTAAGTACATTTAATAACTTTTAAAAATCACAATATACTGTTTTCTGGTGTGTGTTTTTTTTCTTTAACTGCAATTTAAGGCAAAGAACAATGCGTGATGTACATGCTTCAACCGGTGCTAGGATTATCTCTTCCAGATGCTGTCTTTTCAAAGCCATTAATATTCACCGGAGGCTGATCTCACAAAGATTGTCATACAGAAAGCTTAGGAACTGCATCACTCCCTTGACTTGTTGGCAAGATATAAAACCACATATTGCGAAGGAGTGAAAGCAGGAAGATAAAATCCGTCTGCAGCTGTCTTGCTTAAAAATGATGGCTTGGTCACAGTGCACCAGTACCTTTAACTTCCTCAGGATGCCCCAACTTAACCTAGTCAGACTACAGCAGCAGGATTAGAGAAATGACACCGAGATAGGTGTTCCGCATATTTCACCTTCACCAAACGCCTCTGTTGTAAGTCTCTGAAAGTAAGTAGTAACGTTGGACTTAATTTATGCATGAAGTGGTGGCTACTTGGTTTATTCTAATGCAGACAAGGTAAAGTGAATGAGCTCAGGAAACTCTGGGAAATGAAAGTTCAAGTGTAAATTGCTTAGCTAGCCATCTGTTTGGGAAGCAAGATGGGCCCTAGATGTGTAAACTGAATTGAATATTCAGTCCTTACCATTTTCCATTTATAATTTATTGATCTGAGGAGAGGTAGCATCCAATCACCTACTCCTGCATTTATTCATTCCCTCCCTCAGCAATGTCCCAGGCACTATCTTGACTTCTCTCTCCTTCCCCCTCCTCTTCCCTTCCCCCTCCCTCTATCTCTCCTCCTCCCCCCTCTCCCTCCACCTTTCCTTTCCCCTCCCTCCCCCTCCCCCTCCCTTCATATCTCTCTTTCTCATTCATTTCAGGATTTTGTGTTTCAAAGCAGTACATCCTAGTGCTAATAATATAAGCAACACCTAAAGTCTCAAGTCTCAAAAAAATTGTTTCTTTTACCCCTCAACCGGGACTCCCGCCCCCCAGTTCAAAACTCCAGATGTCACTAAAGATAAAAACTTGGTATCTTTCTTTACTTTTCCTTTGCTTATTCGAACAGTCATAAGCACATTTACAGATTTATGGTGGTGCTTGTCTTTTGTTTTTACTTTATAAAAATAGAGGAAAAAAAGACTCCATGGGTTCTGCACAACCCTTCAGATTATATCTAAAGTGTGTAAGAATGCAGTCTATAGTCCGAGCATCTATAGCTTTACCAGATTGTCAGAGGTAACCCCACCACAACCCCAAATTAAGTAACAGCCATTTAAACTTCTGAAAATCCCAAAACATGGGGATTAGACCAGACGCTCTCTCAGGTCCCTTACTAGTGCCATTTCGCCAATTTTGCTCATATTCAAATCCAAGAAAAGCTTCTTTTCCCGAGATGCCACTTCCTAGATTTCTCTTTTTAATTGATCCTTACGCACACTTATAATAAAGTTTTAGGCCCTTCGAGGTTATGAAGGAAATCTTAATGCTTAAAAGAAATACTTGATTTTTTTCATGAGTGTAGTTTATTAAATTATAATCATTCATAATTCAATAATATTTGTACATTGAAAACTATGATGTATAATCGTTTTATCAGTCAGAATAATGTATTAACCCAAAATACATTTATGGTCACATAATAAGAGGATGAAAACATATTGCAAGAGTTTAGTAACTATAGATAACTCAAAGGTGACCACATATGAAAAGCAAATCTAATCCCTATGTCTGTACGAGTTAGCTAAATAAGCGCAAAAATTCCCAAATTAAAGCCTCTATGAGTGATGATAGAATCCACTCATCATGCAATGTAGAACCAAGCGGGATGAAACCGTGTTTTCCTCCGCAAGGCAGCCCTTCAGTGAAGTAGATGTACATCTTTGTGGTGTCCCCAGGCGATGCAATGGCTTTCAGATCCAACGCCAGGCCATGTGAGTCAGCTAGGGCTTTTCCCATCTGCAAGTGACAATGAGGATCTTTCTCCCTCTGCTAGCTTGTAGGGTCAACTACTGCAACATGTAGGCTGATATAAAATATAATGCCCACCTCATTTAATTTTTAGTGATCCCACCCTAAATGGATCAGAGACTATTTCCATCAGTGGGCAAGAGCACTTTTAGAGAGAGAAGTCATGGATGGGAAAATGTGGAGACCAGCAAACCAAGTCCTCCTCTCTCAAATTTTATTTTATAATTTGACATAATCTTAGACTTACAGATAAGTTACAGAAATAGTCCACAGAGTTTCCATATACCATTCAGCAGACCGCTCCTAATGTTAACATACTACAGAGCCCTAGAGCAACTTTCAAGCCCAGGAAATCGACACCGATTAAATAATAATTTTAAATATTTTTTTCTGAAAGAAAATAGTAAAATTTTACTTTTAGCTTATGTTTGAGAAAACATTGGTATTTTGTCTTTTTTTTTTTTTTTTGGTATTTTGTCTTTACAGATTGTGTGCACACATAAAGCCATTTTATAAAATTCCTTCATTCTAAAGGATTTTAAAAGCCACAGTTAGAGGACAGTTGCGCCCCGCTCTCCTGCAGAATGTTTTCATTTTGGTTAAGAATTTTGAAGATCTGAGCAGCAAGCCCTACACACAGCTGCTTGGAAGGCCGACGTGCATTTGACTTATTGGGGAGGAAAAACCCCTGTGACCGAGCCATCTCATGTTGATGCTGCTGATTTAAGCCGTGAGGCAGCACTTTGAAAATTACACCATGTGTAACCGGTTCTTTACCACCAGAGCCAGGGCCAGAGGGAGTATACCCTCAGCTGCAGGAGCCAAGAAAAACTGCCTTTCTTTCAAAATTCTGACATTTTAAACCTAATCCCTGTATTAGCTTTGCTGAGGCAGGAGGCGGGTCTTGCCTCATGGGGGTGGGGGTGAGGGGACCGCAGGGGACCCTCGGGGTCACCCCCTGCCCAGCCCTCGTTGAACGGAGGCCATAGGTTTCCGAATGGGTTCTCAGCGGCTGCAAACATCTGTAACAATCTGGCGTGGAGATGAATGAGCCCCCCGGGTTCGCGGCTGCCTGCATCCACCCAGGCCTGGGCTTTGGACAGATGTTTGTGCTCTGTACACTGGGAGGTGAATGTGCAGCTTCACGGCCCGATGTCAGGGATGCTGGTGACTCACAGTATTGCTCTGAGGTCCTCCGAAGCCAGTGAGTGCTACCTGTACTGGTTGGCATCTGTTGGCAAGAGCAGGCACACGTTTCTCCATCAGAACCCACTCAGATGTACAGGGCGTGGCCTGGAGGGCAGATGTCACAGGGCACTTTGCTGCTCCCAAGCTAACGGAAAGCTTGACTCCGGCCAACGCAAACGTCAGTTTCTAAAATACATCTCAGAAGCCAGCAGTTGCCTTCTGTTCAGTGACACACCTCAAAGAATCCAGCGCTCTTTGGAAGGCCGTTTTAAAAGAGCCTCAGCAACTTGCTGAGCCTGGAATGTATTAGGGGTCCCCCTCTCCACCCTGCACCAAACGTGCTTCTGCAAGATTCTCCAGCTCACAGTTCCGCCAAGACCTTCTGCCAGGGGCTCAGGCCAGAAACCTGGAAAAGTCCTTGATTCCTTCCTCTCCCCCGCCCCACCCTCAGTCTACTCTCAGTCTCTCCTATTGCTTGTGCCTTCTAATGCACGCCTCTTCATGGCCATTTCTGTGGTTATTTCACTGCTGCAGCACTCTCCGATTTTGTTTCCCAACCTCACTTGTGACCCCTCTCCAATCCGTTCTCTTCAAAATAGCCAAGAGTAAGCTTCTAGAACAAACCTCCCCCTTATGTAACTAGTCCACGAGTGCGTGGTCGGCAAACTGCGGCTCTTTGGCCCCTTGAGTATGGCTCTTCCACAAAATACCACAGCCTGGGCGAGTCTATTTTGAAGAAGTGGCATTAGAAGAAGTTTAAGTTTAAAAAATTTGGCTCTCAAAAGAAATTTCAATCGTCATACTGTTGATATTTGGCTCTGTTGACTAATGAGTTTGCCGACCACCGCACTGGTGGATACAAGTAGTGTTACAGCCAAAGTATAGCTTTATTCTTTGTCTCCTACTGTTTCTTTAAAAAATGTCTTCAGGGTGGTGGTCTCCCCACTTGTTCTCAGACAAAATTCTTACAGGCTGTGGCTTTTCGCATTCACTCTCAGGTAATGGCAATCGGACATCAAAATCGCAAGAAAGTCAGAATTCAGTAGTGAGAATGAATCCAATCCAAGCTAACAATAATATTTCAAAGTTAAGACTCCCCCTCCTATGTCTGCCCCCGCCCCACGCTGTGCTGAGATGCACAGCTGGGCTGTGGGCCGCAGGGGCAGGAGCAATGGAAAGGCGGCAGGAGTCCACTCCTGCTCCTCGGCCCCTCCTCCCACCGTGGACCGCTGCTCTGTTCGCTCCCAGAGTTGGGGGTTTTGCACTCTTGCGTGGTCAGGTGGCCTTATGCTTTCTGGCCCAAGGCATGGCAAAGGCCAACCCTGTAAAGGGAACCTTTCAGAGCAGAATCCATCTGAATGGACAGTCCGGCTTGCTCCACTCACGGTCCAATCCGCTGTGGCCGCGGACGATGGGAGGTGTCTCCGTAGGTAGGGCTGCCGTGGGTGCCAACGCCACGGGTCTGTGTGCGGGTCATCGGAATTGAACTGAGAAGTAGGCCGCTGCGATCCAGTGACATTGGGATGAGCTGTAGTAAGCTGAGCGAACCCGTCGGTCACCGTTTCTGCGTAAAGCAGGATGGACGTAGCCCTCGCCTTCATCCTGAGAGGATGCTGCAGGACCGTCAGCCCGGAGCCTGGTCATTCTCTCCCAGCACAGAAAGGAAAGTTCTCTTTGGATTTATGGCTGTAAACCCAGAAGACCGCTTTGGGGAAAGTGAAACTTAGCACTTTAACCAGGAAGGAAGGAAGGAAAGGGAAGGGAAGGGGGGGGAAGAGGAAGGAAAAGGAAAAAACCCTAAAAACTACAGAAACAAAAGGAATTGATTTGCGGTGCTGAATGTGTCCTCGTGACCTAAAGTATAGAGGAAGCGTCAGGAATGGCTTGTTGGATGACAGTGAAGCGTTTGAATGTAGAAAGATGGGGGCTCTGTGGTGGAGCCCACTCCCGCCCCTGGAAGAGTCAGCCCGGAGGTTTTAAAGGTATTTCTCTGGAAAAGAACCTCCAGTGAGGAAGCAGACCTGGCCAGCCATGTCTCCGTCCCCGGAATCTGAGTCCCCCTGTGACCACTGCACTGGACAGGAGAGGTACGCTGCTCCTCGTTTTCATTTTATTTTATTTATTTAACATAGGGCAGATTTCAAGACCAAGTATTTGTTATGTCCTTGGCCCCACATGATCCTGCCACACACTACCTGAATTGTTTCACTTCACTTTGTTTGACTGCAATAAACACACCAATAATAAATGGTTTGGGGCTAACAAGCACCCTCTATTTTTCTTAATTAAAAGACTTTCTTTAGAGCGGTTTTAGGTTTACAGAAAATTAAGCAGATAATACGCAGTTCCATTATGCCTCTTACCCCTCACAGTTTCTCCTATTGTTTACATCTTACATCAGTGTGTACGTTTGTTGCAATGGAAGAACCAATGGATTCATTATTGTTAGCTGAAGCCCACAGTTTGCAGTAGGCTTCACTCTGTTGCGCCATCTATGCGTTTTGACAAGGGGATAATGTCATGGATCTACCGTTACAGCATCAGGCAGAACAGTTTCCCTGCCCTGAACTCCCCTGGGCTCTGCCTTCGCATCCCTCTTACTTACTTGTTTGTTTATATTTGTCATGCTCAAGCGCGAACCAGGCCCTTCCTGTTGGTTCACTTAGGACAGCCGGCACTGCCTCGGATTTTCAAAAGACTCTGCCAAATCCTGAGGGAAATCAACAAGACAGTTTTAGGCAGTCATTAGAAATCATGTTTTCAAAGAATTTTTATGCAGTATAATGTTAAAGAGAAATAGGATACAAGCTTATATATAGTACATGATTCATGTATGGTAGTATAATTAATGCATGCTTAGTATAATTTATATGTATCTAGTACAATTCATATATATACAGTATATATATATATATATATATATATATATATATATATATATATACACACACACACACACACACATACACACACACTAGAGGCCCAGTGCACAAAATTGTGCACTTGGCGGTGGTGGGGGTGATCCCTCAGCCCAGCCTGTGCTCTCTTGCAGCCTGGGAGCCCTCAAGGGATGACCATCTGACAGCTTAGGCCCAGGCCTAAGCCGGCAGTTGGGCCTAAGCCAGCGGTCGGACACCCTTAGCACTGCCATGGAGGTGGGAAAAGCTCCTGCCACCGCTGCTGCACTTGCTAGCCATGAGCCTGGCTTCTGGCTGAGAAGCACTCGCCCTATGGGAGCTCACTGACCACCATGGGGCAGCTCCTGCATTGAGCGTCTGCCCCCTGGTGGTCAGTGCGCATCATAGCCACCAGTCATTCCGCCATTCCATCAATTTGCATATTAGCCTTTTATTATATACTAGAGGCCCAGTGCATGATTGAATCATGCACGTGTAGGGTCCCCTACACGAATCGCGGGGGAGCTGGGTGCCTGTCCGCTGGTGCACCAGGCCTTTCAGAAGCCTCCGGCTCGGCGGAGGCTTCTGAAAGGTCTGGTGCCAAAGCAGACAGGCACCCAGCTCCCCGACTTTTGATGGTCCGCGGCCGCTGAGGGGGGCTACCCTGCTGTTGAGAGGTGCAGGGGGCGGGACTCCCGCCCCCTGCGCCTCTCAACGGCCGCTGAGGGGGGCTGCCATGGACACCTGGCTACCCTGCCATTGAGAGGCACAGCTGGGTGTCCGCGGCAGGCCCCCTCAGCAGCCGCGGATCTGGCCGTTGAGAGGCGCAGGGGGCGGGAGTCCCGCCCCCTGCGCCTCTCAACAGCAGGGTAGCCCCCCTCAGTGGCAGCGGATCCGTGCCTCTCAATGGCCGGATAGGCCACCCCGAGTCCCGCCCCCCAGCCTCCCGCCGCCCAATCGTGGGCGTAGCGGAGTGATGGTAATTTACATGTTACTCTATTATTAGATAGCACTAGAGGCCCGGTGCACGATATTCGTGAATGGGGGTGTGTGTCCCTCAGCCCAGCCTGCACCCTCTCCCATCTGGGAGCCCTGGAGGGATGTCCGACTGCCCGAAACGGGCAGTCGGACATCCCTCTCAAAATCCAGTACTGCTGGCTCCCAACTGCTCGCCTGCCTGCCTGCCTGATTGCCCCCAACCACTTCTGCCTGCCAGCCTGATCACCCCCTAACCACTCCCCGCCAGCCTGATTGCCCCTAACTGCCCTCCCCTGCAGGCCTGGTCACCCCTAACTGCCCTCCCCTGCAGGCCTGGTCCCTCCCAACTGTCCTCCCCTGCAGGCCTGGTCTCCCCCAACTGCCCTCCCCTGCAGGCCTGGTCCCTCCCAACTGCCCTTTCCTGCTGGTCTGATTGTCCACAGCTGCCCTCCCTTGCAGGCCTGGTCCCCCCCAACTGCCCTCCCTTGCAGGCCATCTTGTGGTGGCCATCTTGTGTCAACATGGGGACAGGATCTTTGAACACATAGGGGCAGCCATCTTTGTGTGTTGGAGTGATGGTCAATTTGCATATTACTCTTTTATTAGATAGGCTAGAGGCCTGGTGCACGGGTGGGGGCCGACTGGTTTGCCCTGAAGGGTGTCCCGGATCAGGGTGGGGTTCCCTTGGGGTGTGGGGTGGCCTGGGCAAGGGGCCCGTGGTGGTTTGCAGGCCAGCCATGCCCCCTGGTGACCCAAGCGGAGGCCCTGGTATCTGGGATTTATTTATCTTCTATAATTGAAACTTTGTAGCCTTGAGTGGAGGCCAGGGCAGGCCAGGGCAGGCGGAAAGCTTGGCTTCCTCCATTGCTGGGGAAACCCAAGCCTCCTGCTCACTCTGTGGCTGCAGCCATCTTGGTTGGGTTAATTTGCATACTTGCTCCTGATTGGCTGGTGGGCGTGGCTTAGCGTAGCAGAGTGATGGTTAATTTGCATGTTTCTCTTTTATTAGTGTAGACTAGAGGCCTCGTGCATGAAACTCGTGCATGGGGGGGTCCCCCCCCAGCCCAGCCTACACCCTCTCCAATCTGGCACCCCTCAGGGCATGTCCGACTGCCGGTTTAGGCTTGATCCTGGGGATCGGGCCTAAACCAGCAGTCAGACATTCCTCTCACAATCCAAGACTGCTTGCTCCTAACTGCTCACCTGCCTGCCTGCCTGGTCACCCCTAACTGCCCCCCCTGCTGGCCTGGTCACCCCCAGTTGCCTCCCTCTGCCAGCCTGGTCACCCCCAACTGTCCTCCCCACTGGCTTTGTTGCCCCTAACTGCCCCCGCCCACTGGCCTGGTTGCCACCAACTGTCCCCCCTGCTGGCTTGGTCACCTCTCACTGCCCCCCTCTGCCAGCCTGGTCGCCCCTCACTGCCCCCCCCCCCCCCTTGCTGGCCTGGTCGCCCCATGCAGCCTGCTGTTCAGTCATTTGGTCATCCCTCACTAAGCCCCCTGCTGGCCTAGTTGTCCCATGCAGCCTGCTGTTCAGTCGTTTGGTCATCCCTCACTCACCCCTCTGCTGGCCTTGTCACCCCACGCAGCCTGCTGTTTGGTCGTTACTGTGAGGGTGTCCTGACCAATTTGCATACTATCCTTTTATTAATATAGAGGACAAGAGAAAGAGAAAATTAGGTCACCAAGTTGATTGAGCAGCACTCATCTCTTGCTGATGTGATTATGAGCAATGGTCTTTCTTTCTTCTTATGTTTCTGCATCTTCCAAATTGTCTACAGTGATCATCATTAATTTACAAACACGAAGATAGCGACACTGGTGTGTGTGCCTGAAGACCAGCCAGGCAGCCTTCTTCTCATCGACAAGGCTCACTGGGAGTAATGGGGGTGCAGAGCCCTGGTCAGAGCATTCTCTCTTGAGGGCCCAGCTTGCTGTGCTTAACTCCAGAAATATGTGAGCTATGCATTCATCACAAGAGCAACTGTACTCCTAAACAGAGAGAATTTCCAGAAACTCAAGGCAAAAATCCTCTTTTCTAAAAATTTCCTAGCCAGGTGCATCTGAAAACTCTTGAACCAGGTCACTGAAATATCCCCTTCCCACCCTTGTCGTCACACCGTATTCATTTCAGTTGCACTGTGCTGCCTGTACATCTAGGGATACCTGGCCCCACTGAAGGAGGATGAGCTGAGTGTGGCCTGCCGACAGCTGGCATCTTTTCCTCCCTCAGTGCCTGGGGCAGAAATGCTTGCTCACTTTGAAATCAAATGACAGAATAAACAGGCACTTGCTCCCATCCCAAGGGTTCTTAGTGATTGGCTGCTGAGGTCTAGCTCTGGGACTGATTTCCTTTATGATCAAACTTTTAAAAAATCTATTTATTTTATTGTGGATATATATATATATATATATATATATATATATATATATATATATACTAGAGGCCCGGTGCACGAAATTCGTGCACGGAGGGGGGTTGTCCCTCAGCCCAGCCTGTACCCTCTCCAATATGGGACCCCTCAAGGGATGTCCGACTGCCCGTTTAGGCCCGATGGGATCGGGCCTAAACGGGCAGTCGAACATCCCTCTCACAATCCAGGACTGCTGGCTCCCAACTGCTTGCCTGCCTGCCTTCTTGATTGCCCCTAACCACTCTGCTGCCAGCCTGTTTGCCCCCAACTTCCCTCCTCTGCCGGCCTGGTCACCCCTAACTGCCCTCTCCTGCAGGGTTGATCACCTCCAACTGCCCTCCCTTGCAGGCCTAGTCCTTCTCAACTGCCCTCCCTTGCAGGCTGGGTGCCTCCCAACTGCCCTCTCCTGCTGGCCATCTTGTGGTGGCCATCTTGTGTCCACATGGGGGCAGGATCTTTGACCACATGGGGGCAGCTATATTGTGTGTTGCAGTGATGATCAATCTGTATATTACTCTTTCATTAGATAGGATACCTCCAAAGCACAATGAGTAAGAATCTGAAGGTTTATGTGGCTTCTATTTGGTTTCTAGGACAAAGTTCTTTCCTTTACCCACCACTCACTTCTCTCCTTTTACTCTTGAATGTTAATTTCAACATAATTTTTGTAACACCTCTTGAAAAGGATCCCACCAAGTTTTTGATAGTCCACATGATAAAACTTACAGAATAATACAGCATGAGACTTTCATTCTCTCACTAACTTCTTCATATAACTGTAATTCCTCAGCCTCTAAAGAATGAAAAAGGAAAATAAAAGTGCCTTCTCTCATTCCAAGGCCTTTCTCAGTCAGGCAACCACAAAAAGAAAGAATGAGCCTACAATTCATGTCATGAAATCTCTATCAGGCATAATTCAAATCAAATCCCATCATGCAAAGTCTGGGATACTTAAAATGTATAAGAGAACAGTGGTGACCTGGGGGAGAACTTATGAAACCTTGTCTCCTGCTTTTGCTGACTATTCTTTTCCTTATGCTAGACTCCAAGTCCCTATCGGGGACTTGGTCAGGCGGCTGTGGGTGCTAACCCACGCCACCTGGATCCGTGATCCGGTACCTGGGCAGGCCTCTGCGGGTGCTAACCCATGACGCCTGCCATGGTCTGTGATCCATGATCGTGGACCTGGGCAGCCTGCTGCAGGCTTTAACCCACGCTGCCTGCCCTGCTCTGAGATCGGTGATCACGGACCTGGGCAGCCGGCTGTGGGCTTTAACCCACGCTGCCTGACCTGGTCCATGATCCCTGATAGGGGCTTTAAGTCAGCTGCCACTGGCAATGGCTGACTCGAAGCCCTTATCCAGGACCTGGTCAGGCGGCTGTGGGCGCTAACCCAAGCTGCCTGCCCTCGTCCGAGATCGGTGATGGCGGACCTGGGCAGGCAGCTACGGGCGCTAACCCTCGCCGCCTTCCCTGGTCCGTGATCCCTCATCATGGACCTGGGCAGGCGGCTGCAGGCCTTAACCCACGCTGCCTGCCCAGCTCTGAGATCAGTGATGGACCTGGGCAGGCAGCTGTCCTGGTCCGTGATCTGTGATCGTGGACCTGGGCAGCCGGCTGCCGGCCTTAACCCACGCCGCCTGCCCTGGTCCGCGATCGGTGATGGCGGACCTGGGCAGGCGGCAGCGGGCGTGAACTCACGCCGCCTGCCCAGGTCCGCGATCGGGGATGGCGGACCTGGGCAGGCGGCAGCGGGCGTGAACCCACGCCGCCTGCCCAGGTCCGCGATCGGGGATGGCGGACCTGGGCAGGCGGCTGCCGGCCTTAACCCACGCCGCCTGCCCAGGTCCGCGATCGGGGATGGCGGACCTGGGCAGGCGGCTGCCGGCGTGAACCCACGCCGCCTGCCCAGGTCCGCGATCGGGGATGGCGGACCTGGGCAGCCGCCTGCCGGCCTTAACCCACGCCGCCTGCCCAGGTCCGTGATTGGTGATGGCGGACCTGGGCAGGCGGCTGCCGGCCTTAACCCACGCCGCCTGCCCTGGTCCACCATCATGGCTTGGATCTCACTGACATGGGTGCTGCCCTTTCCCCCCCGCCATCTTTGCTGGTTTAACGTGTATATTTGCTCCTGGTTGGCCGGTGGGCGTGGCCGGTGGGCGTGGCTTATGGGTGTAGCGAAGGTGCGGTCAATTTGCATATTACTGTTTTATTAGATAGGATAACATAAAACTCACCATTTTTCCTATTTAAATGTATAATTTAGTGCATTCACCATATTGTACATTCACAATATTGTTCAACTGTCACCACTCTCCATTTCCAGAACTTTTCATCACCCCAAACATAGACTCTGCACCCAGTAAACACAAACTCTCCAGCCCCCTCTTTCTCCCTGTCCCTGGTAGCTTCTATTCGACTTTGTCTCTTCAAAGTTGCCTATTCTAGGTACCTCATATAAGTGAAATCATATGACATTTGTTCCTTTGTGCCTAGCTTATTTTACTGAGCAAAAATGTTTTCGACGTTCGTCCATGTTGGAGCTTGTATCAGAATTCCATTCTTTTTTTAGGCTGAATAATATTCTACTGTGTGTCTGTACTACATTTTGCTTATCCATTCACCCATGGATGGGCAAGTGGGTTATTGTCACCTTTTGGCTACTGAACATAATGCTACTCTGAACATTTGTGTACAAGTATCTGTTCAAGTCCCTGCATTCATTTCTTTTGAGTATATGCCTAGAAGTAGAACTACTGGATCATATGATAGTTCATGTTTAACTCTTTGAGGAACTGCCAAACTGTTTTCCACAGCGACTATACCATTGTACGTGTCCACCAGCAATGCACAAGGGCTCCAATTTCCCACATCCTCACCAACACTTGTTATTTTCCATTTTTTTTAAATAATAGCCATCCAATAGGTGTGGAGTGCTATCTCCTCGTGGTTGCGATCAAACATTTAAAGCACATCTTTCTCTGTGGTTGTGGCCACCTGTGAACTGTACAGGGACGGTAATTTAATCATCATTTGACTCCAGCTCTGGGGTCAAACAGCTTTGAGTTTAAACCCCAGAAGGAAATCAGCTCCATGAGGGAAGGAATGTTAGGCTGTCTCATTTTCTAATGCATCCCCAGTCCCTAGAAGAGAGGCTGGCATATAGTAAGAGCTCAATAATATCTGTCAAATGGATGAATTCCAGCTCCATCACTTACTAGCAATGTGACCTGACTTGTTAATAACCTAAGTCTCTGTTTCCTTGACCAGATGCAGGAAGACAGACAGTGCCCTTTGCCAGGGCTGCGTGAGGCTGAACTGCCACAGTGCCCTCAGAGTGCTTGCACGCCTCCTGACACACCGTGAGCACTCTGTAAATGGTAGCTGCAATGCTTGCTATGACTAAGCAGGGGGCTTCTTACACGGGCCAGTGCTGAGCCCGGTCTGCAGCACTGCGATGAGTTTCCAGAGGCAGGCAGGGTGCCATGGGCTTAGGGATCTGGGCTGCTTTCATGCTAAGCCAGAGCTTTACAGCAGGAAGGAAGGGGAAGTGCTGCAAAATCCATTAAGCCCAGAGCTCCCCAGAGCAGTCGCACTCCCCAGCAATGATGTTGGGAAGCCGGAGGCAGAGGGAGGAGAACCAGAGGCGTGCTCCCACTGGGCCCGGCCAGCAGGACCTTAAGCCAGAACTGTGAGGTTGCAACGGGAGGAACACTCAATGGGGATTAATGACCAGTGATGGATAGGGGGTCTTGTAGGGACAGTGACCATGTTTTTTCAAGATGCAGAGTAATACACTGGGGAAATGTAGCTTCCTGTAACCTAATGTTATGGAATGCTGTGTCCAGGAGGAAGTAGACGGAGGAGGGGAAAGCTGGGGATTTGCCCCTTTGCTCAAGTGCTGATAGAAAAATGCATCTCCCATCTGGGTGCCGAAGTGTAGATTCTTGGGAATGCAGGAGGCTGAAGACTGAGCCCCAGCTTGGTCCATTACAGGTCCAGTGAACAGATGCTGGAGGGTGTCAAGCAGATTTCTCTGAGGAGGAGGGTACTGTCTACTTTCAGCCCCAGTGTGGTTTGTCTGTCTTATCAACTCTACGGAGCCTGCTGGTATATTTCAGAAGTGGCACATGCATTATTCCAGCAGCTAAGTCACCTATATATTAATTTTTATGGTTTTCATGGCATAGAAGGTCAACAGATCCTACTCTGTGCTTACCACAGTCTCTCAGAGGCGCAGACTCAAGCCTGCAGGGTGTGCCCCCTCAGGCACTGCTGAGCTGCTGGTGCTCTGGGCACCAGACTGAGTGCCCAGAAACAGCCTCTCACGACGGAGAGGCCTGCAAGGACTCAGGGAGGGTAGCAATGGGGACAAGCAGAACCAGGGCTTGGTCCCTGGAGCTACTGGTGTAATGGATAGTCAAAGATTATGCAGCCCAAGTTTCAGGATTAGGGCCCAAAATGGGAGAAAAGCCAATGAAAGAAGTTAAGAGGAAGCAATCTTGGGAGCAAATGGGTATTGCGGGGATCCCTGTCTTGCCAGAGACAGACCTGAGGCCTTCGAGTGACCAGTGTTTTTGGAGCAGAAGGAAGTCCCATAGGTGGGAGAGCTGGCTGCGGGGAGCACAGGACTCCCTTGCCTCCTCCACCTCCAGCGCTTCTCTAAGAAGAGGGGGAGGCAGGGCAGAACTCTGGGCCCTGCTGCCCACCGTGAGCTTGGAGCTCTCCTGGCCTCAAGGCCCAGGTGCTGGCCTGAACCCAAGCAGCCCACTGGAGTCCCAGCGGGCAGCGAGTGTGAGAGAGTCATTCCACACCTCTGAGTGAGTTGTTTCCTCCTCCTTTGATGGAGGATTCAGCCTCTCTTTATGACGAAACAAAGCCCATAATTATAATCCTGTGGCAACGCTTCTGTAAACAGTAGCTTGAGTTGAAAAGACCAGCTCCGAATCGGTGAGAAATGGAGGCCATCATCAGCCTCCTCTGGGGATGGTTCCCTGACGTCTGCTCTGAGCTTGTTTTCTAAACTCAGATGGTGACCTGCAGGCCACTTCAGCCTCTCCCAGACCCGCCAGATAACACAAGGAGGGGGCGTGAGCAGTGGTGGGGATCCTCGGAGATAACGTGGTGTGTTGGTCTTTGTGGACCTCAGCCATGTTTTCCTTTTTCCCTTCTCCCTATGCGTATTTGTAGTTTGCTGCAGGTTAAACAATTGAATGTCACTGATTTTCTTCTAAATGTTTTACCTTTTATACTTTGTTCCTTCTTTATTTGTTGACAAAACCAGAAAGAACATTCTGCTCCTCTAAAAGTGAGTTCATACTGAAACCTAGAGACGTAATCTGGCCATTGCTTGAAATTTTAAAGACAGCTGTATGGCTGGGTGAAGTCTTCCTTTTTCACTGCAGCTCCCCCTGCTCCACACTCCACCCCCCTCAACTCCTTGGTCTTTTTGATCAATCCAGACCCTGTCCTGGTTGTCTCCAGGGCCAGATACCAGATTCCTGCCCTGCACCCCCTACCCTTCTTTTTCTCCAGGACTCTTTTCCCTTCTCATCTATTTTTCTCTAGGGGAGATTAAATGTTTGATGAGAGATGCAGGGAATCAATTAAGTAGGCTCTTTGGACAAAAAGTACATTAAGTAGCATGAGTCACACACAGTGCCTTAGAACGGTCTTCCTCTATCCAAAGGCTTATCGCAGGATTGCAAGCTGTTGGCTGTCTCTGGGCCGCTGAAGCCAGCAGGCTCCTGGGAGCTGCACAGAACAATCCTAACCTTTCCTGGATTGTCAGGCTGGAGTTCAGCACTTTGCCTCTCTCATCTGCCCAGGAGGCCCACAGGACCAAGTGAATGCTGATGGTGTCCACAGAGCACCAGAGAGCCAGCTGGAAATGGGAAAATAAAGGCACACCATGCAGTGTTCTGTGATGACAATGACCAATACCTGGCTTCAGAGAAGTTTTAATTGACTTGATAGTCTCTTTGGACTTTTGTTTATTTTCTAACTTCCTGTCTTACCATTTATTTTAATTTAAATTTTTTTTCAATTACTTACAGTTCACATTTAATATTGTATTAGTTTCAGGTGTACAGCATGGTAGTTAGACATTTATATAACGTATGAATTGAACTTCTCAATAAGTCTAGTACCCACCTGACACCATACATAATTGTTACAATATTATTGAGTAGCCCTGGTCAGTGATCTCAGTGGTTAGAGCACGAGCCCTATTATGGAAGGGTTATGGATTTGATTCCCGGGCAAGGGCAGGTACCTGGGTTGCAGGTTCAAACCCCAGCCCCAGTTGGTGCATAGACTATATTCCATATGCTGTACTTTATACCCCCATGACTATTTTGTAACTGCCAATTTGTACTTCTTAATCCTATATCCTTTTTGCTTTTGTAAAAAATTATTTTTATTGATTTTATAGAGGAAGGGAGAGGGGGAGAGAGATAGAAACATCAATGATGAGAGAGATTTATTGATTGGCTGCCTCCTATAGGCCCCACACTGGGGATCAAGCCCACAACCTGGGCGTGTGTCCTGACTGGGAATCGAACGGTGACCTCCTGGTCTATAGGTTGACGCTCAACCAGCCAGGCCTCTTTACCTTTTTTATCCAGCCCCACCTCTTTCCCATCCGGCAACCATCAGTTTGTTCTCTGTATCTATGACTTTGTTTCTGTTTGGTATGTTCATTTATTTTTAGATTCCTCATATAAGTGAAATCATATGGTATTTGTCTTTCTCTGTCTGGCTTATTTTATTTAGCACAATACCTTCTAGGTCCATTCATGTTGTTGCAAATGGTAAGATTTCACATTCTTTTTTATGGTCAAGTAATATTCCCTTATATATATGCACCACTTTTTTTATTACAATTGTCTGTCAGTGGACACTTAGGTTGCTTCCATATCTTGGCTATTAGAAATAATGCTGCAGTGAACATAGGGGTGCATATGTTTTTCAAATTAGTGTTTTGGATGACTTCAGCTAAACACCAGAAGTGACTGCACCAATTTACATTCCTACCAACAGTGCATGAGGGTTCCCTTTTCTCCACATCCTCACCAACACTAGCTGTTTATTGATTAGTGATGATAACCATTCTGACAGGAGTCAGGTGGTATCTCATTCTGGTTTTAATTTGTAGTTCTCTGATGTTTAGTCATGTTGAGCTTTTTTTCATATGTCTGTTGCCTACCTGTATGTCCTCTCTGGAGATAGGTACCTCTGCAGGTAGCTGTACTGCCTGGGAGCCTTCTCAGATTAGCCATCCTTGCTCATAGCCACACAGGAGATCCCATGTGATCCCACTCCTCTTTGACACAGGTGACTGGACTAGGGTGGACACCTGACCTGAGCCAGGCCCACCAATAGGTTGGCCTATGCCATGCAGCTTGTGTGCCAGCCACAGGGAAAGCTGTGCCAACCAGAACACCCCTCTCATGGCCTTGTACTGTTAAAGATAAACTGAGGTATAGAAGAGTTTATTTGAGCAAAGTTATTCCAACCTGCCAGCGCCAAACTGGAAGTGGTTAGAAGCACTGCCCCCAGGAGCCAGGGGAAAGGCCTTTATAGAGAAGAGGCAGAAGCAAAGACAGGAAGCGACCGGGTTGACTGTAGCTGGAGCGGGCACCTTCTCTGGGAAAGCCCAGTTGGCTGTTTGTGATTGGTTGTCTTTAGGTTCTGAGTTCCTAACCTTGAGGCATTTCAGGCTCAGGTTTTGGCTTGTTTACATAGGGAGCTAAGGCATAAAGCCACCTCACTCTAACGGCCTTCTTTTTAAATTAATTTAAAAGTGCTTAGGCCCTGAGGGAAGTTGTTAGAGCCCTTGAGCTGAAAAGTCAGGAGAGCCAAGCTGAGGGTGCCATTGGGGGCTCCTGTGCCTGTCACGTGAAGAGCGAGCAAAGTCTCCCAGGAGGCTGGAAAGAAAGAAAGAAAGCCCAGGGACTAGAGTGAGGCAGGGAAGTGAAGCCACGTGGCTCCTGAGAGAAAGGAGCAGCCAGGCCCGCCCTTCCCTTCCTCCCCCCAGTCCACCTCTGTGCCTCGTTGTCTGCTCTCGGGTGCTATGTTATAACACAGTCGATCCCTCACTTGCTCGCGTAGCTTGCACGGGTTTCTTTCCCTTGTAATGGAGAGATTAAAACACAGTTCTCAAAGCAGGTAAAGTAATTTGTGCCATAACATGGAGGAACAGAGGAACCCCATGAGGTCCTCCTTCTAGGTCTCGGTGCTTCTGCCCTCTTCACAGAAGGCTAAGCTAATTTTCCATGTTATTCTCTCCTTAGGGTAACACGAAAAGAGGGAATAGAATGCGTCGAAGGAAAACTGCCTCCCTGAAGTAATTGCCTTTATGCATTTGATGTAACACTAGAAGAACCATCATGCACTCGGGCACTGGCCAATCCTTTCACCACCAATACACAGACCTTCTCTGACTTGGGCTCCATGCTAGATACGGGAAGATGGGGATGCGCACCTGTTCTTGAGGTGTTCACAGGGAGACGTGGAGTAGACTGCAGGCAACTAAGTCACCATAAGACGTGGGGACTACTGTGGCAGGGGGGACACAAATGCTCCTCTGAGAAGGGAAATGACTCATTTCACCTGAGGAGTTTGGAGGTTTCAACACCTACGAGGGGATTTTGAACTGAATCTTGAAAGGGGAGTAACTGCCTGGCAGTTTGGAAAGGAAGGAAGGAGGCAGGCACTCCAGGCAAAGGGAACAGAATGTGCAAAGGCAGGAAGTTGAGTTATAGAACCAAGAGGAAGTCAGTGTGGTTGGAAAAGTGGATGTTTTGGGTGAGTGGCAGGAATATGGTTAGGTTGCGGTCAGATTTTGAAGAGCTGTATATACAATTAACAATGCAATTAATAATTATAATAAGTATTATTTATTATTCTCTACCAGAGACCAAGTAAGTCAGTTATATGTATTACTAGTGGCCCGGTGCACAAAATTCATGCACGGGGGGACGGGGGGACGGGGGTAGTGTTCCTCAGCCCGGCCTGCACCCTCTCTAATCTGGGGTTCCTTGAAGGATGTCCTACTGCCGGTTTACAGGGATCGGACCTAAACCAGCAGTCGGACATCCCTCTCACAATCCGGGACTGCTGGCTCCAGCCGCTCACCTGCCTGCCTGCCTGCCTAATTGCCCCTAATCACTCTGCCTGCCGGCCTGCTCACCCTCAACTGCCCCCGCCACCAGCCTGCTTGCCCCCAAATGCACCCCCCCTGCCAGCCTGATCACCCCCAACTGCCCCTCGTGCTAGCTTGCTCACTCCCAATTGCCCCCCCCTGCTGGCCTGCTCAGCCCCACCTTTCCTCCCCACTGGCCTGCTCGCCCCCAACTGCCCCCCTGCTGGCCTGCTCACTCCAAACTGCCCCCCCCTCGCACTGTCCTGATCACCTCCAACTGACCCCCACTGACGGCCTACTCACCCCCAACTGGCCCCCCTGCTGGTCTGCTTACCCCCAATGGCCCTGACCCCCACCAGCCTGATCACCCACAACTGCCATCCCATTCTGACCAGATCACCCCCCAGCAACCCAAGCTCCCAGTCCCTCCTTTTTTTTTTCTTTTTTTTTTTTCAGTGCCTCCTTGAGCGGAGGCCAGGGCCTGCTGGAAGCAAGTATCTGGGATTTATTTATCTTCTATAATTGAAACTTTGTAGCCTTGACTGGAGGCCAGGGCCAGCCAGGGCAGGCGGGAAGCTTGGCTTTCTCCATTGCCAGAGGCAACCCAAGCCTTCTGCTCGCTCCAGCTCCATGGCCGCCACCATTTTTGTTGGGATTTATTTATCTTCTATAATTGAAACTTTGTAGCCTTGAGTGAAGGCCAGGGCCTGCTGGAAGCAGGTATCTGGGATTTATTTATCTTCTATAATTGAAACTTTGTAGCCTTGAGCAGATGCCAGGGCCAGCCAGGGTGGGTGGGAAGCTTGGTTTCCTCCATCGCCAGGGCAACCCAAGCCTCCTGCTCACTCCAGCTCTGTGGCCCCCACCATCTGTGTTAGGTTAATTTGCATACTCGCTCCTGATTGGCTGGTGGGTGTGGCTTGTGGGCGTAGCAAAGGTACAGTCAATTTGCATGTTTCTCTTTTATTAGTGTAGATTCTCATTTAGTTAAATGCCACAGGAACGTGTTATGGACAATGTCCAACCAATGTCAAGGTTTTGAAGCTATGTTTTGGGGATAAGGACCCTGGGAGCAATTTTGAGGAGAGACTGGTGTGAGGGAAGCTGAGTAGGCAGCTGTGATTATCTAGGTGAGGAGCAAGCACCTGATCAGAGGTGGTGGAGGCAGAATCAAGAGGAACAGCCAGGCCTGAGACACGCTTGAGGCAGAATTACTGAAATGTGTGGAAAACAGAAAAGAGAACCTCAAGCCAGCTTAAAAGGATTCCTTTGTTAGAGATGGAGTCCAGAGGGATAGCACTAACTGAGACAGATGCCAGGAACAGGAGTGGGCAGGGGGATAGGACTGCATGTAGGGACATTTTAATAAATGCCCTAATAAGAGAGGAAGGGGGAGATCTGTTGGTTATCAGATAAGGGAGTATGAGGCTTGGGAAAGGAGTTAGGGTTGAATATACAAATTTGGAAGTTTTGATCACTCTGTCCTTCTGACGAGTGGAAGAATTCATGGAGGTGTAAAGACAGTTTTCATAATTTAAAAGCCTATTAGCAGTTTAAGATGAGTTATCCCTCCTCTCTGGGATTAATTCAGAGCCCTGCTGGGATTCGGGTCAAGCATCTGCCTCTTTTGCAGGAGGATCTTTTGGGAGTTCTGAATTGAGCACCATGGGTTTCTGAAGGAAAGATGGGGGAGCATAGACTTTTCACCCATAATAGTAGTACATCTCAGGTGGGCTTGGCTTCCTCAGTTTTCACACGTAGCTAAGAATGGTTTCTTTGACCTCCACTTGAGAACCTCACATTTTAGATATTTGAAAGAGGCTGTTTTCCCTCAAAAACGTAGATCAACCCCTGAGAAGGTGCCATTTTGTAGATAAAAGAAAGTGGTTGAATGTCAGCAATTTCATGCAGTTCAACCTACTAGCAGCAAAAGATGGGGATGGTGGGGTGAAATTAAGAGATGTTTTATGCACCTCTGAGTAATTTGTCACAACAGGCATAGGTGTCTCTTTGTTCATTCAGATCATGCATAACTTTAAAAAGGCACTTCTTTATATGTAATTATTTATTTGAAAAAAGGCCTGGTGGTATCACACAGAAAAAAGGCATGGCAGCATTACACAGAGATGCTTCCAAAATGTTCTCTGCCCCTCTGACATGTTGAGCTTCCCCATCCACCCCAGTCACTGAGCACTCAGGCTGCCTGCTCTTCCACACAGCTCTGCGGTCTCCATCATGACCTCGCCAGACCCTGCAGCGGCCGGTTAGGTGCCCTGTGAAGAGGAGTGATACACAGCTGCTCTATGCTCGGCTCTGTGCTAAGTGCTTTATTGATGCTCTTTTCTTCCTTTCTCTTACAGTAGGAATTATCTTGTTTTTTATGGCTTGGGAAACTGAGGCTCTAAGAGACTAGATAACTTGTCCAAAATTACCTAGGAGGTGGTTGCTGTTGGCTAGTTCTTGCTCTGAGCTCTGAATGTCCCCAGTGCACTTTATCTCCCCAAGGGAAGAAGGCAATAAGTGAGGTGATGATTTATCTGCCCTGATTGGGAGTGGGGTGAGGTGAAGAGGGGATACATTTCAGGACACACATCCTATGCTGGTCTCACTGTATGACATTGGATTCTATTTCTGAACAATGAATTGACGATAACACATGAGCTCTTCCAAGGGATGCTGTGATTAAAGGTAAAATCGCTTTAATTTTTACTCAGATAACCCAGAAGGGTGATATTTTGAAAAGGGAGGAGGTATGCCATAAAATTTGTCTTGGATCAGCTATCAGAAAAAGGGAGAGGTTAGTGTGGAATAGATGAATGTCCTAAACGGGGGTTCTCAACTGGGAATGATTCTGTACCCCAGGAGACGTTTGGCAATGTCTAGAGATATTTCTGGTTGTCACACCTGGGAGGGTACTCCTGGCATCTAGTGGGCACATACTACTTCACTCCCCACCCCACCCCCACTGCACAGCACAGCCTCTTACTATAATTATCCAGTCCCAAAGGTGATGGCGAGGAGGCTGAGAGACTCTGGTCCCAGGTGCACCTGCTGGGAGAATAGTTCAGCTGCGCTAGAAGAGCAAGTGAATTACATGAACTATCAAGTATTTTGTAAGCATTTATTTGCACATAAAAAATTACTGTAATTAGAAATTATAAAACATCTAGTCATAAAAACAATTCTCAGGAGGGAGCTTCTATTATTATCATTATTACTTCTACCATTAATATTAGATTCTTAGGAGGTTCTATGAACTTTTTACAAAGTATATTTTAATAGGAAAGAGATGTAGTCAAATTTCAGAGACTTTGCTCATTGGAGCAAGGAGAGGAGCTAATCACTCAGAATTAGTGAAAACTTCAAAATATTGAGGCTCTATTGGTTTATTCCCTTGTAATGGATAGCTCTGCATAATAATCAATGGAGACCCTATTGATTTGCATTTATTTGTCTGTTGCTTTCTAAAGTATGTGATAATTCTAAATATGTTGTAATTCAGTGGAAAAAAAGCCTTGAATTAAATGAGAATGTTTATGTATCAATCTTGACCCTTTTCAGGGGGCACTTCTGTAAGACTCAGAGTCAGTGTCTAATCCTAGGCCTGTCATATGGATTTTATTTCTACTTTGACTTGGAGGAGGATATAAAATCGAAGAGACCAGGGCCTATGTCTTGAACTGAGGGGGGGAAAAATCCAATTTTGGAGCTGGATTTATGAAAAAATACTTCTACCTCCAACCCCCAACTTGATGATATTTTCACTTCAATTATAGAGGTGTAGAGTGAAACGTTATGGAAAGTGCCGAGGTAGATTATTGACGTGCATGGGCATCCTTAGGGCCCAGCTATATATTCTTGAGAACCAGGGAAAACTAATAGCCCAGGCATTCTGAACATTTTTAGAACCATTTGTAACTGATACATGTGGCTCTGCATTATGAATTTAGTAAGTTCATAATTAATGAACTTACTAAATAACAGAACTAGGGAAACTCTAGCGAGTGAATAAGCAGGTATGAGTACCAGGGTAGTTTAATAGAGAAATGGTAAGTGGATTGTGTGTGTGTGTGTGTGTGTGTGTGTGTGTGTGTGTGTGTGTGTTTACCTGTAGGTTATGGCTGTTTGTTGGACTGTGTTGAGAAGGTTCTGAGACCATTTTGTGGAAAAGAGTGCAGTAGTCAACTGGTGACATCTGCTTTGGAAGTGTGGTGGGGAGCCTGGGGACATGTAAGCCATATATTTGACAATATAGTTGACTACTGCTTATGTATTTAACAGCTAAGTACTATCCAAAGCCCTAAATTTAAAAGTTTTCTGAGTTAGATACTGTCAAAAGCAAACAAACAAACTAAAAACTCAGAAAGCTGCCTCTGCTCTGCAATAAAGCAGATTTTAGATCAGAGGAATTTGAAGATGTGTGTCATTGCCATGTACCTTTGGTGCTCCTTGGGGAGCACAATGTAGCAATAGTGTATCTAACAAAAATGTGGGGAACCAGACAGGTACTATACAGTGCATTTCTAAATATCTCCCTTCCATTTCCTTCACTCAACCACTCAAGGAGTTTTAAAAGACTATGATTTTTTTGTCCCTTAGGGATAAAAGAAAAATAAATATTTTTATATATGAATTTAAAATAAAGAACTATTTTACTGGTTCATTGCTTTGGGTCAATTACCCAATGCTCTTTTGGGAGAGGGAGACCCTCACTGCACATAAGAGTTCATTATATGTTGGCTGGCAAATGACTTGGAATAATTTTGTTGTGGAGGATTCCTGCACCTTCCTGTAGAAGAAATACCATCAGGCATTTTTCCTTACCACCTATCTCCCTTCTTCTTTGATTCCTTTTCTAACTTCTTTTTTAAAAAAAAAATATATTTTTATTGATTTCAGAGAGGAAGGAAGAGGGAGAGAGAGATAGAAACATCAATGATGAAAGAGAATCATCAATGGGCTGCCTCCTGCACGCCCCCTACTGGGAATCGAGCCCGCAATCCGGGCATGTGCCCTTGACCTGAATAGAACCTGGGACCCTTCAGTCCACAGGCTGATGTTCTATCCACTGAGCTAAAGCAGCTAGGGCTCTAACTTCTTTTTTGATTTGAACCAATCTTAGATGTCTTTATTATGAGTCTGTTTTGTAGTTGTTACTGTCCTATGACAAAGGCTTTTTTTTTCTACCTCACAAAGAAAATGTGTTTGGATTTGGTCCAAAATAGCATTTTCTCATAAGTTGCTCAATAAGATGATGAGAGCATTTCACCAAGTATCAGGAGACTGCATTCTAATCTGCCCTCTATCTGGTAGTTTGGCCTTGCGCAAGTCATTAAAAGTCTCTCCTCCTTTCTCCACACTGTAAAATAAATAGAGTTAAAGCAGATGTTAGATATTTCTCTTCATAAAAACCATTTTAAATTGTGATAGCTCAGTCTTAGGGCACTTAGGATGCTAACATTAACATTTTACTCAGCAAAAAAATCAGGTTGTGTTTAAAGGTAACTGAATTTCATGGAGCCACTGTGCTAGTTAAGAGAAGTGAACTTATTAGAAAAGAGGTGCTGTCATCCTTATTCACAGAGTGGAATAAATTCTGTCATGTTCAGTGAAGAAGGAGATTACATTTGGTGGTAGATTGTCTAGTAGACAGATGGAAGACCATCCATGAAGTTGAAAAGAAACATGACTAGAGAGGAAGAAAATAAACAAGACAGGTATCACTTAGGGCCCTGTGGCTGCAAGCAACAGAAACTGACTGACTAACCTGAGTGGGAAAAAGGATTTATTAGAAAGTAGGTAACTTCAGAGTCCAATAAATGAGGATGATTCTGGGTATATATGAATTGGGGTAAGTAGGGTTGGGGGAGGGATAACAGATTGGCAAACTCACCGGAACCTCAATAACTGAGAGAAAGGTTGTTTTCCCAGGGCAGAAAGCTATGAAAAGAGGAAGTGGGAAAGGAATGCTGAATATCAAAAATAATACAGGAAAGATAAATATATCTAGAACAAGTAAAAAAAAATAGGAAAAGAATTGGACAGACTTGACCAGCTGTTGGTGATACATCTGTCTGAAAGCAAGAGAAAACATGGTTTACTATTTTAGAGAAGAAGAAATGGGGGGTGGGGGAGGGGTAACCAGGAAAGGAAAGTGAAATAAATCAAACCAAATTACCTTGTTCTGGAGCATATTTAAAGCTGCCCTTCTCCCTTGGGTGCCCGGGCACCTTGTGCTGGGGATCTGAAAGAGGAGAGACATGACTGCTGCCCTCAGAGAGCTGCAGGCCAGGAACACACTGTAGTGAATTCCTTCATTTATTGAGTGCCCACTAGGTGCCAAGCTTCTTGCTGAGGGCTTTAAAAGCATATGCAGCTGCCCTAACTGGTTTGGCTCAGTGGATAGAGCGTTGGCCTGTGGACTGAAGGGTCCCAGGTTCGATTCCGGTCAGAGAGCTCATGCCCGGGTTTCGGGCTCGATTTCCAGTGGGGGGTGTGCAGGAGGCAGCTAAACGATGTTTCTCGCTCATCGATGTTTCTGACTCTCTGTCCTTCTCCCTTCCTCTCGTAAAAATCAGTAAAATATATATATATTTAAAAAAAGATGCAGCTGTAAAAAAAGAGGCATCTCTTACCCTTTGGGATAGCATAGATGGACTTGGAAAATATTATGCTAATTGAAATAAGCCAATCTGAGAAAGACAAATATTACATGATCTTACTTATTTGTGGAATCTAATAAATAAAATGAATTGACCAACAAAATAAGACCCAAAGCATAGAGATACGGAACAGACTGACATATCTCGATGTGGGGTTGGGGAGATGAGAAAAGATAAACCAAAGAACTTATATGCTTACTAGAGGCCCGATGCGTGAAATTTGTGCAAGAGTAGGCCTTCGCAGCCCTGGCTGCCTCGGCCCTCACAGCCCCGGCTTTGTCTGGAAGGTGGTCCGGAAGGTCGTTTCACTGTTCGACCATTCGGTAGATGTGTATATTATGCTTTTATTATTATAGATGGGCATAGCCCATGGGCACGGGCAATAGGGTAGTGAAGAAATGGCGGGGGGGGGGGGGTGGGTGTTAAGGGCTGGAGTGATGGGGGTAAAGGAGGAGAAAAAGGGAGATATCTGTAATACTATCAACAATAAAAAGTGTATTTAAAAAAAAAAAGCCTATCGCATTTAATCTCCCACGTGTCCTTTGAGGCTAGTCCTGTTGTTATCTCTATCATATAGGTGCCACAGAGAGGGGGAGCGGAGAAATAGACTGTAGCTAGGAGGCAGGCAAGGCACAGCGGGGGCTCAGCCCCCAGGGGCTTCCAGGTCTAGGCCCTTTTTGCTGCTGTGTTGTCTTTCTTAGGAAATAGAAGAGGAGAAATAAAACAGACTAAGAAAAAGGGAAGGAGCAGCTCAGCCCTGTGGTTTCTCTGGTTATTGCAGTTCACCGAGCACCGTTGTGTTTAGGGAACTGATTCACGTTCGCTCCCTATTGGAGGCTGCAGTAAATTATTCAGGACAGCCCCGGACAAGCTGTGCACCAGAGCAGCCCGCAGCCGCTGCAAAGCAGGGCAGAACTTGCCGCTCTCCGTCTGGGGCAGACCAACTTATCACGCTGAGCTTCTACAAGATGACATTCTGACTGGCTGGCTCTGCAGATGACCCCCCGGCCCTGCACCCCCCACCCCACCCCAAGGTTCAGCTTTCATGTCTAAAATTTTTATTTGACACCAGGATAAAAATGTGTTGTCTCTTCTGGGCCTGTCTATCAGCTGTGAATGGAAATCTCAGTGATTATTATTTCCAGTCTAGCAGAATCACTGGCTCTCCGACGCTTGTATTGAAACATCCCAAATGTCAACACATGGCTCTCGAAACATGAAACTGTGTTCCCGGCTTTTAAGGTGACATGATCATTCCTCCCCCTTTTAAAATATATCTTATTACTATTTATTAAAAAGTATGTGGCTCAGTTGGTTGAGCATTATTCCATGCACCATCAGTCCCATTCTCAAGCAGGGCACATGCCCGGCTTGTGGGCTCCATCCCCAGCGTGGGGCGTGCAGGAGGCAGCTGATTGATGCGTCTCTCTCATCATTGATGTTTCTATCTCTCTCTCCCTTCCTCTCTCTGAACTCAATAAAAACATATTTTTTAAAAGTATGCTTACTTGTATAATAGAAAAAAAACTCATGTATTAAGAAGAATGCCCGATGTGCTATGGTTAATCTGAAATGAATCACTTCTCTGCTACCAGTGCCATTGTTTGTAAGGAGTCTATTGCAGGTGTGACTGGTTTCCCCCGACACCAAACCTCAAACCTAAATAGCCAAGGGGGAGAGTACCGCATGTGAGCCCAGGCCCGGCCTCCTGCTTTCCTTCCTTGCCACCTTCCCCACTGCCCTTTCGTGGCCGATGGGCCTTCCCTTCACGCTCTGGGCAGAAGTTACCTCGCGGCCGGTGCAGTGTGGGGCGTCAGCCTTCCCGCCCATCTGCGGCCACTGCTTTGGGAACGCTGGGCCGCTGCCTCTGTTTTCTTTTCCTTTAAGAAGTCATTGAAGTCCGGAGTGTCGGCAGTGACCTCTGGAAATGTTTTTACAGCTTACAGAGACTTCCTGACATGTTTTATTAGCTCTTGGTGCTAGCTAATAAAGTGAGTCTTAGCAAGCTGCCTAACGTGACAGATTTAGAGCTGTTTCCAAAGGAACATTCCCCGCGTTGCCTTGGAGGAGGCGGGATGACAGACCCTTGGCCACCACTTTCTGTGCCGTCAGTGGGGCCGGAGTGACTACTTCTCGGAGAAAGCGGGCCATCCCTTTAGGAAATACAATGACCAACTCGTGCTGAGAGAGCCTCGGATGCGAGGCCCGGCCCCGGGAAGCCAGACATTGATGCTCTAGGGGTTGCTGGATGAGTTATTCCAAAAGCTCTTTTTTTTTCCTACCTTCACGAAGGTAAACATAAGCCAAAGTGGCCAACTGCCTTCTAAGAAGAAAAGAAAACAGCTCTCCTTTCCGGTTTATAAACATTAAACACACTCTCTTTTCTCTGTATTTTTTGTGACTTAGAGAGGAGGTTTAGCGAGGTGGTCTGGGGTTTAGGTCCTGCATTTCCAGACTTAGACTCACGTTCTGCCTCTGCCATTCGCCAGCTGGTGACGCTGGGCGGGTGTCCACGTAAGCCATGGTCTCCTCATATGAAAGTGGGGATGACAAGCATAGGGGATTGCGGGTGCTAAAATGTGACGATGCATGTAGCATGCTTAGCGAAATGCTGACACATAAGCAAGCACTCCAAAAAGTGTTAGCTCTGAAGTTATTTTATTAAATTCTTTGTATGAAAAAATTTGTTTGCGGAACAGAATTTATCTGTGAGCCTCTCTCTATCATTTTACACAACTCCTTCCTCCCTCTCTCCACACATACACATTTCTGCACCATTTACAAATAATCACCTGGACTATTCTTACTTTGGAGGAATAATTTACTCTTAAATAGGTGTAACAGAAAAAAGCAAAAAAGGTATTTTAAACACAGGTGGCAGGCATTTACTTGTACCCCTAGCTTTTTGTGACAAACAAGGCAGAGAACACATTTCAGATAGCTGGTAGCAGTCAGGCACCAAAGGTTTCTAATGTGAAACTCCATCAGAACCCAAAGCAAGAAAAGCTTTAAAAAACCATCTGGGAACAGTTGGTTAACCAGCCCTTTCCTCCTCCTTTTTATCTCTAGTCTTTATCTCACATCCAACAAGAGTCTTAGTAGATGGCACAGCCATTGAGAAGAGGACACCAGGGCAGGAGGGCATCTGTAAGCCCCTCTATGAGACAGTTGATCAATTCATGTTAGATCATGGATGGCCGCAATGACAATTATCCTTACATTATCGATAAGCAAACTGGGGTGAATCTGTCATGTTATCGATGGCCAAATCACGAAGTTCACAGAGGCAGAGCTTATAATTGGCTTTTGTCTTCATGAAACCCTGGTCTCTCTACTGCCTGAGGGCTCCCAGATGTCAGTGCGGGAGTTGGTGCTGCCTGCGACAGAATGAGGGAAATAAGGACATGGCAACACATGCCTCATACTTACCCTTCAATTTGTTCCATGTGAAGGGCTGTCCTTTATTCTGAGCTTTATTTTTTCCTTCTTATTTCTTTCTTTTGGTATTTTAAATGCCCTTTCTTTTATGAAATGATAGTGAGAATTGATGAGGCATTTTTAATTGTCCTTATTTAAAGGAGACAACTTATGGTCATCTGTTTGCCCGATTCTTAAAATTTTGCTGGATTTTGAAATCCAGAAGTCCAGTCCTACTATGTGACACTCTTTTGCTTCCCTCAGAGTACATGCACATGTCTTACGTGCCCTTGTTTGCTCTCTGTGATACTCCTCAGAGTCGAGGGGCCGAGTATGTGATTGCGGCTGGTATTTCTCATGGAGATGTAATGATGTTCAAGACTTACCTGCTCCCAGATAGGATGAAGGAATGTTTCCTAAGTTGTCCACATTCTACCAAAAATGATTCTAGTTAAGAATTCTCTGGGAAACATTAAAATTTCAGATTCTAGAGTCCTGCCTTCAGAGACTGATTCAGCAGTTCTGGGCGGTACCCAAATTTGAGTTCTTAGGACCTTTTTGAGAGGATACTGATGCTGCTCATCTGGGAACCCTCACTCAAAGGTGGTGGGCCCCATATGAATGGTCTCTTCCCCGCATCAAGATTCTTTTATCTTTCCATAGAGTCATGGCAAAGTGTCAAGGTCAATTTGTGAATTATATGAGATTTCTGCATCCATTTCTGGTTAGGACATTGGAAAGAATCGCCTGATTTGCTTTAATCACTTCCTTACGAAATCAAGTTAAGTAAAATTAATCTTTAAAATATTGCCTACATTTGAAATCACTTTGGCTTCACTAAACATATCATACTTCCAAGCTGAACCCTGGGCCCACCGGGAAGGTCTTCGTCCTGTGCGTGACATCAGTCAGTTGCCATGGAAGCGAAGGCTGTGCTATCAATTCCACCGCCATGCAGACTTCCCTCTGGTGCAAATCAACTGAGAATTCTTTCTTTTTTGGATCCTACTCAGTGAGGATATTTAGTGTAAACACTGACTTTTATTAAAATACTTTAATGATTTATGGTTTCCAAACATTTTCTGCCATCACATTTTTCACATGAACAGCATTCTTCCAACAATAACAGAACTCGTTGCACGGAAGGATTATTGGCTCAGGAGAGATGAATCCCTTAGCTGGGACACCCGGGCGGCTTGAAAAGCTGTCTCCTTCCCAGGAGACCTTTTCAGCACTGCCCACACCCCGGGATTCACTTATACAGGTGACCTTTGCGGCGGTCAGATATGCTGCCCATATCCAAAAAGTAGACTTTCCTGGGGTGAAAGGGTAGGCGGCAGCACCTCTGAATAGAATGTGCTCAGCCAAACAGCCCAGGAATCGAGCACGTTTTACCAAAGTTCTCCTCTTCCCCATGGTGACCTCTTTTAATAAAGGAGTAGGTGTGGGTAGAGAGTTCGTGCCTTTGCTTCCCTCACCTTTGACTCGCTCCTACCTCAGAACTCTAGATTCCCTGACACCTTTGCCTGCGTGAGGCGCTCCACGGTCCGTCTCACGGATGGCCTGTATCGCGTGTTATTCTGACCACAGTGACAGGGTTCAGCAATGAGTTCAGGTGCTGCAATCAGACCATCCTGACTTAGATCCTCTCTTTGCCACTCACTGTGGGAACCTGGGCAGATGACATCATCTTCCAGTTCCGTTTTGAATCTGTAAGTGGGAACAATGATTATATCTTCCCTATAGGGATCATAGGACTATGAAATAGGAGAATGCTTATGAAATGTTAGCATATTTCTGGCACACAAATGATATTATCAATTAAATTATTCTTAAAATATTATTTAGAAAACTGATGTACTTGTCTCACTTCCATTGCAAGTAACAAGTGTGTGTGTGTGTGTGTGTGTGTGTGTGTGTGTGTGTGTGTGAATACTTGGGGTGAATGATCATGACATATCCAGAGGGCATATCTAGGCATTAGGGGAAACACTGGTGATCAACTAGTTATGTCTGCCTCATTCAAATGCTGAAGTGGGGAGCAGTATCCCACACATTTTCTCTTCCTGTACTCTACCTGAAGGACCTCAAGGGTGTTAATGCATTCCTGCGCTTAATGTATTGATCACCTATGTACCGTGCACTGTTGTATCCATTGTATACACATTAACAAACAAAGCAGACATGGCCCTGGCCTTGTCGAGGTTACAGACCAATAGAGGAGCCCGATAATAGCAAGTAATCCAGAAAATAGAGAGAGAAAGCAACTGGTGATGGGGAGTGCTATGTATCAACAGATTGTAGCCACAGAGAATTAAAGACAGAGGCCGAAGCCTACATTAGAAAGAGTGGTCAGAGGCCAGGACCTGAGTATGAGGACAGAGACAGGAACCATGTCCTGGCAGCTGGGGCAGCCTGTGTCAGACCTGAGAAGGAAAGACCTTGGCAGTTCAAGGAAGTGGAAAGAAGCCCCGTTGGCTGGGGTGTGGTCGGAAAGGAGGAGAGCAGAGCAAGAGGAGGGAGCGGTAGGCAGGAGCCGGCTCACTAAAGCAGTGGTCCCCAAGCCCCAGCACGCGTCACAACGGAGAGCGCGTGAAAACCCAGGGCGCTGGGCCCCACTCCTGAGTTTCTGACCGGGTAGGTCTGGGGTGGGGCGGAGCCTGGGAACTTGCATTTCTACACAAGTTCCAGCCGGTGCCGATGGTGCTGGTCTGGGGACCACTCTTTGAGAACCCCTACTATAAGGCTATGTCAGGCCATGGTGAGGGGTTTGAATTTCATGTGAAGCATTAGTGGGAAGCCATCAAAGGATGTCAAGAGTCATAGCCTTTAATTACTATTTTTGCCAGAATGACTCAGAGCATTGTGCCGAGAATTAATTAGAAATTGTCAAGACTGAAAAGTCCATTACGGAAGCTATCCACAGCGGTCAGGCAAGGATGGTGGCAGTAGAGAGGAGCATTCAGGACGTATTTAAGGAGGTGGAAGCAACATCCCGCTCCTGAGAAAAGGAGAAGTGGAGGATGCTGCCTGGGCTTCTGGCTTGAGGAACAGAGAATATGGACAAGGCATTCACTGAGAGGGGGAAGACTGGGGCAGGAGCACGTTTTGGAAGGAGAGGAAAAGAATTCATTGAGCATGTTTTAGACACGTTAAATTTAAAGAACCATCGCGGAATGCTTGGAACCTCACAAGTACAATGCTTCAATGCATGAAACTAAAAATATTTAAAGCAACAGCCGCCTAGGCATTGCTGTAAGGGAAACTACCAGGGTGCTTGGGGACGAGGCCAGCATCTCAGTCTCCTCTCTCTGAGAACCAGGAATCTGGTAACAGGTCTCCTCTGCACTGCAGGAGTGGCTTCTGCTGTCAATCATTGTAAGTAGGTCGGGCACCTTTGGAAACTAGCCTAGCTCCTGGGTAGCTGGAGGTTAACACCGGATGCAATCTCTCTGGATGCTCCTGTGGGGCCAGGGTGCTTTCTGCCCAAGATCCACCCTAACCAGGGTTTCTAAACCTTGACACTATTGACATGTGGGTGGGATAATGCTTTGCTAGGGGGAGGCGGAGAAGGGGCCTGTCCTCAGCATCTCTGGCCTCCACCTACCAGATGCCAGCAGCACCTGCTCCTCCCATGCATGGCAACCAGAAGTGTCTCCAGACATTGCCAGATGTCCCCCAGCGAAGTCACCTCCAGCTGAGAAGCACTGCCCTACATGGTAATCCCCTTGTCGGCCCCCTTGCCATAGACAAACTGCATTCCCCATTTAATAGACCTGTGTTAAATCCCAGCCGCTCAGAACTTCCTGTCTTTCAAGGTGCCTGTCAAGCAGTCTGAAATGTTAGTACAGGCCAATGGAGATGCCCTTAAAGTGCTCCTGTTGTGACCAGACCAAAGGGCTGAGTTTGCCTACGCACGTCAAAGCTCAGGAAGACAGGACCAGGAGCTTGCAGCAAAGAACGTTTATTTGTAGGAAGTGACCCACCCCAGAGTCACAGGTGAGCTAATACTCAAGACCTGGCTCCCCGGCGGTTTCTAGGAGATAGGTTATATAGGGGACTGAGTTAGGGTCAGGGTCAGGGTCGTGGTCTCTACTGATGGGTGGGCACTAAGGAAGGGGGTAGTTGAGCAGTGAGTGCATCGGGTCCTGGCGTCAGCTATGATGTCACTTTGTCTGGTTTCACCACTTTTCTGGGCCTGGAGCTGAAACACAACTGAGGCCTAGATGTTACCTTTAGTTTGATTGAAACTCTGTCTCTGTGGTCAACGGGCCTAAGGCTTGGTTTCTAAGATTGTTTAATGCTGAACAGGCCTCGTTGTCCTGAGGGCTTATCGATTAGGGGTGTGGACATGCCAGGGAGAAGGAGGCAGGTGAGTCAGGGATAAGAAAACAGAGAGGGTCAGAGTAAATAAATGAAGTTCCTGCGAGGTTACACTGTTGTTTTTGATGCAGGGAACCTTGGGGCACTTCCTCCTGCAGGAGGAACAATGGGAGAATCTGATGACAATCAGGATTAATAATATTAATAACTAGAGGCCTGATGCACGAAATTCGTGCATGGGTAGGGTCCCTAGGCCTGGCTGGCAATCAGGGCCGATCTGTGGGGCAATGGGCGGGGCAATTGGGCAGCCCCCGCTGGTACCCACCTAGGCTGGCCTGGTGCCAGCTGCTCGCTGTCTCCCCCCCTCCTCCCCTCCCCCCCCCCCCCCCCGCCACCACCACTGGTCACCTCTCTCTGTGGGGCAACCGACGGGGTAATCTGGGCTCCCCCCCCCCCCCACACTGGCACCCGCCTTGGCTGGCCTGGGGCCTGTGGGCTGGGGGCAGCTCCTGCGTTGAATGTCTGCCCCCTGGTGGTCAGTGTGAGTCATAGCAATCGGTCTTTCCACCATTTGTTTCGCTGTTCAGTCGATTTGCCTATTAGGCTTTTATTATATAGGATAGTAATTAATAATAAAATGTCAACTGCTAGCATTTATATAGAAATGTGCCATATACACATCTAAGTATTTCAAAAATATTACAGCCACGCTATGATGTTGGTAGTATTATTATCAGCCCCATTTTACAGATGAGGAAACTGAGCTGTAGAGATTTACCCAAGCTCACACAGATAGTTAAATAACCGCTGGGTTCAGACCCAGGCAATCTGCCCCCCTGGTCCGCCCCACTGCCCCACAGTCCATCCTCATAGCTTTACTACTTCCAAAGGAGGGGGTATCTGATGGGAGAATGGGGCAAGTGGGTATAAATTTATCTGCCTGCTAAGATGCATCACCTTCAATCCTTAATCATGCTTATACATTTACAAAACCTCTACAGTAAGGAAATCCCCACACGCATAAGTCTTTTAGAAATTTCGACTCCCACTGATGAGAAATATTTTATGCAATCATTCATTCATCCACTCCTCCCCTTTCCTTCTGTTTAAAGGAGGCATCTAGTTTCACTTTTTTTTTTTTTTTTTTTGGCAAACACACACTTAGGCCACAGATTTTAAGTCTCAGGGATGCGCTTTTACAGGCTTGTAACTTTATTTTTGGTGCCCAGAGCAACGCTGCCACATTAGCTGCCACTTCCAGATGGCACGGAGACGCCAACACAAACATTTACATGGCTGTGCAGCTGCAGGCAGCCGTGAAGTTACAGGTGTGCGGAGTCACGGGGTTTAGTGGGTGAACACTCACACTCTTCCCCAAACCCCCCTGCCACCAGCAGATTGCAGAGGGGAATGTGTTGGGATGAGGGGTGTAACACGAGTCCTGAGCTGATTCTCGGATTGCTGCCTGGGCCCCCGGAAAGATAAGCTCATGACATTTTTCTTCAGAACCTGTTTTGAAATGCAATTCCTGTAGCTAATAAAATACGAGTGAAACTCAGTCTGGCTGGGCCTTAAGGGCCATCAAGAATGTGATGACAGCCGATAGAGGGCTACACCTGACCCCGTTTTTACATTCATAGATTTTGAAATTTCTTTTAAAAGAGCTTCTATCCAGGGGATTTCTCTAAGGAGAGAAGTTTCTTGCATTTATGCATTCTAACTTCTGAAAAACATTTTTTTTTTTCATGATATTCTTGAGAAGATAGAAAATAGCCATCAACACAGCAGTTCCTTCGATCTGCTTTCGATTTTTGTTTTAATGAGCCTCACTCCCAGCTCCAGACCATCCGATGGGTCATTGCTGTGATGGGACATTTCCCTGGGCTTTGCTGAGTCGCTCCTCTCGGATAATGTGTCAACGATGATAATACTAAAAATGGCTAAGATACATCAGGCACTTATCTAATGTGTTTATCACCTTCCATTCATAATGTAACCTCTTCACTGCCCTCGGATGTATAGATGAGAAAATACAGGCTTTGAGAGAGGTGTCGACTTCCCAGGCCACAAGTGTGGCAGGGGTGGGGCCAGGACTTGAACTTCCCACTCATTCTTGGGCACCCGGTGTCTCCCATGGGCTGCCTCCACCTGTGAGCTCCACACACCAAAGCAAAGGCAGCGGCAGGCTGGGCTGACCGGGCTCTTGGGCATGTCTGTACTGTGTTCCCGGTGGCCAGAGTTGGCGAGGTTAGAGCCACCCTAGACCTAGACATGTCTGTGGGGGAAAATGTCTGAGAACCTGCTTCATTCCCGTGCCCGGAGGCACCCGTCACCATAATGGTTGGCACCAGAAGCATCCCACGCTCCAGGCGCTCCAGGGCTTGTCCCAGCAGCTGCCATACAAACTGTCAAAGGGAGCACGTGACGCCTGCGGCTGTGCCAGGCCGGGCCGCGCTCCGCTCTGTGCGCAGAAGCTGTCAGCAAACAATTAAGTGTGTGTGTGTGTCCTCCGCCGGAACCATTAGGGCAATCAATAGTGGCATCTGCTTCGCAGGCTTCGGAACAGCCGTGCGCCCCCACCAGTCCCGCAGGAAGCACCCGCCAACATTCCCCCGGGATTTAGAAACATCAAGAAATGAAGCCTCCCAGCAGCTCCCACCACCAGGAAACAGGACAGATCAAAGCAGACCTGCTTGAGGGGGAGGGGAGGGAGTACGGAGAGAGGGCAGGAGAGCACCCCTCGCTCTCAGCTTCTCACACCCCAGCCCATCACGGCCCCTCAGGCACCCCTGTCACCTGCAGAAGCAGTTTTCAAACCTTCGCCCAGTCCTGCCCGCCTTCTTCATCACCGCGGCACTGTCTCGCTGCCCAGCAGAGCCGGACACCGAAGTGCTGAGGGCACTTTCTTTTTCTTTTCTTTTTTTAATATATATTTTATTGATATTTTACAGAGAGGAAGGGAGAGGGATAGAGAGTGAGAAACATCGATGAGAGAGAAACATCGATCAGCTGCCTCCTGCACACCCCCCACTGGGGATGTGCCCGCAACCAAGGTACATGACCTTGACCGGAATCGAACCTGGGACCTTTCAGTCCGCAGACCGACGCTCTATCCACTGAGCCAAACCGGTTTCGGCCTGAGGGCACTTTCAACTGAGTGACATGAACTGGCAAAAAATCCTGTTCCTAAAACACAGTATGTTTTATGAATTCAGGTGAATATGTAACGCCATGGAGGATAGAAAACACTTCCGGGAAGCATTCTCCCGCCTCTCCTTTTTCTCCAGCTCCCTCTTGCCGTCCTGCTTCCCACCCTGCCACAGAACTAGGCAGCAGGTTTGGGTTTGACGCTCATTTCTAGGCAAGATGCCTGCCTCTACCCCTTAGTGGTGTCCAGATGCTCATCCCGCGTCCCCTGACATGATGTGGGTTCCTGGCGGGGGAGCTGGAGGCTGGGCGCTGCTGGCCCAGGACCAGGCTTACTTTCTCTCCCTCACCCAAGCTCCCCTTCCCAGGCACAGGCTGGCACCGTGTGGCCAGGAAGACAGATCAGCGGGTGGCATGGGGTTGGGGGAGGCTGCTCAGGCCCTTGGCAGGCCTCAGGGAAACGCTGGAGGGAGGTGTTGATGGAGGGAGCGTTGCTGCGGGTGTGTCCAGCCCTGATGCACGTCCGCCTCCACTATTCTTTCCTTTGGAAGAGCTCCTGCCCAATGAGGGCGTTAATGAGAATGAGTTTATTTGCCAAATGACCAGATTTGTTTTCATGGGTCCAATGAGGTGTGTGCCAGCCAGTTGGCAAGATGAGTGGAGCCAACCCTAAAATGCTGTCGGAGGTCGGCGCTGGCCCTTTCTCGGGTCAGGCAGGTGCGCACTCACACCATTCATGGTAGGGGATCCCAGCTTGTTACAGACTTTAAAGTTAGTAAACTTAGGCCCAGTCCCTGTCCCTCTCCTCAGCAGCTCTGTGATTTGGGCCAAGTCACTAAATGCTACTAATACTTAGTTTTGCCTACAAGTTTTAAAAATGAAAAGCAGCCCTAACTGGTTTGGCACAGTGGATAGAGTGTCCGCCTGCAGACTCAAGGGTCCCAAGGTCAATTCTGGTTGAGGGCATGTACCTTGGTTGCGGACACATCCCCAGTAGGGGGTGTGCAGGAGGCAGCTGATCGATGTTTCTCTTTCATCCATGTTTCTAACTCTCTATCCTTCTCCCTTCCTCTCTGTAAAAAATCAATAAAATATATTTTTTTAAAATGAAAAGCAAAAGACAGTCCTGGTGGCTGTTACAGCGCAGGGTTTTGGGAATGGAGAGTTATTTTGGAGGCAGAGTTGGGCATCTCGAGGTGGCTTCTCCACCTTCTGTTTGCTCACCTGCAAAGTAGTCATCCCTCGCTTGCAGGGAAGTCAAATTGGATCGGGGAACTTCAACATTCCCCCAAGTTTCTATCCTATATAATAAAAGGCTAATATGCAAATTGTCCCCTCAGGAGTTCGACCACTCACTATGATGTGCACTGACCACCAGGGGGCGGCGCAGAACACAGGGGGCGGCGCAGAAGGAACACCCCGGCCAGCAGCCGGGGGAAGGAAGGCCCTGATCAACCCTGATCGCTGGCCAGGCCTACGAACCCTACCCGTGCACGAATTTTGTGCACCGGGCCTCTAGTTTATATAGAAAAGGCTCTGTGACCGAGTAGGGTTAGAAACCATTGCATTAAAAGTACACCGCTTTCTTTATTGTAGAATTCCTCGCCGCCTTTTTTATTATGCTTAGACACACTAGGAAATTTCTTGGGAAGGGCTAGAATAAACAGCATTTTACTGAACTCTGATGCCCTTAAAATTTTTTTAAGTAACATCTAGCCACATGGGAGCCAACTCTGGGGCATGCTAGACAATACCTGTGAAAGTAACCTCTCCCCGGCACAGAGAGAGTAGTGAGTAAGGGGGATCGAAGCGTGTGTGAGAGGCCCCTGTGCTGGGTGGAATACCGGATAAATCACAAGAGGAGAAAGCAGCCGCCTCACACTGAGCAGGGCTGCTGGTAAGTGTGCATATTTCCCAGGCCTTCTTTAAAGGCACCGGCTCAGTTTCATAGAGTTGCTCTGTTCTAATTTGGAAGGAAAATACTCTGCTTCCACACTCACATCCACATTAAACAACCTGTTCGCCCTTCTAGACTCGAGTCAGGAGCCACCCACAGCCCCTCTGTCAGGCCCTTTGACAGGCGCCTGGGCCTCTCTCCTTAACCCTCCTGGGTCCCTGCGGTCTTGGAATCATTTGAGCCTGAGGTTGAACTCCCAAACCTCCACTTGCTGCCCTTGTGACCTGGTTTTTAGAAAGCTTGGGCCCTACCCACCTCATAAAGATAAAAGCGAGACAGAGAGGTTAAACGAGAAACCCCGTGAATAGTGGCACGTTCCTCTGGCCACTTCCTGTGTTCTGAGCTCTGCTGTCAGAGCCAACACATAGAAATTGTTTTATCCTCCTGACGTCCTGTGGGTGAGGTTCTTTTACGAGCTCAGATGGCGGCACAGAGCAGTCACGTAATTCGTCCAAGTGACCGTGTACCAGGATGTAAGCTCGGCAGGCTGGTCCCAGATCCACTCCCTTCTCCCTCACCTTCCTGCCTTTCCGGGAGGTACCTGAATAGCGCCTGGCACGCAGTCGGTGTATCCCGAGGAACATTTTCTTCTCTCTCACGTCTGTTCCCTCCTTCATCTGTTATCGCTTAGTATCTTATTCACTGTATTCTTCCCTCCCCTGTACCTTCTTGCGTAATAAGTTTTTGTTTAATTGTTTGCATGTTTAACACATAAAGACCACATAGCACCAAGCCCTGCAAGTCCATGATGTTGCTGCAGAGCTTTGAATAGGGTTGTGGGGTGCTGGTGAGTTCAGCCCCTGGAACTGCAGGAAGCAGTCCTGCCAGCTCCCTTCTGGGTGAACAGCACTGGGACTGGCCCCTGAGCATCCCCTGTCTCCTGGCACCTGGAGAACCAGCTACCTCTACAAATTCACACTCAATCACGTTGTTATTGTGTCTGGGAGGGCAAGGTCCAGGGAATTCTTGGTCTGATCGCTTCTCAGCCCAGGTAGGAGCCGCTGGAGCCATTTGTATGAGTCAGCATGAAGGCACTCACAATGTGCTTGACTTATTAGGTGGTTTTCTCTGCCCCAAGGCATGAGCATAGGGGGGTTGGGGCTTGGGGAACGGTAGGCCTTGATCTTCTGAACAATGTACATACTTTCCAGCTTCTGGGTGGGAAGAGGGAGTCAGGGCATGGAAATAACTGGTGAGAGGTCATGAGGTCCTGAACTGGCATCCCCAGGTGATTTTGGAGTCTACAAGGAGACACTGGCTCTGCTGCTTCCCTCTCCCAGGTTAAACTGAGCTTCCGTAGGCAGCACAAAAACCCAGCCATCGCTGACTGGTCGATCCCATTCAGGCTGTCCCAGCTCTCTGTGTTTTAACCAGTTTCACAAGGGGCTAGCAAATTTGAGAGAGAGAGGACCACTGAATAGCAAGAATAGCTTAATAGCCCTGAGTTGGAAGCAAGAACAAGAGTGATTGGCAGTGCTGGGGGGCGGGACCTCCTCTGGCTCTCCACCACTTTTCCCCCCAGCTTTAATGAGAGGTTAGCTCAGCAGGAAAAGTGCCCAGGGATTTCAGCACTCAGTACAGAGATCTCTTTCTCTGTACTTGGTCCTCCGAAGACTTTGAGAGCTGCTCAGTAAGAACACATTTGGCTGGGAAAGGCTCTGTGCTAAATTTGCCCTCCTGGTGGTAGCCTCCAGGCCACGTGGTGGGTGAAGGTTTGGACACACCTTACAAGGCACCTGGGGTGACCCAGCTTTTCCCAGAAAGGCATGGGTGGTTCTGTTGAATTAGCATATCAGGAGTTTCACCGGGGTTAATGTTTTAACCATTGTGTCAATATATTCAATGCCATTGTATTTGAACAGTCCATTTTTAAGGAGCAAGTTTTGTTTTGTTTTTAAATGAAGAAATGGCAGGAGGAATTCCCTGGGTGCACTTCATGCCATACTGAAAAGTTTGAATTTAAAAAACCCCAGATATTTTATTTGGACCGAAGAGATGGCTTGACTTTTAGCTGAGAGCTCTACAACTGTTCACTTCTTACCCTCACTTCGAGGTCTGTGTTTCCCTCTCTCGGTGCTCCCCGTGCTGTGCCGTTTTTGTTATTTGGGAGGGGAACTGCTGGTGGGTTTTATTCAGAACCTGCCTTGGGTCAGGTCTCATCTGGGGCCTTCACCTGCTTCATGGCTGGGAGTGAGGATCCACAGCCAGCGGCTTGGGCTCACAGCCCGGCACCTGGAAGTCCTTGTGGCATGCCCTGGGGCAGGGAACTAATCTTCCTGTGCCTCATTCCTCATCTGTGAAATGGGAATGACTGTGGCACCTGCCTCTCGAGGTCATTGTGAGGATTAGGGAGGTAGTGTGCTGGTCCGGGGCCAGAGTAAATCCTCAACAGTTAGCTAGTATTGTTGTCACTGTCAGCACCAGCAGTGACACCCCACTGTTGGCACTGTCTCACACCAGAACCCCTATAGTCATAGAACCTCGGACTTAAAGGAGACCCCAGGGATTCCCAAAGGCTGCATTAGAATCCCTGAAGTTGCTTTTATGCAAATATGCATAACCCTGTGTGGTGAAGGCCTGATTGGGGTGGTGAAGGCCTAACTGGGGTGGGGGAGGGTGGGGGGAATAGGATGGGGGTGGGGGTTTCAAAGGGGGAAATAGGGACATCTGTAATACTTTCAACAATAAAGATATTATTGTTATTTTAAATTAGCTGTTCCCAAGCTGTACCTGTGACCCCAGGGAATTAGAAGCAAGGCCTGGGAATCTGTCCTGTTAACATACAGCGCAGGTGATTGTAGTGTCAGCCAGTGGTGGAACCACCTCTCTTGCTTGGATGCCCTCTCGAACAACAGTAGCAAGTGGCCTCTGCCTGGACACCTCCTTGCGTGAGGAGCTCACTACCACCGGAGGCATTGCCCCCACCTTGGACACTGGCCATATGAACCTGGGCCTAAGAAGGCAGGGGCTGCCTCTGGCTACAAGGAGGCGGAACAGAGAGAGGAAAGAGGACAAGCTCAAGTCAGAGAGAAATGGGCTCGGATTCCATGGCAGTGCTTGTGAGCTCTGGGCCCTGGGCAGAGGCTTGCTATTTTCATCCTCCAAATGACAGCCTTTCAGAATTGGAACCCTATCTTCCCAGGCCTCTCCTGGCCTCCCTCCATGATAAGACCTCCTTTTTCCCTGGTCACTGGAGTCACATACCCAGACCCCACCCCTGCTCTGTCATATAATACAAAGATGCATATGGTCCCCAGCGGGGTTCTGGGTCAGGGAATGCATCGGGCTGCAAGGGCTGGGAGAGTGGAGCAGAAAGCCAGAGAGTGAGCCAGCAGGTGAGAGGGGGACAGACCCTGGCACACCCAATCCCCTCGTCATTCAGCTAAGCTGGCCTGGTTCGGATGCTTCGGGGACCAGTCCCTCGCGGTGTCCCTCTGGACCTGGGACTCGGGGTAGATGTCATCAACCTGGCCACATCCTTGAGGGTGGTGAGCAAAGAACTGGATGGAGTCAGGGCCACCTGCCCCTCCTGCTCAGTCTGTCCAGGTGCTAAGACCAGAGCTCGCCAGAGGGCAGGCTGTGGAGGAATATGGGCTGTGGTTCTGTCACCCATGCCCAGATGCTGAGTCCACCCCATTACTGCAGGCCACCCCGCTCAGGCTCAGGCACAGACAGACCCCGATACCAGCAGTGCCTATTTTGTACCCAACCAAGCACATGGCACTTTTAGTCCTGAACCAAGGACTCTTCTCCCACTGTGCGGGTCAGAAAGGGAAATGCAGAGGTTTCAAGATCTGATTTCTGAAGGTCCTTATTACCACGTGTCTCCAGAGAATGTGTCTCTCTGAGTTTCAGTTCCTTCATCTGTAACACCCAGACACAAGCACAGTAAGTCCTCACCCGGTGCTGTTTATGGGTTCTTAGAAACCGCAACTTCCACCAGGCTCACCATAGACATTGATGTAAAGGAGAGTAATTCTCACGGCATATTTCTATATATCGGTTATCCTATGGTAAGCCAGGATATCCTATGGTTTCCTTATATGTAGTTTCCTTTAAAGTTGCAGATTCTAAGAACTGATCCACAATGTTAAGTGAGGACTTTGCTGTAATAACTACCTCCTAGGATTGCAGGAAGGATTCGATGGCACTGTCTACAAACAGTACACACTAAGTGACTGATAGGGATCCGCTCCTTGGAAGTGTTGTAGGCAGCGGGAACGCACCGGGTGTTAGGCCCATGGGGTCCGACTGGACCTGGGTGCAGCAACCTCGGTACTTGGGTTCTGGCTAGGAAATAATTCAGAGCCGGGACCCAAACTATCAGGGAACATTTACTGGGTAAATCTCAGAGGTAGAAAAAGTAACTCTAGGAGAAATGGGCTTAGGAAACGAGTTATAGAGTCAAAGGAAGGGACCTTGGGACTTGGGAGTGAGGAAGGTAAAGGTAACTTGCCTGCAGGGGGAGAAGGAGGCGGGGAGGAAAAGGGACAGGTGTGGGCTGCTCCTGGGAAGGAGAGATTGCGGGATCCTCCATCCTAAGGGTTTCAAGGGTGAAGATTTTAGGGGTCCCAGGGGAAGATTTAATAGGATATTCAGCAACTTTCCAGGTGTGCCCTTTTAGGGTCTAGGTCTCCACTGATTGATTGGTCAGCACCAGGGCAGGGGGTCATTGTCCCGTGCATCCAGGGGGTCGCTGATCTGGTTTTGTTGATTTGCGGGCTTGGAGCTGAAATACAACCAACCGAGGCCTAGTGTTATCTCTAAGAGGAAAGCGAAAGGGGTTGAAAACTTCATGACCAGTGATATGCTAGAGGGGGAAAGTTCACCCTGGGGGCCAGGTCCCACCCTGCAATTGTCCTTTGCTAGGCACCTGGCTTTCCACCTGGTGGCCTTCGGTACCTGGCCCACGGTCCTGGCTCTGCTCATGTCTAACTGCCTGCCACAGAAGGAGGCTGTGCAACTGGGAGTGATTTCTCACCCGGCCACCGCCACCTGGGAGAGCAGACGGAGGGCCGCAGCCCGCCCCCCCCCCCCCCCCCCCCCACACACACACACAGGACCTGGGGTTCAAATGAAAAGGTGGCCATCAGCACATCTGTAAAGTTGGCCAGTCCTGTTCTAAGGCAAATGTGGGATTTAAAATTTACAGAGGAAATGTGTGCATCTGGGAGAACATTGCTTCCTTTCTTGAACCTTTATAGGTCACAGTTCAGTATTTCACGAAGTTTCAATTTAGCATAGAAAGTGTGGTCGAGCCAGCTGCGCCAGCATCACCTGGGAGCTTATTAGAAGTGCAAACCTCGGACCCCTCACCCCCAAACATGCAGCCCAGCAACCCATGTTTCAACAAGCATCCGCTGCTTCTGTGGCTCCTGTTTGTAGTCTCAGGGTCAGCAGGGTCCCCCTCCCTGCTCCCCTGCCTCCCACCCCCGGCCGTTTTCAGATCCAGATGACCAAGCCCCTGTCTCTAGTCATATTTGCAGCACTTCTGAAACAGGACAACCAATGGGTCCGGGCTGCCTATTACTACTTGAGCCAATTAATTAAAGCAGAGACAGTTTATTTCAATCATGCCTGCAGTCTGGGAGAGCCATGGGGTCAGACTGGACCTGGGTTCAGCAACCTCGGTACTTGGGTTCTGGCTAGCAGGTCATCCATGAAAATCTGCTCTGCAATCCCCCATAAACCAGCTGTTTATATGGGGTAGAAGGACAACGATTACCTGGGGAAGTAGGCAAAAGGGATAAGAATGGGTATAATGGTTACAGATTACAGGCAATGCAGGCTGGGGGGTTGCAAAGGGCGTCAACAAGGTTGTTAATCTTTCCATGATAACAGGTGGTTCTCGGATAAGAAGGATGGACCTCATTTCCAGGTTAACTCGCAGGCACAGCCCCCAGCCAGGTGAGAATGTGCCTTCTTTAATCAGAACAAAACAATCACGGTTAACAGAGCATGATTAGTATTTTTTATAACTATAGCTAGTCTCCACTATTCTACTTCTGCCCCTAACACTTCCACAGTTTGAAGACAGCTCCTGGGAGAATGATTTATTTTCCCATCCTGGGACACGCATCTGTTCATGCCAGCAGCAGGTGGAATCTACATCCAAGCCTGTAGGAGGGAAGAGGCAGGGAGCAAACATCTGTTCTGGATGTTCAAGCCCCCAGCTCAGTTGGCTTTTTCCTCTTGTCCTGGCTTCCTGCCTGATCTGACCAATAATAACGGCACCTCTGTTAGATAATGATAACAGCAAATATTTATCAAGCTCTGCCTACGTCGGTAAATACGTGTTTTTTTTTCCCCATTTAATCCTCATAACAACCCAATGAGGGTAGGTGCTATTCATGTCACCCCCACATCCTGCTGGCGAAACCGAGCCTCGGAGAGGCAAATTCAGTGGCAGACAAGAGTCTTAAACTTGAATCTGTCTGATGCCAGATTCTGTGAATCTTCAACCAGCCTCCCTGCTTGGTTAAGCAGGCTAATCCTTGAGCCAGGATTATGCACAAAGGAGTATTTTAGGCCAGTGCTCTTTACGTTAGCACAGACCAGGATTATCTGGAGGGCGGGTAAAACACAGACTCTGGGGCCCTAGTCCCAGAATCCACTGCTCTCAGGGTCAGTGCTGGTAGGCTGGGGGTTGGGGGTTTGCATTTCTACCATGTTCCCAACAGGCAGGCACTGCTGGTCTGGGGACCACACTTTAGAGTCACTGCTTAGACCACTGCCCCCACCCAGGGCCGCACATTAAAATCATCTGGAGAATTTCAGATTCAGTTCCTCTAGTGTGGGACATTGCCAGCTTTTGTTTTTATGCTCCCCAGATAATTCTAATGTGCGGCCAGAGCTGAGAACTTCTGCTAAATGCAAAGGAAGCCTCCTAATTGCTGTTTACAGCTTTAGTTCAAGTCCAATGTCTGCCTCCCCAGCTGAGGCATTCCCACTGCGAGGCCGCAGTGGTGGGCCAGGGAGTACCAACTGCAGGGTAAGTAGGGCCACTCGTTTTATCTCAAGATTAAGGGAAATGTGAATATTCTCTATAAAAAAACACACAAAAAAACCTGTGGGAAAGTGCAAAATGTGCACAACTGTTTATATTGACCATGGGATTCAACACACTCCTAAGAATCTAACCAAGGAAAATTGTCAGAGGCTAACTTAACTGCCCAAGATATGCTCAAGGAGACTCATCCAATCGTTATTTCCTCTTGGCACTTCTTAAACCTGTGTTATGGATATATGACTATTGTTCAAAGAATATTTAATACTCAAGATATTATGTAAAGTGCAAAGAGAAGGATACAAACTGAATGTATAATGTGATTCTAATCTGACTTTTGAAAGACCGTATACAACATATACTAGTATATGCAAAGTAAAGAAGGTAGCACGCCAAAATATTGTCAGTGGTTATTTCTTGGTGGGATTGAGAGTGATGATGGTATTTATACTTAACAGCATTTTCTAATTTTTTTGAACCATTTCTTTTATGATGAGATCAAAAGAATTTAGGCAGTCATCTAGTCTTATAATATATGTTCCCAACGACCTGTCTGAAATACAAATCATAGGTTTATAGGTTGGAAGCTTTTTCTGAGAACTAGAAAGCATTTAAAAATTGCTAATTACCATCCCAAAGTGTGTTCCTGCCTCTGGGCCCAGGAAGAGTGAGGACCTTTGTAGGAACCTAGGGAGGTGGTGCTGGCAGGCACATGAGCTCTGCAATTGGTCCCTGGAGCTCCTGGGCCTCGGGATGCATGCAGTGGGCGGGTGGGCCTTCTGTTCTCTGCTCCAGGGAGTACGGCTGGCCCACAGGCTTCTGTGGGACATCACCAAGGCACCATGTAGTGAGTTCATGTAGAATAGACTACATGTGCCACACTAACGGGGATGTACTAGTAGCAATGCCCATGTATACTGCACACATGCAGGAGGTAAGGAAGTCATGCTGGTGTAACTTGAAGACCGCCTATGCATGTTAACAAAGAAAGGACAGGGAGGAAGCTGCTGTGCTGCAAAACACCGAGCCCATTGCCTCATCACCCCTCCAGTTCTCTGTCACTCTCGCCCTGGGGTTGCCTTCAGAAAACAAGCAGGTGCTGCCTTCTGCACATGTTGCCGAATGCAGCAGTAGGAAGAGGGCTGTCCCACTACAATGCTCACAGAGGCTTAGACGAAAGCAGGAATCTGAAAGCATTGCATACTCAGGGGTAGCGCTACTAGCGTCATGGTTTTCCAACAGGTATTTTCTATGCAACCAAACCTCACCTCATAGAACAAAACCACCTGCTTCCACCACAGCTGGGACTGATGGCCTAACCTAGAGGAGCAGGGGGGCAGGGCCGTGGGCACCATTCTGGGGTGGCATCTTCTCCTTGAAGTGCCTACCATTACCGCAATCAAATTTATAACCGCCCGCAACGTTTTCTTTAAAGGGTCCAGGCTGGCAAAACAAATGAATGAAATGATTGGGCTGCCCAGGTGAGTGTAGCATCTCCCAGTTAGAGGAAGCAGGCATCACTTAGCTGTTGCCCTGAGGGAATTTTGGTCCAGTTGTGCCAGGTCTTCTGAGTTTTTCCAAGAGAAGTCAGAATTCTTGATCTTTGAATTATAGCTCCCAATGTCTAAATGTTGGCAGCATTTCAAAAATACTATGCAGTCCGAAGAAACCGTGCCTGCTGGCAGACGCCGGCCTGCAGCCCTCACCCCTGCTTTAGAATCTGAGTCCCTGAGAGGCAATTGCTTTAGCCACCTGTGTCTTCTCACTCCTCTTCCTCCCCCCACCCACCTCCACCAAATTCCCAAAGAGAATGTCCTAAACTCTCAGACTCTTCTCCTCAGAAGTCATGCTTCATTGAAAACCTTAAAATCGCCGAGACTGGTTTAGCTCAGTGGATAGAGCGTCGGTCTGCGGACTGGAAGGTCCCAGGTTCGATTCCGGTCGAGGGCATGTACATTGGTTGCGGGCACATCCCCGGTGGGGGGCGTGCAGGAGGCAGCTGGTCGATGTTTCTCTCTCATCGATGTTTCTAGCTCTCTGTCCCTCTCCCTTCCTCTCTGTGAAAAATCAATAAAATATATTAAAAATAAAAAAAAAGAAAAAAGAAAACCTTAAAATCGGCTAATGGTCCCACAGTAATTATTTCAGTTGAGGATTTTTAAAAGTAGCTACAGGCACACCTCTTTATATTGCATTTGACTTTATTGTACTTTACAGGTGTTATATATATACATATACATATACATATATTGATTTCAGAGAGGAAGGGAGAGGGAGAAAGAGACAGAAACATCAATGATGAGAGAGAATCATTGATTGGCTGCCCCCTGCACACCCCACACTGGGGATCAAGCCTGGTACCTGGGCATGTGCCCTGACCGGGAATTGAACCATGACCTCTTGGTTCATAGGTCAACCACTGAGCCATGCCAGCTGGGCCAGGTGTTGGTTTTTTTAAAAACTGAAGGCAAGACCCTCCACCAGTAAAAAAAATTATGACTCGCTGTATCACTATATTCACTTTATTAGAGTGGTCTGGAACCGAATGTGCAACATCTCTGAGCTATGCCTGTGTTAAAAGCCACTTTCTTGAAAATGAGGTTAATTTTTAAAATAATTTTAAATGAACTGTCCTGATGTTTGATGGGGAGAGGGTAGAGAAATGTTTGCCTTGGAGGGGGATGGATCTGGGTTGAAATTTCAGCTCACCATCTATCACTGTATCACTTGGGCAAGTGACTCAGCCTCAGTTTGCTTCCCATTTCTCATCTGCAAAGCAGGAGGGGTTGTGGGTGTAATGGGATCTCAGGAACGCACACACTCACACAAATATACACACAACTCCTGGGTTTGTTGGTTTAGGATAATGAAGGATATTTTATATCTGGTGCCCTTAGATGCTCAGGAAACGTGAAGTTTCTCTTAGGAGCCAATGTTATTGAAACTTACTTGCAAATGTTATAAAATGAGCCTCATAAAGCTTTTACACATTTAATGTTAGAATTTTTAAAATCTTCTGTCTTCAGAAGTCCCGTTGTAGTAAGTAGTGTTACAGTTGAGATGGGAGGAAAGGAGACAATACAGAGAGTGAGGGGATGAACCTCAGGGATGTCAGTACCTGGCGGAAGTCCTAGGGCCAACTTTCAGTGCCCACGTTCACTTCCATGTAAGGTGACCTTACGATGTATCAGGCCAGTTTAACTCCTTTGCTTATGGCTGAATCTCTCGTGTCTAGCACATTCCAAAATAAATATGTTTGCTAGTTATTTAAATTGGTGAATGAACAAGTAAACAGCATGGTGGGAGCTTTATCTAGGGAGGGTACCCCACGGTGGACAACTCTGACCAGACTGTGCCGCCTATCAGAGACTGCGGCTCCCCCGGTGTGGAGCCTGCAGGGTCATAGGGACCTGCCCTCAGAAGGGCCTGTGCCTGGTTAGTACTCTGCTGTCACCGTCGTGAGATTCTTAATAATTTTTTAACAAGGGGCTCTGCAAACGATGTAGTCAGTTCTGATCAGAGCGTTCCATCAGCAAACACAGAAATGTCAGTGCATAAGCCAAAGGGCACAAACCATGGCCTCTGAACCCAATCAAGTAGTTTTGGCCCAGAGAGTGGTTATTTTTAATATAAATAAACTTTTTATTTAGAATAGTTTTAGATTTACCCAAAAGTTGAAAAGATAACACAGAGTTCCCATACCCAGTTCCCAACATCTTCTATCACATTCATATTTACATTTATAATACTAGAGGTCCAGTGCATGAAATTCGTGCACGGGGGAGGGGTCCCCTCAGCCCAGCCTGCACCCACTTCAACCCGGGACCCCTCGGGGGATGTCTGACTGTCAGTTTAGGCCCGATCCCTCTCACAATCCTGGGCCGCTGGCTTCTAATCGCTCACCTGCCTGCATGCCTGGTCACTCCTAACTGCCCCCTGCCAGCCTGGTCGCCCCTAACTGCCCCCTGCTGCCAGCCAGGTTGCCCTGAACTGCCCTCTCCCTGCCAGCCTGGTCGCTCCTAACTGCCCCACCACCACCGCCGGCCTGGTCACCCCCAACTGCCCCTCTCTGCCGGCCTAGTTGCCCCCAACTGCCGGCCTGGTCACTCCTCATGGCCCCCCTGCTGGCCTGGTCACCCCACGCAGCCTGCTTGTTCAGTCGTTTGGTTGTCCCGTACTAACCCCCCTGCCGGCCTGGTCGTAGGCAGCCATCTTGTGAGGGTGTGGTGGTCAATTTGCATATTATCTCTTTCTTATATTGGATTCCTCATGACTAAGTAACTAACCTCAGTACTTTACTATTAACTGAACTCCGCACCGTGTTCAGATTTCACCACATTCCCCCAGTGCCCCTTTTCTATTCCTGAGTTCCATCTGGGATGCCACATTACGTTTAGTTGTCACATCTCCATGGGCTTCTCTGAGCTATGAATGACATTTTCTCGAACTTCCCTTGTTTCTGATGACTTTGACAATTTTGGGGTGTGCTTGTCAGATATTTTGTAAACTGTCCCTCAATTTGGGTTTGTTTCATGTTTTTCTCATGGTTTCTGGGAAGATGGCCACATTTCCATCACATGATATCAAATGCATGCCAAGGCCGTGAACATGACTGGTCACTGATGTCATTGACCCCGGCCACCTGGTCAGCGTAGTGGTCACCAGGCTTCTCCACGCTCTTCTTCCTGCCTCCCTTTCCATGCTGTGCTCTTCAGAAGCAAGATCTCCAGCGAACCCCACAGCCAAGGACAGGCGGGAAGCCTCATCCCCTCTGTCCCCCCACTGCAGGGTGTCCCAGGCCATCTCGTGCACGTCCTGCCCCAGCCCTCGCCCCCGCCACTTCTCCCAGGAGCCGTGACTCCCTTGGTTGAAGAATGTGCTAGAAACTAAGATCTGGGTGCTGTATGTGCTCACAGCTACTTGGGTGTCTTTTTTTTTTTTTTTTTTAATCTACATTGACATTTTAAAAAATTAAGCGGTCATCTTACGGAGCATCAGCTTTTCTAGGCTGAGTTAACTGTGCATGAAAATAAATAATGTTAATAAATTGAATGTTTTAAAATGTTTGCTTATTGTTTTTGAAATATCAACATTTTAACGAGGACGAGATTTCACATTAGAATCTAGACTTCCGGACTCTCTCCAGAGGCCAGAAGGTCCAGCAGTCCTGGGCCCATATCCCTGCTGAGCGCAACCGGCGAAGGCCGAGCGGCTCTTCTCCTTTCCTGCACAGAGCACTGTCCAGGCCGCCGCAGTCCGCACCACTCCCCGTTGTATCACACCACTCACTGGACTCGTTTATGTTCCTTTGTGACCCTCAAAGGCTTTTGAATACGTGAGTCCATTCATTCAAGTAGGTAACTTACAGATACAGTAGTCCCCCTATTGGCCGTTTCCCTTCCCACCTTCTCAGTTACCTGTGGCCAACTAAGGTAGGAAAATATTAAAAGGAAAATCCCTTAATTCATACGTTTTAATTTGTGCATCATTCTGGGTAGAATGATGGCATCCCATGTTGTCCACTCTGTCCCGCTCTGATTCACCCAGCAAATCCACACTGTGTGTGCTCCTCGCCTGGCAGTCACTTAGTAGGCGTCTCAGTTATCAGACCAGTTGTCAGAGAGAGAGGGAGGCCACATTTACAGAACTCTAATTGCAGTAGATTGTTCTATTGTTTATTTTATTAGTGGAGGTTTTTGTTCATCTCTTCCTGTGCCTTATAAATTAAACTTTGTTATAGGTTTGTATGAATAGAGAAAAACTAGAATATACAGGGTTTGGTACCATTCGAGGTTTTAGGCATCCCCTGGGCGCCTTGGAATGAATCCTGTGGATAAGTAGAGCTAAATTCACAGACTACTGTACACAGCGTAGTCTGTGAATTTAGCTCTACTTTGACCCAGAAGTGAGCCAGCAAGAGGTGCTTAGCTCTAGGAGGGCTGGAGTATTATATGTAAGTTGGGAGGTTCCAGAGGTAATGATAGAGAGACACACATGTATGAAACCAGAGGGGGTCATGCCTGCCCGGTTAAATAGCCCTGATTTCCCCTTGAAGCAGTAGGAAGCTGCTTTCGAATTTTACACAGAAAAACAAATGTCCTGGTTAGGTGCCCTGCCAGGTGGAGAGGGAGAGATCCCGGAGTAGAGGAAGGGAACTCGGTTACGGGGGAACTGCAGCCAACCAGGCAGGAGGTGATGGCAGCTGAGCTGGGGAAGTGGCAGTGGGTTGGGGGGAAGTTCATAGATCAGAAACTATTCAGACAAAACTTGGGTTAATTGCCCTTCAGATAATGGAAGGAATATTTCCCTGGTGAATAAAGAAAAGTTTTGTCTGTTAAGATACTCACTATATATCACCCACGACAAAGAGGCTGAGTCATTCTCAAATTCTGACTGGGCCCTAGCCGGTTTGGCTCAGTGGATAGAGCATAGGCCTGTGGACTGAAGGGTCCGGGGTTCAATTCCAGTTGAGGGCACATGCCCCGGTTGTGGGCTCGATCCCCAGTAGGGAGCATGCAGGAGGCAGCCAATCAATGGTTATCTCTCATCATTGATGTTTCTATCTCTCTCCCTCTCCCTTCCTCTCTGAAATCAATATATATATATATATATATATATATATATATATATATATATATATTTTAAATATATATTTTATTGATTTTTTTACAGAGAGAAAGGGAGAGGGATAGAGAGGTAGAAACATCGATGAGAGAGAAACATCAATCAGCTGCCTCCTGCACACCTCCTACTGGGGATGTGCCTGCAACCAAGGTACATGCCCTTGACCAGAATCGAACCTGGGACCCTTCAGTGTGCAGGCCGATGCTCTATCCACTGAGCCAAACCGGTCAGGGCTATACTTTTCTTTTTTAAATTCTGACTGGGTCTCATGATCCCAGTACCGATCCTGCTGCCTACCTTTCCAGTACCAGTGAAGTCCATTAACATCATGTTCTCAGCTCCCTCCATCTCATTTGCCCATTTGATCTTCAGCAAACTGGGCAGGTCTGAAGTAGCTAGCGTTTGTTTTTATGGCTTCTGTTGCCCATCCATAGTGAATGAGCACCTGCCTCAGGTCTTCTTGGGTGTTTCTTGATTTACGGGCACCTCCATGCGATGACGGCAGAAGGTGGAGGCAGCCGTCCTGGAGAAGGGGATCAGATGGGAACAGCCTCGGCAGGGAAGTGTGACAATAGGCACACCGTATTGACAGTCGCTCCTTTGGGTGGCTGACACAGCACTCCGCCGCCCAGCACATCGCATGTCGGAAGCAATTAACAATCTGTTGAGAACATATCATCACATGCTAGTCTATTTTTCTTTCTTTTGGTCCAACCTCTGATAATAGGTCGGAGGGTAACCCAGGGGGCGCTGGGGCAGGGCGGAGGGAGTCGGGGAATAAAGTAGTAGCCACTTTATTTCTAACCGTTTGCAGCTGTCCGCTTGTTTGGGGACCTTTTTTAGGCAGAGGAACAAAGTCTTGCTCCACGGGGTTGTTTTCCTTGGCGCGGGGAACAGACACTTTCTTGAGGAGCGCACTGAGATAACACAAAACATCTGCTTGCGGGAACCAGCGAGAGCACCGGCTCCTTTAGGTAAACACACACTTCACAGGAGGCAGGAGGCTGTGTGGAGGGGCAGGACGGTGAACGAAGAGGAGGAGGAGGTGTGTTTTCAGACACAGATCTGTGTTATTAGCTGTTGTGTTTTTTTTAGCTTGTGATCCAACGGCATTTTGTTTTGTGAGGACTTAGGAAATGGTATGTTCTCAGCCACGCTGCCAGGGGAGGTCTGTTTTCTTTTCCCACGTGGGCGGGCTGTTGTTTGTATTCCTGAGCTCTTGAGAAGGAGCGATGTTTGTGCCTTGGGGAGGGGTTTTCACACGTGTTGGACTCCAAAGACACAACCGCTCTCCGACATGAGGAACAGTTTTAAGGAGAAATGTGGGCATTTGGGGTGGTTGTAAACTGACATACCATCAGGGGTCCCCAAAGGATTGGCCAGGGCCGTAGGGTTCATCTCGTGTCCTGTGGAAACTGCTTGCACCGCTCACAGGATGTTCCCGTTTATCACATTGGCCCCAGACCCACTTTCCGGAAGGCGTGGGCCCGGTGGGGAAAGGCGGCTCCACCTGCCCGGTCCCTTGCCCACCCCACCCCGGGCGCCATGAGGAAGAGCCATGGTCAGAGCAGTGGTAACACCCTGCCTGGCACTGGGCCGCTGAGTGCCTGCTGGCGCTGTGCTTCCCGTGTGAGCCTCACCGTCTCCCCAGAACTGGGGGGTACTGTCCCCATGCCCCAGATACGGAAACAGAGCCTTTTATTTTATTTTATTTTATTTTTATTTATTGAATGTTTTAGAGAGAGGGAGGGAGAGAGAGAGAGAGAAACTAACATACCATCAGGGGTCCCCAAACCAATTTGTTGTTCCACTTCTTCATGCATTCATTGGTTGATCCTTGTATGTGCCCTGACTTCGATCGAACCCACAACACTGTCATATCAGGACAATGCTCTAACCCAGTGGTCGCCAACCTTTCGGACCTCACGGGTCACCAGTGGTCCACGGACCACCGGGTGGCGACTGCTGCAGCTCCCCACCAGGCCTTAGAAGTGAGCAAACTCCCTCCGGGGCAAGCGGGGAAGTTCCACCGCTGCAGGCAGAGCCCAGGCACCGTGGCTCCAGAGCCAGACGCTTAGCCACTGTCCTCACCGGGGACACAGAGGTTTGGGGAAGTCTCCAAGCCTCCCCTTTCCACCTTCGTCTTTAACAAGTTCTGCTTCCCCAACTTCCACTGGACGGGGTGACATGAGCGGAGCAGTGAGAGCCGTGCCAGGGGTCCTGCCCAGTGGAAGCTACGGGGCCTCTGGAATCGGACAGACGTGAGTTCAGATCCCTTTGCCCCGCAAACTGGCTCTGTAAGTCCGAGCCCAGTCAGCCCCCCGCCTTGTTGGGCTTTGATTTCAGGGTAAGCAAAGGGCATAAGAGCTCAACTCAGAATCCAGCGGTGCACGACTTTGTCACACAGGCCCCTCCCTCCAGGCCCCACCTAGGCACCAAGGGTCCACCCCAGGAGCCTGCCACCCCTGCCCTCCGGCGACGTGCAGTGCCCAGGGAGGCAGACCTGCGTCCCACAGGTCACTGTGGCGTTACTGCCTGCATCTGCTCAGGAACCTGAGTCCGGGAATGAGGGAAGCCTTGAGCTGAGCTCTTAAGGAAAAGGAGGATTGAGCTAGGTGTATGACGAGGCGGAGTGCCTGCCCGCTGTTGCAGACCTGGGCTGTCTGGGGACAGGACTCCCCACAGACCACCTCTGAGCCCTTGCTCTGCACCCTCCACAGCCCAGGTTCCGCCCAGCACCATCACAGACCAGTCTCATCCCCAAGCCTTGGGTTCTCTTCAGAAGGAAAGAGGGAAAACGAGGAAACAGAAGGAGCTGTAGTCAGACAGCCACTGCGCCGGGGCCTTGCTTGGCTGTGAGACCTGTGTCCCAGGCGGTGGCCCCACATCCAGAGCATTTCTGCGTCCTTTGAGGGGCGTCTCCCCTCTGCGGCCTCCCCGCCAGGATCGCAGAAGCACGCAAGCCAATAGACAGCCTGCTTTCTCTCAGGGGTGCCCAGAACAGGCATCTGAGGGCTCTGGGGAAGGAAGGGAGAGAAAGAGAAAGAAAGAAAGTGGGCTGAAGCTCAGACATTACTGGAATTTTTATTAAATTTTGTTTGGGAGAAAGGCGATTTACTGTGTCCGAGATGAAAGGCAAATCGGCATGGGGCCCCAGAAAAACGATTCTATCCCATGCTTGATTTAGCTCCCACACTGCCTGTGGCCGGGAGATCAGAGAGCTGTGGTCAGACACATTCATAAACTCTGTCGCTCTCTCAGATGCTGCTTCCCGGCTGAGCACCAGAGGGAGAGCCGTGGTGCTGCCTTGTTGGGCCTTCGAGAGGGACTCCGGGCCCCGCAGGCTCACCTCCTTGGCCGGCTTCCCCCCAGCTCTCTGGTCGGCCTCCCCCTTGGCCTGATCACCCTGCAAACAGCAGTCCTGCTTGGAGTCTCGTTGTTGAGCAAACTCCTGCTGAAACTGCATATGAGTGATCGGTTTAGGATTCTGACCTCTGCCCAGGCCTCTTGCTCAGCTCACTCGAATCTGAGCTCCGCCTGACCCTGTTCTGGGTTCATTGACTCCATTTCAGTGACCCCTGTGCAAAGACCAAGCCCCTCCCACGACCCAGGCCATCCAGGACAAGGCCGTCCTTGATGTCTGTCACCTCTTTGAGCACATTCATTTTGAACACATTTTCTCACTTGGAGTCCACTTCTTGGAGCCTGACATTTCCCTGCTCGATCCTGAGAGTCACTGGATGTGGCTGAGGGTGGGATAGAGAAAGGGACGCTCGGAGATCAGTTCATGCTTGCCAACCGCCTCGATCCTTCCGGTCAAAGGTTGTGTTCCGCGTCATCAGTAGATATCTGCCTGGGATGGTGTCGGATGGCTTGTCTGGGTTATTACAAGACTAGTCAAAGTTTAACCGCAAATTCTTCCAGCATGCAATCGATTAAGACTGCTGGTTAATAATGTCTGGCATTAACTTTCTAATTGAGCACAGTGACTGAAAATTAACTATCACCCTTTGAAAAAAGGCAAAGAAGGGAGGCTTTCCCGATAAAGAGGAGAGTTTCAGATTCTTTCTCCCACGCCCTACCCGGGATCACAGCGTTCTTATCCCAGAGCTCGCCTCCCTTCCCACCAAAAGCCGAGTGCAGCCTGCCGTGCCAGGACCGCATCAGGGCGCTGGCAGCGGGCTATCATCTCTGCTGTCGTCTTTCTTCCTCCCCCTAATAGGAGATGATGGATTCACATCTTGACTAAATAAGATCACTGCTCCTTTATGATTCAATTTTGATTGATGAGTATTCCCTACCTCGCCCTGTGCCAGGTACTTTTAAGGGTAGAAAAGAAGTATGAACAGTTCCTTTGTTCAGGGAACTTAATACAAGACATACTCGTAAGTTTGAGAAACCTGTAGAAAGTAATACAAGGCCGACTCTAACCCCGTGCTTAATGGAGTGCCTGCCATTCTAAGTTCTTTGCAAGTTCAGAATTGATGTATTGATACCAAGACTGCCATTCCGAAAATAAATATGCAGGAGGAATCTAATGCCAACGTATGTTACAGAGAACATTCGGTCTCCGTGGGATGCTAAAACTAACACAAAAGAGTGCCTACTATCTGCAAGGCATTAGCGAAGCCTTTGATAGGTGTATGTAATCTTCACAACCACCTCCTGAGCTACAGATAACACTGACACCCCAGTTTCTTCCAAGATGGGGAAACTGAGGCTCAGAGACACAAAGCCATTAGCATATGGCTATCCTATTAATATGGAGTAGAGTCAGAAAGGAAACTTGAAATGGCTGATTACAGATGCTATGTTTTAAATCAACAGATACACTGAGTGGCCAGATTATTATGATCTCTGAACGCATAATAATCTGGCCACTCAGTGTGTGTGTGTATATATATATTAGAGGCCTGGTGCATGAATTCGTGCATGGGTGGGGTCCGACCAGCCTGGCCAGGGGGAGGGGACATGGGCGGTTGGCTGGCCTGCCTGCTGGTCGAACTCCTGGTTGAGGGGACAATTTGCATATAAGCCTTTTATTATATAGGATACACACTGAGTGGCCAGATTATTATGCGTTCAGAGATCATAATAATCTGGCCACTCAGTGTATTATGGGGAAAGGAGTTTCCAGAGTTAAATAGGACCTCTTGCTGCAGGAATTCTCAGATCCTTTCCTGTGTTCAGGTTACTGCAAACTTCTTGAAAGCAGCATTTTTGCTAATATATTTGATTTCAGGATCCTATTTTTTAGCCAAGGATCTCCCAGGATTAGTGATTTTAAAAACATACCTAGAGTGTAGTGTCCACTCTGGGTACAGAATCTATGTACTTGACAGCAGGAGGGGGTGGATTATGGTCCTGAGCTAGGTCAGGGGTGTCCTGTGGACCCCATAGACTGCCCTTGGCCCAGACCCAGACATTGCACAGACCCTCAGGTTCAGGCTGGCATTTGTAACTAGCCCAGTGTCCACTTGAAATGATTCCCTAACCTTTTATTCTTCCTCCTGCAAACCAGCAGTCGCCAACCGATGGCCCGCGGACCACTGGTGATCCGTGAGGTCCCAAAGGTTGGCGACCACTGTGCTAGACTATTTTCATTTAAAGCAAACAAACAGCCCACTGGCTCAGTGGTTGAGTGTCGACCTATGAACCAGGAGTTTACGGTTTGATTCCCGGTCAGGGCACATGCCTGGGTTGCAGGCTCAATCCCCAGTGTAGAGCATGCAGAAGGCAGCCGATCAGTGATTCTCTCTCATCGCTGATGTTTCTATCTCTCTCTCCTTCTCCCTTCCTCTCTGAAATCAATAGAATAAGTTTTAAAAAGCAAACAAATGGACAGTATTTGAGCTTCTACGAGGCAAGTACTGAACAAAGTGCAGGTCGAAAAGCAGCCATCTCAGCAGTGGGGGTCCCTGCCACCGTGGAGCCTGCAGGAACAGATGTGGAAGGAAGAACCCAAGTTTTAGGGCCAAATGCCTGCCTTACCTCCTTTTAGCTGTGGGGCCAGGGCCAACACTTTAACTGAGCTAAGACTCCATTATATGAAAAAATAATAATAATAATGCCCATGCTCAGGTGTCACTGGGACTAAACGACATCCTCCCTGCATATCCCAGGCCTCACTCGGGGTTTGCTTGTCTGTGGCTATGGAGACTTCTTAGTGGCACCATTAAAACAAAACCTCTCATGTCAATCCATTTTTTTGTGACCTGGCCCTTCTGGAGCTGTTGGGGAAGGGAGTGGATCAGCAGGGCTGAGTCCTTCCCTGTCTTGCTACCATGAGGCCACTTACAGAGGGTCCACCAAAGGGTGGCCATCCAGTTCTCTACATCCAGAGGGGCGATCTCTTCCACCTTTTGAGGAAGGTTTATTGAAAAGCACACACATACATACAAACATGCACATACATGTATATCTGAATACCTGCAAGGCAGAGGAGAAAGGGAGAAAAGTATACAAACTATGTAATTGTTTCCTGAACCATCAATAATGTTGAGTGAATTTCGCAAATGCCCCGTAACTTTCTTGTTCTCAGCCTCATGCTCTGTGAGCTGGGATTTTGTCTCTGGCTCACAGTGAAACCTAGTGCCCCTGAGACTCCCAGCCTGGCGCTTCTCAGCTTCCAGAGCTGGCCTGGGGTGACTGCGGTGCACGCTGAGCATGTCCTGACTTGAGCCATTTGCAACGTTCACTTTTGAAGAGTTAATGACAGGGAAGGGAGACTATGGTGAAAGAGTCAGACCCAACTTAGCAGCCCGAGCAAAGAGGTTCAGAGCCTGATGTCCTACCTACCTGAGGTCAGGTAGGAAATAACAGAAGGAGGACATAGTCCCAAAATTCCCACTTAAGTGCCAGGCATCGTACACCTCCTATTATAAGAACACTGCAGAGTAAATGTTTTTCTCCATGATGAAGGAGAGTGGAGTAATTTGGAGTAATTTGCCTAGACAACTAGTAAGTTGTAGAGCTAGGATTTTAAACTAAAGTCTTCAAACTTCAAAACCAACTCCTCTCAACTACTTTAAGATAATTCCCAGCCCAGCTGGTGTGGCTCAGTGGTTGAGCATCAACCCATGAACCAAGAGGTCACTGGTTCGATTCTTCATCAGGGCACATACCCTGGTTGCAGGCTTGATCCCCAGGAGGCAGCTGATCAATGATGTTTCTCTCTCATCGATGTTTCTATCTATCCCTCTCCCTTCCTTTCTCTCTAAAAAAGTCAATAAAAACATTTAAAAAAACGTATTTTAAAAAAAGGAAATTCCCTGCCATAGCCTAAAGGAAGAGCAAACCAAGGTCAAGGCCAAAGTCAAGGCCAGAGACCAGGTGTGGAGTGGAGGGCAGAGCCAAGAGCTCAGAGCTTGTCAGAGGAATGGTTGCTAGTCTGTTTCCTCATCTGTGAGATGAGAACATAATAGTATCTACCCTCGAGGGTTGTTCAAGGATTCAATCAGGTAATCCAGGTAAAGCCCTTGGTACAGTTCCTAGAACATGGTAAGTGCTCAGTAAATATTGGCTTTTACTCTTCGTCTCAGATCCATGGTCTTAAGGCATGGATGAGAAAATACATTTCTCCTTGGGGACTGCGGATTTTGTTAGCTGACCTTCATCACTCGGTTCTGTGGCTCCTTTGGGGTGGACATTTTTCTCCCTTTTTTTTAAATATTTTTCGTGCCACCAAAGAGTAACCTTCAGATGCCTCATGGTGCTTAGCAATGGGACTATGCCTCTATCCTTGGCAGAGAGAGAGAGTCACACTCCAAACATAACCAGATCTTTTGGATTTTAGAGGCAAGCTGACTTGGTCCAAATCCCATCCCCACCACCAGCTAAGCTGCTGGGATGAGTGCATCAGTGCACAGAGCCTCAGTGCCCTTTGTCTGTGACTCAGGAGGAGTAGAGCCCGCTTCACGGGCAGGCTGCGCAGGTCACATATGCCAGCCCCTGGCACTGGCACTGGCACTGTGTGGCTACAGGACGCCTCTTCTGACAGGACCAGGCTTGTCTTCGGGGGGATCTATCCCCTTTGGGACTCGAGCTTCTTAGAAGGCTCCAGACCCCTTCCAGCCTGCAGCAGGGGGTCTCCTGCCCCCCGCCCCCAGCAGAGGAAACAGCAATAGCCCATGAACTCTTTGAGGGGCTGCCCTCCACCTTCTCCCCAGCTTTACCTCCTCAACCCGCCCCGCCCCCCCAATCCCAGCATCTGTTGCCCAGACAGTCAGCTGCCAAGCTGTGCCCAAGTCTCTCCCCGGTCCATTTGATATGTTGCCACTTTGTTTGTGAAGAAAAGCCGCTATCAGTGCTGGGCCCCGGGGAGGCAGGTCCCACCTCTGCCAACTGCCAGCCGCGTGCCATCTCTCTCCTCTTGCCCTGGGAGTCCCAGGTGATCCCGTTTCAGTTACAGAGTGTCCCTTCCCAGACAGCTGCCATGGGGACCCTGTGGAGGCACAGAGAGCAAACCCCAGGCTCTGTGGGGCCAGGGGCAGGCCCTGGGCTCAGCTCTGCGATTCTGTGGACAGGCCGGCCGTCATGTGTACCTTTCTCAATAAGCTATTTCCCTCAGAACAGCAGCTGCATGCTGCAGGCCTTGCCTTGCACAGAGAAGGGTCTTTCCCACCTAGTGAGCTCTCCCTCTGTTCTAGGCACTGAGGAGGGTTTTACTGGGGTTAACACCCTCCTAGCCATGCAAGGAAGGCCTCACCATGGCCCCCTTGTTACAGGCGGGAAACCAAAGTCGCACCGGTTCCACTTCCAGTCCTCACAACCATCGGAATATTTATCTGCATTCTACATCTAGAAAAGCTGCAGGTCAGAGAGGTCAAAGAGCGGGGAAAGGAGCAGAGCGGGAATTCGCAGTCTGCTTCACTCAGCAATCCGTAACATGTCATCACTTAGGACATGTAACTAACAGGCGCTTAAGCATTGCGGGAGAGCGAGAGAGGAATCGGCTTGTGGATCTGCTGTTTGCTGCCTGACCGCCTGGGAGTAGCTGTCGTCAGAAGGGGATTGTGGGTGCTTCATCAGACCATGCACCCTGTCTGTGTTACAAAAACATAGCCCTCCTCTCTCACCCTCCTCAAGGCGATGGAGTGGTAATGAATGTAACGCGAGGGAGTCCTGGAGTCTGCTGCCTTCGCCCACCTCAGGAGCAGTGTATCTCAGGAGAAGTTCCCTTCGGAATTGGTGTGCTGGTAACCTGCAGGCGCATCTACCTTAGAAAAATGTCTTGCTTTGAGCTGTGATAGTCTTTAAACTTTTAGATTAATTGCTAATGTGTCTTTTTTTAAAATGCAGCAAATCACATAGAGCTCCAGATTATTGAATTATCTGGAAAAATCCCAAGCTGGCCACCACTGTCTCCACCACTCCCTAGGACCCCGGACAGGGCATGCCAGTCTCCCTGCAGGGTCACCCTCCTCCTACCAGTTTGCTTATAGTAGAGCTGGGAAATGAACTTTTTTGTGCTCTATAAAATGGGAAAAAATTAAAGGCAATATGTGAGAGTGCACGTTTCTATGTAAAAGTATTTCTGCCCACTTATTTGCACCGAAATAAGATGTACCCACAGAAACAAACCAGGCCCTTCCCTCCTTCTGGGGGGTCTCTTCCTGATGTTGGCATTTGACTTTGACACTTGTCTTAGGCAGGGTCGGGCCGGCGGCGCCTCTGCAGGCGGCCCGGGGGCCCGGGACCCTCCGCCTGGTCCCGGGGCTGTCGGAGCTTTCCCGTCATGGTTTTGTTCTCTCTTTTTTGCCTTCTCCAGGTGTCCCCTTCCCAAAGAACTTCCTCCAGATCTGCAAGAAGATCCTGTGCCGCCTCTTCCGGGTCTTCGTGCACGTCTACATCCACCACTTCGACCGGGTCATCGTGATGGGTGCAGAGGCCCACGTCAACACCTGCTACAAACACTTCTATTACTTCGTCACGGAGATGAACCTCATCGACCGCAAGGAGCTGGAGCCCTTGGTGAGTGTCACCCTGCAGTGACCAAGTCACGCCCAGGAGCTCAGCCGTTGGTCACGGTGCACTTCCGGACCCAGGCAAATTGCTCACTCATGGGTCGTTGTTAGCGGAAGCATTGAAGAATTTGATAGACTTTGAAGGTCACTTGAAGGTCAGAGATGCCAAATATCCATAGCCACCAAATAAGGGTCTTAAATTCCTCTCGGAGAGGTGGCAGATATAATGGGATGGTAATGGTTGGGCCAAAGGGAGTAGCTTTAATTCTCAGCTCCAACACCCATCACCTAATGACTTAATCCCTTAAATGGACACCTTTGCTCTCTCATGTCATCTCTTAACTGTTATCGAAAGATGATCAGAAGCATTTCTTCAGGCGGTAAATAGATACTGAGCACCTTCTGTGTGGCAGCTGCGAGGCAGACAAAGTCAGTTCAATGCCTTGAGTAGCCTTTGCTCTGGGATAGATAGAAGCAAACCAGACGAGAGTACAGCATCACAGGACCCTTGCTTTTCATACAGATCTGCTGGGACACAATTTTTTGTGTGTTTTTTAAATTGATTTTAGAGAGGAAGAGAGAGGGAGAGAGAGATAGAAACATCAATGATGAGAAAGAATCATTGATTGGCTGCCTCCTGCACGCCCTCTATTGGGGATTCAGCCCATAACCCGGGCATGTGACCTTGACCGGAATCGAACCCAGGACCCTTCAGTCCACAGGCCAACACTCTATCCACTGAGCCAAACCAGCTAGGGCTGGGACACAAGTTTAATAGAACAGATTAGAACCCAGAACATTTGATACAAAACTTAGCTGTTATCATTTAGGGGCCAGTGTTCATTTTCTTCACAAGTTATTGTTGCAGTTAGACCCAGTCTGCGCTCTGGAAGCCAAGGGCCTTGGGAAACCCACCATCTTTCGTGACATGTGGTATGTTAACGTGATGCTCATCACGGATATTTCTAGTCGGCTCTACAAAGGGCTTTCTTAGCCAGAATAATGCACTGCTTTATAGTAAAATCATGCTTTCTTCCTGAAACATTAAGCGGCAGTTTTGTGAAATGTAACTGAGAGAACGTCTATGTTTCATCCATGTGCATCCGAATAATGGCCAGAATTGTAAGGCAGGCTGTCATCTTGTGCTGCCCTATCTTCCTTTCTCTTTATGTAAATGTTTCTAAAATAAAGGTTTTAGTATTATTTATGTATGGTGAGGCCAACAGATCAAACTCTCAAAAGGTAGTTTGTTACGCTCACAGATCCCAAGAGACGGGGCACGTTGTGTCATGGGGGCCACACAGGGAAGCAGCGGGGTTGGTGGAGGCAGAGGGAGCAGGGAGAAGGTGGGCTCGAGCCTGTATTGTGGTTTCCCTGGGGAGGAATAGGCAAGGCAGGTAAGCAAGTGTAAGGTGAACCAGTTTGAATCATTTCAGTGGGCTCTGGGCCTGGGGGCTACCCTGGTTGTCTGGTAGCTGGCCTTGGGGTGATGAGGGCAGGGGAGTGGAAACCTAAGTGTGAGAGGAGAGAGAGGAGGTGGTTGGGGTGTGGGTTCTGGTGGTAGGGAGTGATTAGTGAGTAAATAGCTTGAGGCTGAGTTATTTACTATCCCTAGGATTGGCTAGCCCTGGGACCTTCGTGGTCTGTAAGACCCTAGATATTAAAGAATCCAAGTACAAAAAATAAAAGACATGTTTAATACAGTACAGTACCTGTATCTGGCAAAGAAGGTGTTCGTGAAGGTCATGTATGACCTTTAGAGTTTCTGAACTTGAAATCTGTTATAATGCTATGAGAATACATGGTAGATTATTTTATTTTATGTATTATATTTATTATTTTTTTGCATCACTCAAGAATTCTGGAAGAGGGCAAGACTTTCTGGGTATAACTGAGGCATATCATTGGCTAAAGAAGTGCTAATTTTCTTCATATTTATTACAACAGCTTTCTAGAAAGCTCTCGGGGACAGGAACTACGTTGTCCTGAATTTGGTTGGACAACTAGTGTGGGAAGAAGCTGAAGTACCTCATGAGTGAGCTGGCTAGTCTGGCCTGTGTAAAGGCTGCCGTGAGTAAACAGCCACTTCAAGAAGAAAAGGTTGTGCAAACAGCTCACGGGGGTTAAAATGCTGGGAGGAGTGATAAAGCTAACTTTAGAAAACGTCAAGGACAAAGGAACGAGTGGATGGGCCGTGAAAGGAAGAGAGCAGGGGCACCACTCTGACCTCATGGAGAAGAGGACGTGTGGAACTGACACGCTCAGGGGGGGGGGGAATACCTTCCTCTGACCCGCAGGGCCCCCAGGAGGGAGAGCGCCCCTACGCGTGCGTAGTGCGGGTTCCACTGAGCTAAGGAGCAGGAGCATCGGACGGACAGATCTGAGCGTCAGTTTCTACTTCTACAGAAACATAAAGGCCATTGTAGGACGTAGCTGAGTGGAAGTCAGAAAGTACAGAAAGCCCTTTTCTTTGCCATCAGACAACTTGGTCATTTTCTGAAGAAAGAGGCCACTGGGGTTCTAACACCTGGCCGTGCCAGGAGCTGACTGAAGTCTCAGAGCCACAGAAAGGCCCGCCCCCCCAAACCCTGTATTCTAGATAAGAGCCTCTTTGGGGGGGGGGGGGAACTATCACTATTATTATTAAACTATAATAACAATCAGGAATTATTAAGAGTGGAGGTGAGCAAGAAGGGTATCAGTTGTTGTCCCCCCACAACCCCAGAAACTTATATTTCTTTAAATCGTGCTTCAAATAGTACCCTTCCTACCTTTACGCTTTGTTAATTATTATTACAGGGAGACTAATTTTAATGCTTTTGCAAATTAACAGCAAGTGTTTTTAATACTTAATTATCTGAAATGATATATTTATTTTACACAAACCAGCACCTATAAAAGAAAAGAAAAAGATATTGAGACTATTTTGCGAACAGTAACTATGCAATGTCAGACTCTGGATACTTAGCATAGCCCAGTGTCCACTAGGAATACTGTACTTGTGGATTGTTATTGCTGAAATGAGTGCTTTCAATAGCTGACGGTGCTAGAATTCCTAACTTCTAACTCCACTGTGGCAATGCACGTATTAGAGTCAGTCACAGCATATCAAATCAACACATTTTTATTTTTATTTGATTTGCAATATATGCCAAGTAAGTTGCTCAGATGTTCTAAGTGCATAAGAAAGATATACTTTTGAGGATTTACAAATGCACTCCTTAAAAATGTAAAATAATGGCTGCCAGTCATCTTCAGCCCTTGAAGGATGACCAAGAAGTCAGGCATTTGGCTTCACATTCTAGTCAGACATTCTTCAGACTCGAATGCAGCCAGGGGCCAGAGGACACCATGTGTCCTGCCGGTTTCCCTTAGGGCATCAGCATTCCCAGGGCCCCCACTGTCATGCCTTGGGATCCTACAGTTTAGAATCAGAGACCCCCACCTCCTGTTTCTCTCCGCCATGCTTCCACCGGGTGCACCCACACTCCTCTGCTCCCAGACTCGCCCGGTTGCGTGTCCAACACACTGGTTGTGTTGAGGGCCCAGCCCCCCACAAGGGTAGAGATCCAGTCTCATATAGTGCCGGGGACAAAGCCTAACTCTCTGGGTTCAGACCTTAGAGACTTCCTTTACTAACTTGCAATCTTGAGCAAGATAGTTGACTTTTCAAAGCCTCATTTTCCTCATTCATAGAATGAGTATAGTCATAGAATTGTTATAAAAAATTAAATGGGTTAATCTCGTGGTAGGTACTCAAGAAGTGTTAGCTGTGAAGCGAGATAATGAATGTAACGTAGCTGGCCTGTAATAAGCAGAGGCACCCTAATGCTCTCCTCTCCAGATCCCGTGGCCTTTGCCATCTCAGTGACCTGCCTGGTAGCCTCGTAGCAGACATAGTTCATTGTATCGGTGTCTCCCTCTTGGAGGGCTGGCCATGTATGTGACATAGCTTGCATTGCCTATGCTGCCTGGTACATAATAAATGCTAACTGTATTTTTGAATTGAGAAGAGTACTTTGTGGGTGACCCACCACCATTGACAGGGATTAAACACGAGGTGTTCATTCTTTGGTGCCTTCCTCATCTCGAACGTGTCCACAGACCTTCACTTACCCACTGTTGGAAGTAATGCTTCATGCTATCGGATTAGCAAGAGATTTAAAGCAAAATAAAGTGCAGAGCAGTGAAGAGATACATCCTCAGTCTTAAGCCTGACAGAAAAACGGGACTGAAACTCTAGCCAGTTCTCCGTTCCCGACCTCAACTAGCTCACTCAGGGGATGCTGAATGTTCACACGCTGCCTGTGCCCTGATGTGCCGGGCATACGGGGACCAAACCTCCAAAGAGTTAGCACTAAAGACCCCATGTCCTGGGAAAACTCAGCCCCTGGCAAACAGGGCCAATCGGTCACTCCATCAGGCCTCTGAATGGGAGTACAGTTTGGAATTCAGAAGCTGGGAAGAGGTCACCCTGGCCAGGCACTGAGGACGGCCAGGGCGGCCACCCGCCCACAGGGCTTGCCTCCTATCTCCCGTGGGGACCTGCGCTGGTCAGCAGCAGCCTGGGAACCCAGGGAATCACAGGCCATGTCACTTGGTCTCCAACAGGGCGGGGAGGCTGGAGGACTGACAGAGGCACAGACGTGACAAAGGGTCCATTTCTCATGTAAATGCAAGTTGAACTCCAGCAAGTTCACAGTTGGAGGCAAGGAGTCCAAACGCTGCTGGTGATTAGAAAGCGGGCCAGACCCTGACTGAGGAAGCAGGCTGCTGGGCCTGGGCAGTCTGGGAGTCAGCTGACAGGATCCAGCTCATCAGAATCATTGTTAGCAAGCACACGCGGCCAGCAGGATTTTGTTGGCCTTTCGCTAAAGACAAAAGCAGACTCAGAGCGGGCTGTTAGCATTGCAGAAGCTGCTGAATACGGAGCTGATTAGGGAGGAGGAGAGAGGTTGTTCACCCTATTGCACCTGCTGACCCCTGGGTGACCGTGGTCGGCCAACTGCGGCTCGCGAGCCACATGTGGCTCTTTGGCCCCTTGAGTGTGGCTCTTCCACAAAATACCACGGCCTGGGCAAGTCTATTTTGAAGAAGTGGCGTTAGAAGAAGTTTAAGTTTAAAAAATTTGGCTCCCAAAAGAAATTTCAATCGTTGTACTGTTGATATTTGGCTCTGTTGACTAATGAGTTTGCCGACCACTGCTCTAGGGCCTTCACCTTGTCTCTCCAGGGCTCCATTTCCTTATTTCTACAGTAAAGGTGACTATGCCATCTACCTTGTAGAGTGCTGCTGTGAAACCAGATGTCACCGCAGGGTGTTGTTACCTTATAGTCAGGGCTTCTCCGTGGGGGTCTGCACACCAGCAACATCAGAGTCCCCTGGAGGTTATTTTAAAATGTGCACACCTGGGCCTCACCACAGCTACACAGAAATCAGAATGGGTGAGGTCAGTGCCTCGTACCAAGCACCTCAGTCTGCATCTCAAACTTGAATGTGCCACCTGGGCCTCTTACCAAAATGCAGGCTTTGTGCCAGAGCACCTGGGCCTGGGGTGGGACCTGAGCGTGTACATTTGCTCCCAGGTGATGTCGACGCTGCTGGTTCCCAGACCACATCCTGAGGGGCAAGACTGCCGGCGACAGAGATGCTCACACTTGAGAATCGATATTTTTAGCGCACACAACATCTCTTCCTCTTTTCTAGGGTTGGAGGTTGTTAAGTCAGTGAGATGGGGAAGTAAAGCAAAGAGAAAAAAAAAAAAATCTAAGGACGAGTGTTTGCTAAGAGTAGTCCTCAAAATGCCGGTCCTGAGTCATGCTCGGTGAAACAGCTTGTTTTCCTCCATCAGATGAGTTTGTGAAAGGCTTCACCATCTCCACCCTCAAAGACTCACAAGGTACAATCGCAGATGAAAGGCCCCGAGAAGCCATCCAGTGGAGAAACTGGTCCCATTCTCTGCAGTCCAACCAATTTAACAGCTTTTGGCCCCTGAAATATTTTTTCTGTTGCTGTTGCTCATGGGCATCTTATAGAGATCACAGCCTGTGGACGTGATCCACAGTTTAGGCAACACTGTTTATCTTTGTGGTGCTGTGTCTCTCGAGTCGGAGCTTTGCCTCGCTGCCTCTGCTCTGGCCCCAACCGCACACCCTCCGCCGCTGCCTGGGGTGAGGACGAGAGAAGCCTGAGAGGGAGGGTGGGAGGAAAGTCACCTCATTTGGGAGGGCTTCCCAGGGAAAAGACACCCAGCGCTGCTCATTCTCACTCCTCCCACATCATCGCATGACGCCCCCTCACCGAGTTCTGTTCTTACCATGTGCACGGCACACAGGCCTTTCAAGAAATAAACACTAGCTTCATTTCTTGAGTTCCAGATGTTCTAGTATGCTCTTTACATGCATTATTTCATCTTTTTCTCACATTTGATACCTTTACTTCAAACAGATGTTACTTCTCAACATCCAAACCACATTCCTCTCCATCCCTCCAGACTCTCCTCACTGCCATTTGTCACACAACCCTCCCCCCGCCTCCCCTGTTTGTAGTCAGATTGAGGTTCATGCACCAAAGGATTGTCAGTTTAGCACCAAAAGCACGGCTATAAAAATGGTGGGCCAGATGGAAGAACGTTTGAATAGCCTTGCCTATTTCCAAAGATTTGGAAAGCCTTGTCTCATAAAGGCCCGGCACAGCCCATCGAGGTCCAAGCAGATGCTCACCCTGTGTCCCCCTTCGAGGTGGCCCAGCAGACGCTTGGGTGAGTGCAGTAGCCAAGGTTGGCCTGTCATGGCAAGATCGGGTCAGGACTGTGAAAAGAAGCAGAGCTTCTCCCATGAGCCAGAGCTGCTCCCCAAATAGCCGGCAATGGAGAGCCATTGTGGGGCTTTTGAAAGGGCCTTTTCTTTGGAAACATCATCTGTGCAAAGGCCTCGGGGCTGTGTCTCGTCAGGCGGGTTCCTTGACTTGCAGCCAAATAGGTTGGACGGGGACTCGGGCGTTGAAAAGAAAGAGCTTTGGCCTTTCCAATGACTTTTTCGCTATTTTGTTACCACATGAGTTGTCTGACCCTGAGCAAGGCATGTAATGGCCCGCTGCCTCAGTTTCCCCATCTATGAGAGCATATCTAGAGTCTCCGCCCAGCTTGTCTCACTGAGATTATGATCTTTGACATGGTGGTTCACCAGCCTTGTCCTCTTTCATTCAAGGTGGCCATCTCTTTGCTTAGAGAGGCCTTCATGAATTAAAGCTCGCCATGCCAGCAGGAGATTGCATTCAAAGGACTTTGTCCATTTAGATGGTGTGTGTGTGTGTGTGTGCGTGTGTGTGTGTGTGTGTGTGTGTGTGTGTGTGTGTGTGTCCAGCATGGCATCTGCTGGTGGTAGTTGTTCAGGGCAACCCAAATGCCCAGAGATGGGTGGGTGGGAAAGCCTGCCAGAAACTGTTTTAGGAGCCTTGGCAGACATGCTGTCAAGTGTCAATTTGAAAAATAGCAAAGAAATGTGGGGTTATTTTCAATGCACTGCATTGTGTTGGGTTATTGGGAATGTGGCAACATCAGCCACATGCCTTCGTCAGTCCTGTTTATGCAGCCTTTGCTGATGTCCAGGCAGCTTTTGCTTCTGGTTTGTAGGATGGTGGGTGCTTGGTTGTTTGGATTTTGTTTTTATTTTTGTTGGTTTTTTTTTTTTTTTTTTATTGGGTCAGAGTGAGATGTGGTCTCTGGCTTACCTCAGGGCCAAAAGTATGATTAATCAGAGTTGAAGACGATGATAATGGGGATATTGTCAGCACATAATATTAAGTAATAAACACAGAATTCAAAACTGTATTGGAAAATCACTCTCCTCATATACCTATTTATTAGTATTGTCTGTGAGCATCATCATAGATGAGAAAGGAAATATGGCAAAAAGTGTCAGAAGTGGTTTTCTTTTTTTTTTTTAATATATTTTATTGATTTTTTACAGAGAGGAAGGGAGAGGGATAGAGAGCTAGAAACATCGATGAGAGAGAATCATCGACCAGCTGCCTCCTGCACACCCCCTACCAGGGATGTGCCTGCAGCCAATGTACATGCCCTTGACCGGAATTGAACCTGGGACCTTTCAGTCCGCAGACCAACGCTCTATCCATTGAGCCAAACCAGTTTCGGCTGAAGTGGTTTTCTTTTGATGGAATGATGGGTACACTTCTTTTTTACATAAACCTATTGGGGCTTTTCAGCTTTTCTATTGCAAACATTACCACTTTTGTAATCATCAGAAAAATCAAACTGTGTGCTTTCAAAGGCCTTAACAACAAAGACCGAAGATGTGCAAGCCGAGCGACCTGTGTGCCCAGGACCAGGGGTCTGAGGTCCTCTCCTGTCTCTGGCCTGCCCCTGCTCCCTCACAGAGCCACGGTGGCAGAGATGCTCAGAGGTGCAGCCAGTGGTCTCACAGACCCCTCTGTGACTGCGGGAGGTGGACGTGTGTGATCACCTCGGACTAAACAATTCTCTGGATCTGGGGTGCTCCCTCCTAGAAAATGGAGTTTTGGGGCCCCTATTTTAAGCAGGCAGATCTTCGTGATTCTAAAGCATATGATGAAGCCTGCAGGTCACCTGTGCGTGACGTGTCCAACCCTGTGGGGACCAGCTTTGCTCAGGCACCTCACTGCCAAGGTACAGTGATCTTGAGCGAGGGTTTTGGTTGGCGTTTTTCCCATCCAGATTTCTCTACTTAACTGGATCTGAAGAGATTTTTGTTTTTTTCTAACTTCAAGTTTTAAAAGAGAACAAAGGGGATTTGTTGAAAAGAAATTAATTCATACCATGGAATAGTCTGTTTTAGCTGAAAATATAGTGTGGGTCTACAGTTCATTTCATTCCAACCCATTATTACTAAGATATTAGCAAAAACGAGGACCAGAAGTGACTCAGGAATATGTCTCTGCCCTGGTCTCAATCATATTCCTCGATTGGTTTCCTCCCAGGGCTGGGGGTCGAGCCTGCAACCAAGGTACGTGCCCTGGACCTGAATCAAACCTGGGACCCTTCAGTTTACAGGCCAATGCTCTATCCACTGAGCCAAACCAGCTAGGGTGAATTTTCATTTACATTTTAATATACAGAGCCTTATAAAACGATTAATGTATTTTCATGACTCTTATTATTTCTGTTCCAATTTGCTATTGCACACCTCCATCTAATTCTTACGTGTCAGCTTATGTCCTGGTTCTGCAGGAATGCCACTAAGAATGGCAGGCTTACCGATCGTACACTGCCTCTCTCTCTACCTTTGCTGAGTGGGGGTGGTTTAAAGACTGCCTCTGGCTTTGACTGGCAGTCATTTCTAAATCATTCAGTAACATATGTTACACACTGACCATGGGCTGAAAATCAGGTCCCTACTTTCAAGAAATTCATTGTATGTTTCCCCCATCCCCATCTTTACTGCAGCATCTCCCAAAGTAATTTCCCCAGAATCTATTAGTTCTAAGGGATGTCAAAAGGATTATATGGAAAAGAGTTTCCATGGCAAATAACTATGGGAAATAGTGAGTTAATAAAGGTATTCCGGTTTCTTTAATGCCCTGGTGGGCACCCTAACCCTCCAAGCAAGGCTGGAACTTGTAGCTGTGTTTGCTCAGGGAATCCTTTCTCTCCAGAGCATTGTGTGGGTCTAAGGTTTGAAATACCCTTTGGGAAATATGAACTACACAGCCTTCACAATCTACCTTCTGGGTTATAAGTCAGTGCTCTTCTGGCTGCTGAAGGTCTGTTAAGCATTTATTGAAAACCCACTGTATGTCAGCTATTGTGCTGAGTGCCAGAGTGGCAGTCAAATCAGTTACATCTCCATTCTTTAAGAAGCTCAGTTAAAGAATCATATCCTCCAACCCATCACCTAGAGCTGCTGTCCAGGACAGGAGCCACTAGCCCGTCCTGACTACTTAAATTTAAATTAATTAGAATTAAGTAAAAATTAGTTTCTTGATCTCAGTAGCCACATTTCAAATACCCAAAAGCCACCTCCTGTGTCTAGTGGCTGTTGGGTTGGGTAGAGAGTGAACATGGGACCATCCCTCAGACACCACTGAATAGAGGCTCTATCTGCCTGTGTTACAGCCTAGCATGCACGGTTAGCACCTTCTCCCACCATGCCTGCCTGCCAGATGTGTTCAAAGTTGTCCCCATGATGTCTCAATGAAGCATTGCCATTAAGTTCTTTAAGCTTCTGGGACCATCAACTTCTCTTTGCTAGGCCACTTCTCTCCCAGCTTACAGATGAAGGACAGACTCATGTGCAGTGTCCCTCCCTAGGTCCCATGTCAGAATGCCCATTGTAGGGGGGAGCTCAATACCTCAGGCTTGCTGCGGCCTCTGGGGCTCCGGATCGTAGTCACACTTCGCTGTGCCTGCCGTGTTGGAATTGCTGCAGAATGTCGATCGCAGCAGGAATGAATTCATCTTCACAAGCATTTACATGAAAATATGAATAGTCAGTGTGGCTTGATGCCCATATATAAATAAGCCTGCCAGATCTTGGCTGCCACGTGTGGTCTTGATTAGTTCAAATTTCCTGGCCAGATAAGAGTAGATTCTTTGGCTCCAAAAGATGTCAAATGAGTATTAACTTGGGGACTGTGAAAAGTGAAAAGGTTTTCCTTATTAAAATACAGCAGTAAATCTTCTCCCACCACCCACCTGTCCCACCACAATCAGAGCATGGGGTTGAGGTTAGAGGCAGTCCCTAACCTAGAGACTTGTGTGGTCACCTAAGAATACCTCTTCCCATGGAATAATTTCAGACATAAAGATCAGATATACAAGCCATCAACAAAGCGAGTTCAGGCAGACCTTGTACTAGAACTTTGTATTAATTAATATTAGTTCCAGGAGGATAGTGCCAACAGATTCCTATTACATTGTGAATCTGAGTGCAACTGCACCACTAAATAAAAAATAAATTCATACTGGGTGAAGAAAGTGAAATGTAGATTACTCCAAAGGGACTTCATGGAGTTCCTTAATGGGCCATGTCCTCTCACCTCCAGGCCATAGTATGTGCCAGTCCCTCCAACTCCATGTCCTCCTAAGTCCTGAAAATCTCAGCTTAATCATCCCCTCTCCAGAGAGGACCTCATTCTGCACCATGTTAGGTCTCTGCTGACTGCTCTGCTCTCAGAGTTCCCTGATCCCAAAGAAGGCAACTAAGATACAAGCAACAGCATCTTCAAGGAATGATGTCAGAAGTGATAACCATCACCTCCTCCATTTTCTATTCCTTAGATGTGAGTCACTAAGTCCAGCCCACACTTAAGGGGCAGAGAATGAAGCTCTCTCTCTTGAAGAGAGGAATATCAGATAATTTTGGACATATTTTTAAAGTATAACATAGACAAACAAAAACCTGACTGGTGATGTTTTGTTAGCAGAAAAAAATGGCACAGGTCTTAGACCTCGGTTCATCAGTTCAGCAACCTCAGTTCTGGAGCTCTGGCTAAGAAAGAATTCAGAGCAAAGACTCGAATTATAAGAGTAAGTTTATTTAGGAAGTCACAGGAGCAGAAGAAGAGAGCCATAGCGGGGGAAATGGGCTCAGGAAACAAGTTATAGCAAAAGGAGAGAGGGGGGGGCGGGCATCATGAAAGAGGAAGGAAAGGTTAGGGTGTGCTCCAGAGATGGAGCTGGGAGCTGGGTCCTCCATCCTAGCGGTGTTTATCTGGAGGTCTCAGGGGAGGATCCCAATAGAATCTTCATCAGCTTTCCAGGTGTGTTCTTTCAGGGTCATGGTCTCCTCTTGACTGGTTGGTGCTAGGTCAGGGGGTCATTAGTCACTACAGCTGGTCCTGACATCAGCCATGGTGTCCCTCTGTTTGATTTTGCTGCTTCTCTGGGCCTGGATCTGAAACACAGCTGAAGCCTAGATGTCATCTCCAGGGGTTAATGCTGAAGGGAGTGCTAGTGCAAGGGCTTGTAGATTTGCCCGTTGCTAGGCACCCAGGATTCTTCGCCCTGGCGACCTTAAGCACTTGGCCCATCATTCCTTCACTGCTCAAGCCTGTCTGTCTAATACAGTTTGTCTTTCATCCCTGCACTTCCCTTTCTTCTGTCACTTCCCACATCCTACAGCTCAGGTCAGCCCTCCCCAAAGTGCTCATTGCTCCAGAAATCACCTGCCTCGGGGAAAACTCCCAGCCCTCAGAGTGATCACTTCTTCCCCTTCCCAGCCAAGCTCCCGAAGAGGCAACCTAGCCAATCTTCTCCACCTTCTCACTTCCCTTTCAATTCACAGGGACCCGCCCTCACTCACCCCGGAAACCTGTTCCTTCTTCTAAACTCGTACCCTGAGCAATATAATATATAATAATAAAAGTGTAGTATGCTAATTAGACCGGACATCCTTCTGGACGACCTTCCAGACAAAGCCGGGGCTGCGAGGGAAGCCCAGGTCCCGGGTGCCAGCAGCTGGGGGAAGGAAGGCCCACTCTTGCACGAATTTTGTGCATCGGGCCTCTAGTTCACGAATAATTCATGTTAGGAATAAATTTTAAAAACATAGTGCAGAGCCAAAGAAACCAGACACAAAAAGTACACACTGTTTGATCCCATTCATATCAAGTTCTAGAACAGTCTAAGTGAATTCACAGTGTCAGGAAGCATATCAGTGGTTGCCTGGGGCCCAGGGTGGGGGTGGGAGACTGGCTGCAAAGGGGCGTGAGGGAATTTTCAGAGATGATAGAAATGTTTCCTATCCTAATTGTAGTGGTTTCATGGAAACATGTACCTGTCAAAACTCATCAAACTGTACATTTGATGAGAAAATATACCTCGATGAACTTTATTTTTAAAGTATGCCTGGTGAATGCATCCAAGTTATTTTACAAACCTCAGTATTCACAAGAATGTTTTGACAGGTCTTTGTGGAAAACTTTTGTCTTCCTGCTGCCTGGGTGGTTAATGAGACACACTGAAAAGGGAAGTAGCAAGTAACGCTAAGGTCCAATTAGAATATCTTCATTTTCAGTAGGTTATCAACCAAAGGAATTCATGCCACAGGGACAGATGGCTCTTCCTCAGCTCCGCAGTCAGTTATGAATGGTTGTAAGTCATCCACTGTACATCACCGGGGGAGATCTCAGGAATTATCTCAGTTCTCAGGCCTCCTCCCAGATACTGCCTGCCTGCCAGATGTGTTCAGACCTATTCAATCAGAATCTCCAACCAAAGCTCAAGTGTGACAGCAGGGGGACCCCAGCGAGACCGAGTGTGGTGCTTCTCAGACTTCTTCCTGCACAGAATATCTGGGGAGCTTGTGAAGGATGTGAATGCGTGGGTTCTCTTACTGGAAATTCTGAGTCAGCAGATCTAGAATGGGGCTCATGAATCTGCATTTGTTGTTGTTGTTGTTGTTAATCCTTACCTGAGGATGTTTTTCCATTGCTTTTCAGAGAGAGTAGAAGGGAAGGAGGGAAAGGGAGAGAAGAGAGAGAGAAACATCAATGTGAGAGAGACACATCAATTGGTTGCCTCCCAAACATGCCCCGACCATGGCTGGGGGTCGAACCTGCCAGGTTCTGAGAAACCACTGAGAAACACTGGCCAGGATTGAATTTGCATTTTTAATAAGCTCCCAGGTATTTCTGATGCAAGTGATTCAGGCATCACACTTTGAAACTCATATCAACTACTCCCAAATTTCTAAGAACTGGAGTTCAACAAGATGCCTGGCTCAAAGATTACCCCTTCCATCTTGGATTTTTGATAGCATCTAGCCCAACTACTTTTGTTTGCTTACGCCCAGGCTTACTTCCCCCAGCTCAGCCTACCCTCAGAATCAACCCTACACTTAGTACCTTGTCTAAACCATAATGGTCTTTGTCACCCCCTGCTGGCAGATTATCACCATCCTCCAACTGCCTGCCCCACCCTTACACCCTCCCCACCCCGCCACACAGACACACACACACACACACACACACACACACACACACACACACACCTCACCTCTTCAAGCTGAGGCCTCACCTGAGTTAGATCCCCAATCACACCTACCTGAGTGCTACTGGGGCCCAGGGCTCCAGGCACTTGGCTCGGTGCTGGGGATATAGTCACTGGCCCATCTTGGTCTTGGCATGAGCCTTCCTATCAATACAGCGATAGCAACAGTCTTAATTTTCCTGCTAGTACTAGTAAAATGACAGGCCATTGCCAATACTTGTGGTCGGTCCCTAGCAACAGCTGCTGTGACTGTTCTGGGTGAGGCCTGAGCCCAGTCTGGGGACCTCACCTCCTCTTCAACCAAAGCTGTCCCATTTCTCTCCTCAGTGGCTTCCAGGCAGGATTACGCTAAAGAAATGGTTTCTGCCCCTAACGTAAGTAGATTTCTGTTCAGTTCTGGCACGTTGTGGATCCAGAGTGACTTAGCTGTCACTGTCCTCTCTCTCCCTGTATTTCTATAGTGTACTTATTTAGAACAGAGGTTTATGGTAGAAATGTATGTCTTATTAAAGTGTTTCAGCACAGAAGAACTTTACATGGTGTGTAATAACTATGTACTTTTTAAATGTCATATGTCCAGCTTCTGAGGACATAATAGGGACATTTTCTTTTAATAAAGCTGTGAACCGTCTCTGGACCGTGGACTGTAGATGCTGTGGGAAATTTGTTTAAGTATTACCTCATGTAATGCGCACACAATTCTGTGAGGTGAATACTTTAGCGAGGAGGGGCATCGGACAGGAGGACTTGTGCAAGGTCACACCGCTGGCTCTGCGGAGGCAGGAGCAACACATGCAGTCTGACTGCCAAGCCCAGTGTGACTGGCCTTTGCTGGGAAAGTCCATCCGAGGTGGATCATTCAGATGGGTCCTGATGATCTCCAACAGCCAGGTGATCCCCAAGGTCCCGCCCCTCCCTCAACAGCCTCTGGGTGTGAGGCCATGTCAAGTCCATCCGCTATCCGAGCCCATGCAACGTGCATTGTTGAGGAACTCAAATGAGTTGGCAGTGAGTAGGAGCTCATGCTAAGTGCTGCGCAACTAAAAGGATGACCCTTGCCTCGGGAAGTTGAATATCTAGAGATCAGAAGACCCAAACTCAAAGCCGCCGAGGCCGGCAATCTAGCAAGTACAAGTTAGCAAGGAGGTGGTGGGAAAGAGGAAGCTGTGGGGCAGCCACCATTGCAACCACAGCTCATGGCTTCAGTGGGGGAGTTGAGACCCGGGTTTCCAAAGCAAAGGAAACTGGAGCTCTAACATTCTAGGTGAACTCTCCAGAATTATAAATGATGGCAACTGATGAGAGCAGTTGATTTTTATTTTATTTTAATTTTTATTTGTTTTAGAGAGAGAGGAAGGGAGAGAAGCAGAGAGAGAGAGAGAGAGAGAGAGAGAGAAATTGGTTGCCTCTCCTATGTGCCCCAACTGGGGATCAAACCCGAAACCTAGCTATGTACCCTGACCAGGTATCGAACCCACCACCTTTTGGTGTACAGGACGATGCTCCAACTAAGCCACCCGGCCAGGGCTATTTTATTTTATTTTTAAATCTACGGCCTAACAAACGCTTTCTAGGAGCACATTTTGCCAAAGGGCCATCGTTTTTGCACTCCTGCCTTACATGGAGCCTGAGGTAGGCAGCAGAGGGTCTGGCCCATAGCAACCTGGCAGCACATCCACAGTGTCTGAGCTTCAAGTGTTCTCTGTTAGAGTTTTTCCTCATCTTGAGAGCCCAGAACATCCGTGAAGCATGTGTGTGTGTTGGGAGGGTGTACAGGGTTTGAATGAAGCAGACAAGACAGGGGCCATGTGGTGGAGTCGATGTGGGCCCCACACTATGCTGCTCTGTGGCCCTCACCGTTGCTGGGCTGCAGTGATGGTGCTGCTGCAGGCACCAGGAGACACAGAGCACGCCCGGTCCTTTGTCACTGCTGTCACGTGACACCACCAGTGTCATCGCCAGTTGGCACTGAGATTGTTGACCCTGTCGCTGCCCGGCCTGGACCGTAAGCAGCTGCTGTTATTGTATTGCTCACCCCAAACAGTGGAGCCTTCAGAAACCCCGCCACACCCCACCCCTGCTTGGGGAACTGGCACACGGTGCCGGCGTTCTCCCAGCATCCACTCGCGGGACTGCCCTTCTTCACCTTTGAAAAACATTGGCCAGCAGACAGGAGTCAAATAAGATGTTTGCCCACATCCAGCACATGCTGGTTTCAGTTTTACGAGCTAATGATTGAAGAGGAAGGGTTTTCATTAAGACTGGCAGGCCCTCTCATCTCTAAATTCCATTTATAATATAAGGTTTCTATTGTGGTTTCCTCTTTTTTCAGAACTCACTCTTACCCTGGTGTTGACAACAGCCTTTGAACGTATGCTACAGAGGAAACTTAATAGGCGCGCACTGGATGTGGGCTTTGTCTTCGCTGTCGCTGGTGTAAGATGTTAGTTCTAAGAGGTTCTCAGGCATAGTTACTTTTTATTTTGGTGTCTGTTGCTGGTGCAAGGGTGCTTGATATTCTGCATTAAAAGAGATTATTCTAAATGGAGGAATTCTTGTAAACGTTTTATTTCCAATAGTGACAGTATTAACAGAGGGAAGTAATTAGTTGGACATGACTGTCTTCTGGAAAGCACATACATAAGCACACACACACACACACACACACACACACACATGTACAGGCACACACATTGATGCTCATTTATTCCTGATAAAGCATCATATCTCTCAAAATCCCTTCTCTGAGAGTTTCCATTTTTTATTTTGTTAATGGAATTATATGTAAAAATCTTCTGCCTTGAAGCTTTTGAAATTGTTTTTTCCAAAATTGATATTTATGGGGCCTTTATTGTTGTTGTCATTTCCTTAAATTTGACTTTAAATTGTGATAAAACACATACAACATAAAATTTACCATCCCGTCTTTCAGTGTACAGTGCAGGGGCATTAAGCAAACGCACATGGTTGTGCAACTATTCACCACCATCCATCTCCAGAACTCTTCATCAATAAGCACAATTGGTGTTTTTTTAATGTTTTTTTTTTTTTTATATGTGAGTCAGGTCTTTAGGATGTGCAGTTGGAAACGGGCAACAAGAAGTATATAAACGAAAAGCAAATTTGTCCAGCCACTGTCCATAGGGCTGGACAAATTCCCTCTACTGTTGAGAGCAAAACACATTGTTGCAACACTGCACATAACGACCTCTACCGCTAAAAAGTCCAATATTGCTTCAAAACAAAATACCAGTAAAGAGCGAGGAAGGAGCCCCAGCAGGTGAACACTGCGTTAGTCCTATGACACATTCCCTTTATGTAAAATCCACATTGTTTTTATGGGCTTGCTCCTCTGCATTCTGAAAGCCACTGAAGTGTAGTCTGAAGGGATGCAGGCAGTTTCCTCCGTTCCTGTTTTACACGTGTTTTCTTACTGATGCAGCATCACCGCCCTCCAAAGATAGGAGAAATGCTGGACTAGTCATGGTCAGGTCGATTTTGGAAAGGCAGCCTGGGAACCCATTTATAACCACGGGGGCTCTAAGCCCACAGAGTCATACCCCTCATGGTGTCTGCAGGCTGCAGAGCAGGCTCAACACACTTTTTCTGTAAAGATTCAGATGCTAAATGCTTGGGCTTGTGGGCCACTCCTGGTCTCAGTCAACTCCACGATTCCGCCGTTGAACTGAGAAAGCAGCCGTACACAAGACCAACAAATGGGTGTGTCTGTGACCCAGTGTATGACTTCATTTTAAAAAACTTGAAATGTGAATGTCATATAGCATTCGTGTGTAATGATATATGACTCTTCCTTTGATTTTTTTTCAACGATTTAAAAATGTAAAGATCATTCGTAACTTATGAGCCATACAGAACATGCGTGGACTGAACGTGGGTCCGTGGGCTGCAATTTCGGGGTCCCTGATGCAGAGGAAGTACAGATCCCAAGGCCCGTTGGCAAGATCTGAATGACAGATCTTGGTTCACATTCTCTCTCTGCCAAGTAGTAACCGCGTAAGCTTGGGTAAGTCACTCGCCTCTGCAAGTTAGGAGAAGGATAATGACGCGCAGGGAGGTGACGTCCGTGAAGAGTGGGACACAAAACGGTCATCGCCCCTAAAGCTCTGGGGAGGCTCAGTTTCTCTCCATGGAAGCCTGGGAACAGGTTTCAATTGGTGGCAGTCAAACTCCTAGCAACTGAACTTACTTGATTAAAATGCAAGTGCAGTTTACTTCACGTCTGCATACTCCATCGACATCATCCTTTGTTCCTATCAAAGGCACGAGACTGCCAAGAAACTACCAACTTCCTAAATTACAGGCTCACCGAGGAAGAAAAACCTCCGTGTATTTTCGTCAGATACACAATAGAGGTCTTATTGCGTGACGGCCAGCCCTGTCCTGCGGTGAGTTCGGCCGGGCTGACCGGTTTCTATGGAATTCTTTGTCCTCCCGAGGGAGGTAAATGCTTCCTCCAGGGACCCGTGCCCTGAACGGTCACGGCTTACCCAAATGACGAATCAGGCTTCTTCGGGATTTCTTGAGTGTCATTAAGCGTTGGATCCATTAAGCTTCCTTCAGAATAAATAAAAGCCTGTGCCCGCAGCCTAACCAGAGTGGAACTCCGCGTCACCGGCCAGTGCCCCGTGAGAGGCCAAGTGACCGGGGCAAACGGCAGAATTCCGTACCCTGTCCTCCCACATCTAGTCTTCAAAGAGCTGGGCAACCCGTCGGGGGGCCCCGGCCATGTTCAAATCTGTTACATCTTGCTAAGGGAATGGGTGCGCTCAGTCACCCACGCTCACCCCCCCCCCCCCCCGAACAGGGCATGAGGAGCATCTGCCAGACACCAGTCCAGCTGTGCTGACAAGTGCAGGGTGTGGGAAGGAGGGGGGCAGGGGAGAAGGGCCGGCAGAGCGAGGAAGGAGGAGGGAGGAGCAGCCGCCAGCCCTGGGGCTGGGTCTGCGCCCCGCTGTGATACAGGCACATCCCTTTGAGCAGAAATCAGTGGCACCCATGCACTGCCACGGGCAGGAGCTAACAGAGCCCCAGTGAGAAGGCTGGCATTGGGGGAGGACTCCAGACAGGTCTGCAGAGTAAGTCAGGATGTTACAAAGCACAGACGGGGGACTGTGGGGCTGCGGGGAGGAGATCTTGAGAAATGCAGTGACGAGGAAACGCTCTGATTCAGGCTCTGGCTTTCATGGTGCGTGGTGAGGTTAGATGAGAGAGCTTCAAAAATGTGCAAATCTGCCTTTACAGGCACCAATGTAAATCAAGAAACTGAGTATGTTTACACAGAGTGGCTTATTTTTAAGGCTTGCAGGATTTGGGGAGAGAAGAGCAGTGTGATTGGTGTATGGCCTGAGTAAATATTCTCTGTGGGTGGCGGGTCTGTGTGTTTATCCATCCCCACAGACGTGTACATGTACTCGGGGCGTGCAAGCATGTGCACAGGTTCACCCCCCCCCTCCCCCCCGCCGGGGAGGGAGCGCCCCCCGGGTCAGCAACGCGGGCTGCTGTTTAGGAACAGAATTAATCAAATAAATACTGGTTTTTCCCGAAGAGGAAGGGCCAGCCTGCCAGGCTTCTATTTTTGTTCCTTTTGGCTTGTTTGCCACCCACGTCCCTAACAGAAAGCAGAAAGGACGTTTTTCATTCCTGCGTGCTGGTTGGCTCCCACGTGTCCTTTAAGTTGGGAGGAATTTTTTAAAAAATGTTTGTCGTTTGGCTGCCCTGCCTGCCTCATAGGAATTCAGACTGTGGGATGCTGGCGAGGAAAGACAGCAGCCCCAGCTGCGGCCGCCCACGAATGGTTCCCCAGCCAGCCCCTGCTCCCCTGGCCGGCGCCCGCCCCGTGCGGCCGCTGACTCAGAGGCTGAGCCGAAGCACCTGCGGGTGTGAATGGAGATCTCGTGGGCACGATGCCAGTGCACTCGCTAGGAAGACGGGGTGTCACGTTCCAACCTCGACTACCCTAACCTTTGACCACGGTGCTTAACCTCAGGTGTTTCATCTGTAAAATGAGGATTTCGCCCCTCAGGACATCAGACCGCTGGGAGGACTGGATGAAATAAGGGATGTACAGGGTGAGCACGGTGCCCGGCACATGGGGAAGTGCAAGAGTGGTGGGTGGGAGCACAGCACACTTTTGTGGACTATTTAAGGCTTTACACCACTGCCCCGTCTTCCTTATTCCGTTTGTGTGACCTGACACTCATTCATTCATTCATTCATTCAACAAGTTATTTATATGTATAAAGCCTTGCTCCAAAATTCATTCCAAGTGGCTGGTGTCGGTCTCCTACCAGAATTCGTTCTCCCAATCCCCATTGAGCAGATGCAGCTACGTTAAGAAAAATAGTTCTAAAAACCATGTGTAGGCCCTGTGCGTGACCCCTGCTCTGGGCACCTGCCCTGGGCTGGAGCCGCATCCTCCTTGCTTCAAAGGCTCTGATGACAGGAACAAAGTGCTCTGAGCCCTAGGGCCATGATCGGCAAACTGCGGCTCGCGAGCCACATGCGGCTCTTTGGCCCCTTGAGTGTGGCTCTTCCACAAAATACCACGGCCTGGGTGAGTCTATTGTGAAGAAGTGGCGTTAGAAGAAGTTTAAGTTTAAAAAATTTGGCTCTCAAAAGAAATGTCAGTCGCTGTACGGTTGGTATTTGGCTCTGTTGACCAATGAGTTTGCCGACCACTGGGCTAGGGGGGAAGAAAGCAGGACACACTCTCCCAGGCGGCTCCGGGGGCTGCCACCTTCCGCAGGGCCAGGAACCCGCTGGGAAAGGTGCGGGCCAGCGGAGGAGGCAGCCCTGGGCTCGGCCCCCGGAGAAGGCACCGAGTGGCCCTGCTACAGGCCCAGGCCCAGCCATCCTTCTCTCTGGGGCTTCGCTGTGAGTGGAGTGAGGACTCCCGAGAAAGTTGTGCCCCAGCGCCCCCCTCCCCCTCTGCCAACTACTTGCCTAACCAGGGGAGGGGGCTGGGGGCCCTTCCCCGGGAATTGTCAAGGCATTTGGGAGGGAGCTCTGCCCTCAGGTGGGCAGCTGTGGTCCTGACACCCAGCGCCCCCTGTGCCCAAGGGCAGGTGGGATATTTAGTATTTGTTTTTTCTTTCGATTTTTCTCTCACAGGGATTTCCCTGCAGCAAGCAGCCTGCTGTTTTTCGGGGGCTGCCTCTTAAAGGGGGACCCTGCCCTTCAGAGCAGAACCGCACCCCTGTCTGAGGGACAGCTAGCTGTCGGGCCACATTCTCAGTGGCAGGCTCTGGGGCCGAGCCTTTTCCTTTCTCTGAGTCACTGTCTGGCATCTCCGCAGCGGGTAACCCTCAGAGACGCGTCAGCAGGGCACAGATGGATGAGCAGGCACGTTCTGGGCAGGCGGAGGGAATGGGACTCTCCCTGCGGAAGACACAGCGCAGACACAGAAGCAAGCAAGCAAGGCGTGTGCAAGGCTGGAGGGAGGGAGGGAGGGAGGCGGTCCTGAGAGGCTTGCAGCCCCTTGAACTTGCTGGGACTTTACTGGCGGGAGGTGGAGATGAGTGGGAACAAGTTTCATGCCTCTGGCTTTCAGCAGCTCCTTTCCAGCTGCTGGGTTGATACCAGCAGGGATTAGAGAGGGTAGACTTGACCTTGGAGTCAGTAGGCAGCCTGGTATCACAGGAAATTCTGAGTCCTTCAGATGAAGGGTTGGGAGACAACCGCTGATTTTGATTCTTATCAAATACCTTAACACAATGTCACCTCCGCTTCTGCATCTGTAGCTCCTAAAACCACACCTGCCCATTCCTGGAATTCTATTTTTTTTTTCTTGACAATTTTTTTTTAATCTGACAGCAAAAGCAAAGCAAACAAGTAGGACTACATCAAACTAAGAAGTTTCTGCACAGCAAAGAAAACCATCGACAAAATGAAAGGCAACCTACTGAATGGGGAAAACATCTGCAGAGCATATCTATCTAATAATAGAGTAATATGCAAATCATCACTCCGCTACACTCACAAGCCACGCCCACCAGCCACACCCCAGCCACGCCCACCATCCAATCTGAGTGAGTATGCAATTAAACTGAAAACATGGCGGCAGCCCCGCCCCCCATCCTCTCCGGTCTCTGGGAGTCGGAGAAGTCAGGCGCCAGCGCCTGAGGCTGGGTGCGGCCGGGAGACGGAGAAGCTGCCCGTCCCATGATCCCAGGCCTCAGCCAGCCTCAGAAGCCTCAGGTCCGCCCGCCCCATGTCCTGGGGAGATGGAGAAACCGGGCCCCAGCACCTGAGGCTGGCTGCAGCCACGGAGACCAAGAAGCTGCCTGCCCCGTGATCTCAGGCCTCAGCCAGCTGGAGAAGCGGTTCACCCCACGTCCTGGGGGAGACAAGAAACCAGGTGCCAGTGCCTGAGGCTGGCTGCAGCCCGGGAGATGAAGAAGCCGCCTGCCCTGTGATCCCAGGCTGCAGCCAGCAGCAGAAACCTCAGGTCCGCCTGCCCCACCTCCTGGGGGAGAATGAGAAACCGGGCCTCAGCGCCTGAGGCTGGCTGCGACCTGGGAGATGAAGAAGCCACCTGCCCCGTGATCCCAAGCCACAGCCAGCTGGAGAAGCCGCCCTCCCCATGTCCTGGGGGAGACAAGAAACCGGGTGCCAGTACCTGAGGGTGGATGCGATCTGGGAGACGAAGAAGCCGCTTGCCCTATGATCCCAGGCTACAGCCAGCTGGAGAAGCCGCCCACCCCATGTCCACCCGCCCCACGTCCTGGGGGAGATGGAGAAACCGGGCCCCAGTACCTGAGGCTGGCTGCAGCCCGGGAGATGGAGAAGCCGCCCACCCTGCGGTCCTGGGCACCAGTACCTGTGGCTGGCTGTGGCCTAGGAGACAGAGAAGCCGCCCACCCTGCGGTCCAGGTGCCAGCACCTGCAGCTGGCTACAGCATGGTAGATGGAGAATCCGCCCACCCTGCAGTCCCGGGCACCAGCACCTGTGGCTGGCTGTGGCCTGGGAGACAAAGAAGCCGCCCACCCTGCAGTCCTGGGCGCCAGCACTTGCAGCTGCAGCACAGACGAAGCCCCCTGTCCACCATCCCCTAAGGCTGCAGCCAGCCTGGGCGCCTATGGCTGACCAGAGGGAGGGAAGCCCGGATCCTGGGTGCCTGTGGTCAGCTGGAGGAGGGAATCCTGGGTACCAGTTGTGGGCCGAGGCAGAGGTAGTTAGGGGCAATCAAGCCAGCAGGGGAGCAGTTAGGGACAATCAGGCTGCTAGGCAGAAGCAGTTAGGGGCAATCAGGCAGGCAGGTGAGCGGTTAGGAGCCAGCAGTTCTGAATTGTGAGAGGGATGTCCAACTGCTGGTTATCCCATGAGGGGTCCCAGATTGGAGAGGGTGCAGGCCAGGCTGAGGGACACACTCCCCGCTGCCCCCTGTGCACGAATTTCGTGCACCGGGCCTCTAGTATCTGATAAGAGGCTAATATCCAAAATACATAGAGAATTCGTATAACTCCATAGCAAAAATAAACAACAACTGATTTAAAAATGGGTAGAGCATCTGAATAGACATTTTCCCAAAGAAGACATACAGATGGCCAACAGGTACATGAGAAGATCTTCAACATCTCCAACCATCAGAGAAATTCAAATCAAAATCACCATAAGCCCTAGCTGGTTTGGCTCAATGGATAGAGCATCGGCCTACGGACTGAAGGGTCCCACCTGGTCAAGGGCATATGCCCGGGTTGCAGGCTCCATCTATTCCTGGAATTCTTGACACCAGGATGTCATGCTGCTTGTAGAGTTCTGATGCTCGAAGAAACCTCACTGAACCTTGCCCATGTCTATACTCAGGAATTACCTCAAACCGATCTACACGGCTTAACTATTGCATCATCCCTTGCTAATGTCAACTTGCATTTTTTTCTGCTTCTCATCGTGGGGAAGGAAGAAACTCAGGTTCTGTTGGCTGGTCTAATGATCAAATAGTCATGAGACAGATTAGCAAGAGAAAAAGGCAAATTTAATTACATGTATGTGTATGGGAACCCCCATACATGAATTAGAGACCCCACATGCATGAGAGGTTCAAAAACAGAAAGGGAACATGGGTACATAAGACATGCTGAGCTAGGGATGAGGTAAGGTGCCTGGAGCGCTCCAGAGGGTCATTGCAGGATGCTAAGCAGAGAGCTGTTTAGTACTTAGAAGTGTAGGTCCCGCCCTATAGAGAGATAGGTCCGAAGAGGTTATTGCTGATAATATCTTCATATTGGACAAGGCCTCTATTTCAATTTCTTCTAGGAAGCTAAGGGAGGGGCAGAAAGTCCTCTTGAGCCTGAAGCTAAAGTGGCCTTTAGCTCACAACAAGCCACATACCACTGAGGCATATCTTGGAGTGATTCGTACTGACCTGACAGTTTCAAAGGGACTTGCTTTTGCCACCAGTGAGTTAGATCTCTAGATCTCGGTAAGGAAATAGCCCCATACCTGCTTGACCCTCAGTGTGGAATATGGCCTCAGGGAGACGGGTGTGGGCAGGGGCTGAGGACCCTGGAGGAGTGAGGGGATTGGCTGGTTCTGATGAAATCTTGGCAGTGACATCACTAGCACAGTTGTTTGGATGGAGGAGGGAAGGGGGGATGACTCCTGAGAGAAATGGAATTTCTCATGTCAACATGTTCGACCCACACAATTTTTGGGAAGGGAAACAGTGGCCAATAACAAAAGAAACAAATGGAGAATACAGATACAAACTGGTGGTTTTAAAGTCTCTTAAGAAATGGAATTTATAGGATGGAAGATGCACAGAAAACAATCTTTCTGATCTGGCCACTTCCCCCCCCTGCCGCCAACACATACACACAGAGGGCCTAACTTTGCTGTCTAGGGATGAAAGCCTTCCTGATAATAGGTCTTTGGTGTTACCCACACCTCAAACCCAGCCCAAGCAGAATTGTCCCAGTGTTTCTTGCAGCATTTCAAAGGGACCTTCCCAAGTCTCTATCAGCACAGAGACTGAGGGCTGATTCCAGGCGAGGCGTGGCCGGGGCTGAGGCTGAGGCCGGTGAGCAAGGAAGCACTTTGTAAAAAGAGCACCAGCCTGACGGCCTTTTCTGGTGACTCCCCGTTTTTCTTTTGTCTTTTCAGCAGCAGTTACCTTAACACATTACCTTTAAAAATGTGTTGACAAAGAGCCCGTATTGGAGAAAGTGTGTGTTTGTGCGTGTGCTAACACTCAGCCAACACTAGGTGAGCTGAGAGGCAATTCACTTCCCTCTTAGGGCCAAACCTACCATTAGGTTGAGTGCTTCAAACTGCCCAGTTTTCAGCCATTGATTTTTCTCCTGGTGGCTGATGGGGGAGAATCTCATTTGCATAAAAGTCTTTTCCACAAAAGTTCAGCAGGGCTCTCATTCTCCTGAACCTTCCAAACCCCCTTCCAGCTGGCTGGTAATAATTTCTTTATTTCCAGTATTTCTCCTTGTCTCCTCCTCATTTCTCAGAATTAGCAGAAAGTTGGTGAATTAAGAAAAGAAAAGGAATGGGCTGTAAAATGCTGCTGTAGCGCCGCCAGTCCTAATAGGCGTTAAAACACTAGGAAAACAAGGGGCCCCCCTCACTCTTTTTCTTTTATCCCAGCCCCCCGCGGAGTAAAGGAAACAGTATGTTTTGTGTTTATTTTTGTTCCCTGGTCAGCCAAACACCGGTGCTAATCCTTATTCTTTCACTTGCTAGCTGTGTGAAGCTGGGCAAGTTCCTTCAATTCTCTGAGCCTCCGTGTCCTCCTCTGCAAATTAGAAAAAGCAAAGTGTAGTCCACAGAGTCTTGAGAAGGAAGTACACAAAATAAACGTAAGTGCCTCATAGTAGGTGCCTCAGGAGGACATAGTAGGTCCTCAGGGCATATTTCCCCCCCACCTCTCACCTCACTGGGTCTATAGACCTAATCATTTTGTTCTCCGTTGGATTTAGTCTCATTACCAAAGGTTTTTAAGCCCCTGTATGTGTCGGAGCTTTTGCACGTGGATCCAAACAGGAACCAATGTGGTTCATCTCCCCCAGAGCAATCTCGTGCTGGAACCAGGAAGTGATCAATGATGGCAGGGAAACCAGAGAGGAAGGCCTGCCACTTCATGGGGATGCGGTGGGGAGGTGGGGAGGTAGGAGAGGTTGTCGAGGAGGCAGCACTGAGCAAGAGCCTTGAAGGACGTAGAGTTGGGAGAGAGGGGTTGTGGGAAGCCAGGAGCAAATGCAAGCATATATACGGGGATTGCTGTGAGGTTAGCGGGAGAGGAGAGTTGGGGAGAGCTGGGATATGAGGCTGAGTAGCTGAGAAGAGTCCAGATCGAGGAGAGCATTGCATGCTAAGGGTGGGACTCGGTTTGAAGACTGTGACCATTGAAGGAGTGCAGGTGAAGGGTGGCCTAGCGGGAGAAGGATTTTTCCTGATGCTCACTGAGCCAGCCCTAAGACTTGTTCCCACTCTCGCTTCTCTCAAATCAGCCTGAGGGTAGAGTTCGAGGCCAGGGGTCCTGTCTCTGCCATTATTTAGTTGTGCGGTCTCAGGCAGGTCGCCGGCTCTCTTGGTCTGAGTTTTCACGTCTCTGAAATGAAGAGGTTGGACTGGATAATATCTGTGTTCTCCCAGCTTTAACAGAGTCTACGATTCCATCATTTTGTCATTGTTTTTGGAGTTTATTTTATAATTTCTAATGTCAAGTTGTTAAAATTCCTTGCTAGCACAATAACTGACACCCAGTAGACATCAGTTATTTGTCTGTTTCATGTAAAAACGAGGTTACTGAAATGTGTGATGTAATGCAGCGATTTTCAACCTGGTGCCGCAAGAACTTTCTAAACACGCAATCCCCGACTCTTCAGAGCAGCCCTGGCCTCTGCTCCCTTAGATGGGCAAATGAAAAATGACAACAGGCAGCACAGCAGTAGCCGTCCTGTGTGAATGAATCAAAATTATACTAATTACAGGATATATGGCTTGATCCAGTTATGTTGCGCTCATATTTTATTTGTACTTTTCCCCAAAATAATTGGATCAAACCATATATTCTGTTATGTGAGGACCAACATATCCCACATCATACTGTCATATACAAGGTTTTAAAGGTCTCGGTTTCGGGCAGAAATGGATGCTGCAGCCCCCTGCTGGTGGAGAGGGGTGTGACGGGAGCGTGGGAGCAGCGATGGGGAGCCCGGGAAGGGGGCCAAGGAGCCCTCCTGGGAGCTGACAGTTGAATCTTGAAGGTGTCAAGCTTGCCAGCTTGGGAGAGCAGAAAGCTTCTCCCAGAACAAACAGCCTCTGAGAAGCTACTGAAAGCCTTGCTAGGCCATGGCCTGATGGAGACCAAGGAGGACTCCAGTGGGTGTGGGAGTGGGTGGGGGTCCACTCCATAGGAGGTGAAGGGTGGGGGAGGTCCCTGTTAAAAACTGCATTGCTTGCCAGGGGGTGGAGTGGGAAATTGCTTGTTGATAGTGGGGAACCAGGGACTTGGTGGAATCAATGCTCCCTTACATGAAAGCAAGTGTTACTGAATGAGGAGAACCCAAACCCAGCTTTACTTTTTTCTTATGGATAGATTTTTTAAAAATCTAGTGCTTTAGTCCTAGCCAGTTTGGCTTCATGGACAGAGCGTTGGCCCTTGGACTGGAGGGTCCCGGGTTCGATTCCAGTCAAGGGCACATAACTGGGTTGCAGGCTCGATCCCTGGCCCTAATTGGGGCGCATGTGGGAGGCAACCAATAGATGTGTCTCTAACATCGATGTTTCTCTCTGTCTCTCCCCCTCCCTTCCACTCTCTCTAAAAATCAATGGGAAAATATCCTTGGGTGAGGATTAACACATAAATAAATAAATAAATAAATAAATAAATAAATACACTTATTTTAAAAAAACCTAGTGCTTAAAAAAACCTTCAAATACAGGCCAAATAAAGTCCTTATGAACATTTCTCAGAAAATTCTCATAAGGGCGGCTCTCATAACGGCGACAGAAGCCTTGTAAGCCCCTTTGGAGTTCTTTAGCGGCATGCCTTGATGCCCCCCGAATGCCCAGAGCTCCTGCACTGGCAAAGGCTTCCTCAGAGAGCACCCGGCGGAAGGGGTTTAGGCCGCTCTCCTCCGGAGGAAGGAGTGCGCTGGTCCTGCCAGGGCCTGCGGGAGGGCTTTGATGAGGAGGAAAGCTATCGATCCCTATACGGGCCAGTTTGGGGTTTGGGGTTTCCCCCACAACATCAATTGTTTCTTAACCAGCTCATTTTGCGCCACCCAGTGGGGAAGTGCTAGAATACAGCTTTGAAGGCTTTTGAAGGGTGCATCCCACTGAGCCTGCCTCCCTCAAGTTTCTATCTGCTGTTTCCAGCACTCTGTCTCCTGTAAGAATGTTAGGAGGCACCCAGGGGGCAGCTTCTCTCCTGCATTTGGGGCTGCAGGGTGTGTGAGGAAGCCCCGGTCCTGGCTTTTCACAGACCAGCTCAAGGGCTCCGGATAAGGCGCCCGCCCCCCCCCCCCCCCCCCCCCGCTGTGTCCCCTCTTCTGCTTTGTTATTGTTTGTTTCCCTGCTTCTAGTGCCTGCGGTCTTTAGTGGCGTAAGTGTTTGAGTATTTACCATTGCACCTGTAATTCAAAGTGGCACGAGTCTGGGTGATGAAAAAACATCTCTGGCATTTTTAAAATTCAGGAATGACTGCAGCCATGTGTGATTACTATATATATATATATATATATATATATATATCAGCATTAAATCAATATCATCTGAATGCATATTCATAGGAACGTCTGGCCTTTGCCCTCAGCCCTGAGTTCGAATCCCACTCCTGCCACTTCCTGTGTGATTTTGATAAGTTGCTCTCAGTCTCTGAGCCTGTTTGCGCCTCAGTCCAATGGGGAGGCAGTCTCACTTCACAGGGTTGGGGGAAGGGTAACGTGATGTAATATGGTCACAGCAGTGCCAGGCACAGGCCGAGGGAAGCAGACCTTTGTTTGATGGAAGCAACTCTTACTGTTCAGTCTCTGCCGCTACCTATTCATGTGCGCCAACCACTTCTGCTGTGCTCTGAGGCCCCGATTCCTCCCCTCAGATTGTACAGATGCAATGACAAAATACGCCCCCTGCCCCAACACCTGGCACCTCATGGTACTTAACAAATGCTAGCTGCCTTCTTTGCAAAAGTATCAACCCATTGCAAATACAGAATTAGTTATAGAGCCAAGCTGTGTTCATCCCATGATCTTGCCCTCGCTCTCTCTGTCTTTTGCTCTCTCAAACACACACACACACACACACACACACGTGTGCACGCACTTTACATTCCCATCTCTATTATCAAAAGTTAACCAAAAACACAAGGACCTTTGGCAGCTTAAAAAAGGAACAGCAAATTCATATCGTCATCATTTACCTTCCTTCCTCACACCGGACGCCCGGGTCCTCATTCGAACAGTTGTGAATTGCCCTGCCCCGCTGTCCCCATGCGGCCAGGTCCCTCTGTCCAGCCACAGCATCTGCAGGTGGCCAGCGGGCTCCACCTCAGCTCTCTTCTCCCCTGTTCTCCAGCCCCTCTCCTCCCCCCCTCAGACTGCCCTTCCCTAGACTGTGGAGTTCTCAGTGGGAACATATCAGCGAAGCGCTCTCAAGCCCCAACCCCAGCACCAGTGTCTGCTGCCAGGCTCGTGCTGCCCCAGGGATCAGGAGAGGGGATTCGTGAGTCCACACATCTGTTAACGCTTTTACTCTTCCAGGCACCTTCTCAGGTAACACCACTCCATTTTACTTATTTAAAAAAATATTTTTATTGATTTCAGAGAGGAAGGGAGAGGGGGAGATAGAAACATCAATGATGAGAGAGAATCATTGATCGGTCGCCTCCTGCATACCCCCTACTGGGGATCGAGCCCACAATTCAGGCATGGGCCCTGACAAGGAAATGTGATCTCCTGGTTCATAGGTCGACGCTCAACCACTGAGCACACTGGCCCAGCAACACTGTTCCATTTTAAATGAGGAAGCTGGAGGCCCTTTGCTTACTTGCTTGAAGAAATTTTTACTAAATGACAATTGCAGGAGCTAGGATACACCAGCAAACAGCAGACACAGCCCCGTCCTTCACCCTTCGTGGCACTTACAGGATCTGATGGGATGAATTCAGGAATCGGGCATGAAACAAATAATAGACTATGTGAGGAAGGACACTATGAAAGGGTAGAGGTGGGGCTGTCTCGGAGGTTAGAGGAGGCATCCTAAAAAGGGGCATTTCAGCCAAGACCCAAAGGCACAGAGCGGCCACACAAGGGTAGTGAGTACTGAAGTGGGATCTAAATGTGGGTGAAAGAGGTGGCCAGTTCGATTCCTGGTCAGGGCACATGCCTGGGTTGCGGGCTCAATCCCCAGTGTGGGCGTGCAGGAGGCAGCCAATCAATGTTTCTCACTGATGTTTCTATCTCTCCCTCTCCCTCACTCTCTAAAAACCAATAAGAACATGTTTTTAAAAATTGTAAATGTGGGTGAATTCAGTTCTACCATGCCTCATGGCCTCCCTTCCCCTAAATATTTGCATGTATGTCATTGAATTTTTTTTAATTGTTTAAGTCCTCACCCGAGGATATGCCACATTGATTTTAGCAAGAAAAGAGGGGAAAGGGAGAGGGAGAAACATCAATTGGTTGCCTCCTTCACACACCCCAACCCAGGGATCAAACCTGAAATCTGGGTATGTGCCCTGACCTGGAATTAAACCCACAACCTTTCAGTGTACGGGACAACACTCCAACCAACTGAGCCACACCAGCCAGGGAACGTTATTATATTTTAGCTTGTGATCTATAGCTCTTTCTCCTTGCAAACAGCAACCTCATCTCCCAGGCACCTGCTACACAGTACAAGTAATAGGCCTAAGTAGATGCTCATTTAATTTCTCAATTTATGTATCTGCACGTACTTGCATGCATTTAATAATCTTCTAGGGGTGCTAAATTCTTCTGTGTACTAGTATGTTCTGTTATTTCTTTAACCAACACATTGTTATGTTTTCCAAGGGTCTCTGAGCACCTGGACACACCCATGCTCAAGCTCCTTTTACTCCTATTTTATAGGCTGGGGTGATCCAGGGCCAGCGTGCAAGGGGTATAGCATCTGGCATCAGTTCTGCAGCAGGTGGGACTTGGACGCAGCTCCTTCTTCTACTAGAAATGACATTGAACGTGTCCTGCCAAATGCTGCCCAGGGCAGGGCTCATTGCAGCCTGCCTTCCAGGCCCTGGATGAGGAAAGAGGAGCCGCTGCCCTGTGCCAGGCACTGTGCAGAGTGAGGAATTCATGGTGGAAGCACATGTGTGATCGAATGAGAGTTTCTTTTCCTGACACTTAGTCACTCACAGTGGAGAAGGCCCATAGTCCATGCACACACACAGAGTATGTACCAGCTCGTTGCATGCAGGACTCCAGGTGGGCACAAGCGGAGGGAGTGGCTAGCTTCACAGTGGGTGGGGAGGGAGTGTAGGAAGGTGTGCCAGGCAGTGAATTTCTCTTGCTGATCGGGGGAAATTATGGCAATTAGCCAAGGAAAGAGGGCAGGATGTGGTAGGAGCAGGCACAGACAAGAGGCTGAGCCTGTGCAGGGGCCCAGAGAATGAGAACGGGTGGCACCTTTAGCCCCTGGACATGCCCACGAGAGCCAGCCGGGTGGTAGGTGGGTAAAAGGCAAGATGGTTGGTGGCATGTCGGACCCATTGGAATAGTCTTCATTTCCATTAAGAAATGTCTTCCCTCCTGCTTTTCTTGACTTATACCAACTTAGACTGTCCTTCATTTTTTTCATCTTTGATGGAAACTTAGGTAAAGAGAAATTATTCTCCAAGAAACACAGCAGCATAAATCCAATGATCCTATCCATCTGTAAGTGATACTTGGTGCCTGACGGCGAGACAGCTGGGAGTGGTGGGGCCTGCGGTAACCTGGAAAGCATGCCCTGCATCTGAAGGGGCAGCTGGAGTTAAACGGTCTTGCAATGTTTCAGAAAAAGCAGGCAACCTGGATTGTCAGCAAGTTAGCTGTGTTTTTAAAGTGCTTTGATTTAGCCCTAACCGGTTTGGCTCAGTGAATAGAGCATCGGCCTGTGGACTTAAGGGTCCCAAGTTCAATTCCGGTCAAGGGCATGTACCTTTGTTGCGGGCACATCCCCAGGAGGGGGTGTGCAGGAGGCAGCTGATTGATGTTTCTCTCTCATCAATGTTTCTAACTCCCTCTCCCTTCCTCTCTGTAAAAAATCAATAAAATATATTTTTTTTTAAAGAAGGGAAATCCTTGCCATGAGCCTTAGTGATGGCAAAATAATATATTTTTTTAAATGCTTTGATTTAAAAAACAAACAAACAAAAAAACACACGAAACAGAAGACATCTGCAAGCCAAGCCTTATTCCTGGGCCATGCTTGCAGCGTCTTGCTCAAAGGCTCCAGAGGTCACAGGGCATGTCAGACGCTTCCACAAGCCACTGCACTGCTCTCAGTTCCCTAACCGTCCTTCTCCCCGCTTTCCAGAAGGAGATGACCAGCCGGATGTGTCACTAGCGCCCCACCCTCCCCTGCGGAAGAAAGAGGGACGCTGCTCGCTGCTGGAGGCCCAGGTGGGCGGGAGGCGACCTCGGCTGAGATGGCGCTCGGACTTCCAGGAGCCGGCCAGGTGGAAACCGGGGTGACTCCCCAGAGACCTGCCCCTCACTTCCTGCGTCTTAACCCTGAGTGCTGCTAGCCTCGCCCTGTGGACCTGGCCGCCCGCGGCGCGAGAGAAGGACCCCCACCCCCCTGTCCGCAGGGAGCCTCCGCGCCCACGCTGGGCGGATTCGGGCTGTGAGACTGAGACACTGTGTGTGCTTTCCCCCCTCTGTCTTGTCCGCCGGCCGACTTTTCTGTGCGTGTTTTCTAAGTCCCAGGTGCATTCGGATCTCTGGATGCCCTGCGAGTCTGTTCAAAACAAGCCTTCCTCTCGTTCGGGTCCCTGCAAACTCCCGCCCTGCTCCTGTGGTCTGACTGTGCGCAGGGCTGTGGGGCTGGAGTCCCTGCAAACTCCCGCCCTGCTCCTGTGGCCTGACTGTGCGCAGGGCTGTGGGGCTGGAGTCCCTGCAAACTCCCGCCCTGCTCCTGTGGTCTGACTGTGCGCAGGGCTGTGGGGCTGGAGACCCGAGGTCCCTGGCAGCATCCACACCTTTTCCCCAACAGGCAGTCTATCAGGGACACTCGGCGGGGGCCGTCTCTGCCCCCAGCAGGGTCTGCACACTTACCTGCAGGGAAGAGCCTGGTTTCCGGTCACCCGCTCACCCAGAACCGAATGTGTTTTATAATCACGCCCTTCCTTGTTTCTTCCACTCACGACGTGTTGTCCTGTTTCCCAGAAGAGAGGAGCGGGAGGGAGTTCAATGACCAGGGATGGTCAGCAGAAGCCCTGAGCCAGATTAGTGCCGTGTTTGTTCTTCACTGGGGAGGGAAGCGGGGAGTCGGGGCTGTCGCTGCATAACACCAAATTGCAGCGAAAAAAACCAAAGTACCATTGGCTATTGGTGCCTGGAGCTCAGACTCCGGGGCACAGCCTTGTGACCTGCCGGGCCGGCCCTCTGAGCTTCTGGGCCCGGCCACGCTCGCTTCCTCGCCCTCCACACTCTCCTGCCTCTGCTGTATTACATGATGGCCTGAAGTTCATTTCTGCCCCAATGATTGTGCCACGGTGGCCAAGGTAACCGTGGAGCGGCAGCGCCCTGCCTTCTTCCACCCTGCCCGAGTTTTCCATTCCTGGGGGAGGAGAGCCGCTCTGTGCCGCTTCCTGCCTGTTGGAACCCAGGTGAGTTTCACTTCCCTCATCCACTCACCACGCAGCGAGGCCCGGAAGCCTGTGACTCGGTGGTAATTACACTTCCAGTGAGCATTTGAATATGGCGAAATGGCCGTCGGTGGAGGGAAGTAGACACGAATGTATTAGTGCATTTTAATGTAGTACCGATTAAAGGAGAACTAAACCACTCTGGTTTCTGTTTCATTATACATAACGTGGTAAAGCCATTGGTGGCGGCCGCAAGGGCCTAAGAGCATGAACTCATTCTTCGTCCAGACCAAACAAGGGCTGACTGTCTGGGCTCGGTGGCGTTCTGCATTGACCCAGCCCCGTGGCTCTTTGGCCCCTTGAGTGTGGCTCTTCCACAAAATACCATGGCCTGGGCGAGTCTATTTTGAAGAAGTGGCGTTAGAAGAAGTTTAAGTTTAAAAAATTTGGCTCTCAAAAGAAATTTCAATCAATGTACTATTGATATTTGGCTCTGTTGACTAATGAGTTTGCTGACCACTGACCCAGCCCACCCCTGACTTTGCTCTCGTCCACGTTGTCTCATGGAATCCAAATGCTGCTACCTCCCTCCTATGGTTGTGCTCTGCTCAGCAAAAATCACTGCCCCTTTATGTTTGAGAGACAGGCAGAGGTGGTTTAGCTTTGTTTTAAGATCCAGAGGAACAGGAACAAGAGCCCCTGCAGGACCACACACAGCAAGTGCCGTGGGATGCGCGCTGGGACAGAGAATGACCGCGGAGGAGCTCGGAAGCCTGCACCTGGGACAACCTCGGGGGCTTGGCTTTGAAAATGGACTGCGTTCCTGCATCTCAGTCACATAGGAGGCTGGACTCTGGAGACATTTGTTATTAATTCTTGTTACGGTTATTTCTATTCACTGTTGGTGCGTCTGAAATTTCCATTCAATTTACAAATCCAAGTATTTTTTTCAACTCCGTGGAACAGATTCCTCCTGGTTATACTGCTAATTGCACTAATCAGCTCCTCTAGGATAAGCGCTGGCGCACAGCTCTTATTTTTAGTTACAGAATATTTTTATTCCCACAGAACCTTGTTTGGCAAATTCTAAAGAAAATCACTACAGGAGGGCTTTTGTTTTGTGTTTTATCTTTTTGGCCCGACCACCTCACAAGCACACCCCATTGCACACGGGGGACCTGAGCTCAGGCAGCTCCTCAGGCACCCCTCGCTCTGGGTCCACGACTGACACCTGGCTTCTTCCTCCGAACCTGCTGGCTCTCCATCTCCCACTCTGTTTTCGTCGAATTATACATGCAGCCACTCTTCTTCCTTTCTGTGAAGCTTCAGAAAGGAAAGATTATAACGAACGTCCATAGACCGTTCAGTCACAGGCATCAATTGTTAACCTTTTTTCAGTTGTTAACATTTCCATATTTTCTTTCCCTCTCTGTAACTATTCATTCTTATTGATGAACCGTGTCAAAATACACTGCAGACATCATAAAACTTTAAAATACTTTATCACTTGTCCCTACATTAAGAAAGATCCAAAGGCTACATAGAATAAGTAAAAAAACATAATAGATGAGAGCTTTGTCTGCATACCCATTCATATTTGAAGACCATTACCAATGGCCCTTCAGCCTTTTTTCCCTTAGCAAGCTCTCCTGGGCAGAATTCTCGCGGAAGCCTGTTGCTCCTTGCCGAGAGTTCTGGAGTCCAACGTGAAGCCTTCCCAAAGCTCTCCATGTCACTGTGCGTTAGGATGGAACCCAGAGTGAACATGTAAAAAATCATTGCATGTTTCCTACAAACTATATTGTGCCTTGGTTAAAACCTGGTTTGATTTTTATACATTTATAAAATTTCTGTTCTGTTGGCCCACACTAAATCATCATCTATATAAATATAAATTCAACCATGTTGATGTATCTTCTGAGTTTGGCTTGTTTTAAACCCCTCTTTAATTGGCAGAGCAGTAAGGGACTTGGGTGGAGTTCTCACCGTTTTGTGGTGATTTACGCCAGTCCATCAATCTGGTCACCAGTGGGAGCACAGCACTTCCTGTGGCCCCTCACTTTACATCACACCCACACCCCTTGAGCATCGCGCTGTGAGGGAAGAAACACCGTGGGAAAGGCATGGCCACAGCTCAGAGGAGCGTGCACAAAGGGGTCAGATGTGTCCCTTGGGTAATCCTGTTGTCATTTGTTCTTGGACCGTTTTGGTCCTTGATGAAGGAGATGATTCTCTTAGAATTATCCAAACAAAGTGTGTTTTGGAAAGAATAGATTTTTTTTCCCCTGCTTTAAAAAATATATCAACAATAAAACAAAACAAACAAAAAAGCACACCTCTTTACAACAGGCTATTTCTTTCTGGGTACTTATTAATTCTGGGTAAGAGGTTTTCAATGAGTAAATAAGAATTTTTGTAATTTAGAGGGAAGAGTCCAATTCTAGTCTGACAATTAAGCTGTTTTGCTAGCTTTTAGTGTTCTAATTTCAAAGTTTCCAGTATCTTTTCTAATTGCATCAGAAAAATGATTAATTTTTAGTTCAATTTGTGATTAAATTAAGGGTTTGAAAAATGCAAGCCTACACAATTAAATCAATTAGAAAAGCAAGATAAAGCGAAAGGACATTTATGAAATCAATTCTGTGTGAGCTTGGGCATCCAAATGTCAACAATAAAGAACATGTAACCATCATCTATCCTGTCCTTTTCTCTGTGTGTGCTCAATTTATTTCTTCATCTTGCAGTGGGCCTGCAACAGCAAAAATTGAGACATTTACTTCCCATAGAAATTGAGCTGATCATCCAATCTATCCAATCTTTCAATTATCCTGACTTCTCAGCTCTGTGTCCAAGCAAACTTCATTGCCACACTGACTAAAATGATAAATGTCACTGAAAAGCAATGGTTGCATCATATACTATAACAATAATCCATTTTCTCCGACTTGCCTTCTTCATTGTGAAGTAGATTTTAGCAGAATACCTTACTTTAATTGAAATTTCTCATTATTTTAATGCAGCGTTCATCTGAGTTTTTGTGATAACAAAAAACAAGCAAAAATTCCCGGTATAATAAATTAATACTAAATGAGGAAATTGAATTCAATCTAGCTAAACTTTGATTGATTTTCTAACTGTATTACCTCACATTCAATTAAGCTGAACATCTGCTCCAGAGGAAATCATATCATACGACTGAGACATGACCTCACATATTATCAAATCAGCAAAGGATAAGAGTCTAAGCATCTTCAAGAAATACATAGAACATAGGGGAAAAAGATACCAACAGAATCCTCTGTTATTAACTCAGAAACAATATTCCAGATACCTGTTCTCCATGATGGTGCATATTATGCATCTACAATGATGGATTTGTACAAAATTCATGCTGACTGACTCCCACAAGAGGCAGCAGCATTTGGAAAATTCATAAATTGTGACTTGTTTGTTTGTCTAAAGGCTAATGACTTCAGTTGGGCTTGTCTCAGTCAGAAGTATAATCCCATGGAGGAACAGCAGGGGCGTTTGACCCTCAGGAGTCTGTGAGTAAGGGGAAGCCTTGGGGAAGCTGCTGAGGCTTGTTAACATTGGCTGGAAGTGAGGAACCGGCTGCCCACCCCTACCCTATCTGTGGATGAGAGCATAGCCCCTTCTCTGCTCAAAACCCTGCAATGCTACTCTCTATGCTCAGATTAAAAGCCTCAGCTCCCCCTTTATCCCTCCATCCCAGGCCTCCCTCCCCCAGCCTCCTTGCTGGCCTCACACACACTAGGCACAATCATCTTTATGGCCTTGCATTGACTGTTCCCCTGACTGGATGCTCTTACCCAGATGGCCTCGGGGCTAACTCCTTCTCTTTGAAGTTTTTGCTTAAATGTTACCTCAGTAAAGTCTCCGATTATTGCATCTTCCCAAAAGGACACACAAGCCCCCTTTCTGTGCTCAAATTTATATTTCCCCTAGCATTTATATTATACGACAGGCCCAGTACACGAATTCGTGCACCAGTGGGGTCCCTCGGCCTGGCCTTCAGGATTGGGCCGAAACTGGCTCTCTGACATCCCCTGAGGGGTCCTGGATTGCAAGAGGGTGCAGGCCAAACCAAGGGACCCCACCAGCCGGGGAGGGACTGTAGGAGGGCTCCAGGGCATGTCCGGCCCATCTCGCTCAGTCCCAATCGGCCAGACCCCAGGAGCAAGCTAACGTACTGGTCGGAGCATCTGCCCCCTGGTGGTCAGTGCACGTCATAACAAGCGGTTGAGCAACCTTAGCATATCATTAGCATATTATGCTTTGGTTGAATGAACACTTAGCATATTAGGCTTTTATTATATAGGATAATTTATTTACTAGGCTTTTGTTTATTGTCTCTTTCCATTAAAAATATAAACTCCATGACACTGGGGATCTCTGTCTATTTGTTCGTTGATGTATCCCAAGCATCTAGAAGAGAGTGTCTGGCACACAGTAGATGCTCAATGAACCCTTGATGAATGAATGAGTGAATGAATGACTAGCAAATAGGTACCTAATTAAGGTCTGCTATCAGAGAGATTAATTAAAAGCAATATATAATAATAATAATGATAATATCAGTTTCATGATGCACCAAAAGCATACATTTATTGAGTCCATACTACACCTTAAATATACTCTAAGCATTGTACATGGATAATCTCCTCAAATGCTCGTGACAACTCCACAAGGCTGGTTATCTATGTTTATTCCAATTTCATGGCCAATGTTACAAAGTGATGGAGCTGGACTTAACACCACACGAGTGGGCTCAGGACCCCACACTCTTAACTGCTGGAATCACTTTCACCCACCAGGCACTGGGCTTTCCAACCATTCCCCTTTCTGTGGACACAGGCTCCACGTAGTGTAGCAATTAGCTTTCCATTTCTTTTCTGGATATTTGTTAAAGTGCTTGCATTGATGCTTCTATGATCTGTCCATCTGAGATCATAAAGTTATTTCTATTCACAAGATGTGCACTCACAGTTATAAAGTGGACCCAAAGATTAGGGGGGACAGCAGATCTAACAGGGGACAGCAAGCTCAGCATGGTTAGTTGAGTGCTGCTGAGTGATTGAGGGTAATTCCAGAGGTGAAGGTGGGGTTCCTGAGTGGGAAGGAACCAGGGAGACAATCAGAAAATCCTGGAGGATTCACCAGTGTGCAATTACGCTGCTGTAAAAAAAGAAGGAATTCTTACATTTGCAACAGCATGGATGGAACTAGAGAGCATTATGCTAAGTGAAATAAGCCAGTCAGAGAAAGATAAATATCACAGGATCTCACTCATTTGTGGAATAAAATGAACAACATAAACTGATGAACAAAAATAGAACCAGAGACATAGAAGCATGGACTGTACAACCTATGAGGGAAGGCGGGGGGTGAGGGGGTAAGAGATCAACCAAAGGACTTGTATGCATGCATATGAGCATAACCAATTGGACACAGACAGTAGGGGGGTGAGGGCTTGTGCTTGGGGGAGGCCATGGTGGGGGGAAGGTCAATGGGGGAAAGAAGGAGACTCGTGTAATACTTTAAACAATAAAGAATTTTTTAAAAAGTATACAAGGAATTTTTAGGTTTTGTTCTTTGCTGCGAAGTGAGAAGAAAAGCATGCATTGTATTCATCCTTATAGGAAAACAAGCAGACTAGTAAGAATTAATAAACAGAAACACCCACAGCAGAACATCTTAGCTTTGACAATAAGAGGTTTGCAGAACTATCACAGTTAATTTTTTCCTAATTTTATTTCTCTGCTCAAGAAATTAACTGGCATTAATTCTTAAACCATAATATAAAATACATGCCGGTACATGAACAATTAGAAATATGCAGCTGAAAGGACAGGGCCATGTGCAGCTGTGAAATTTATTTCTTTTAAAATATTTTTATTGATTTCAGAGAGGGAGAGAGAGATGGAAACATCAATGATGAGAGAATCATTGATTGGCTGCCTCCTGCAGGCCCCAATGGGGATCAAGCCTACAACCCGGGCACATGCCCCAACAGGGAATTGAACTGTGACCTCCCGGTTCATAGGTTGACTCTCAGTCACTGTGCCACGCCGGCCTGGCTGTGAAATTTATTGATGCAGATATTCCCTAAACTAAGTTTAGAAATGAGCAGGAATCACATTTCCTTTTAAAAGCAGCATCTGCTCCACCTGCCTGGCTTGTGCAGCCTCCGCTCAGGGCACCTGGAGTCATGCAGAGGGTAAATGCTCTTCGGTTCCTGGTTCCATCAGGAGACCTTGAATACATCAGGATGTAAGGCCGGTCTATGATTTAAGGTGGATGAAGTGCTAGTAAACATGCTGTGATGAAGTGAATGACTTTTACCTTCCTGTTCCTAGGGCCCCATCGATATTGTCCACGAAACGACTGAACTACAGATCATAGAAGGAGGCAGCATGTTAGAAGAGGAGTAGGTAGGAGTGTTGTTGGGTTTTGTCTTAATAGCAAACCATTAGATGCAGCAACTACTGACCCATGGAAGTTAAAGAAAATTCATTCAAAATGAAAGCCCCATTTCACACTGCCAGGAACAGATTTTAGCACATTTCCGCCCCTAGCACGAGCTTCCTGCGGTTGTGCAGATACCATAGGGCATAGCTCTGATACTAAGCACTGGCAGGGCATTATCTGGACACGGAATTCAGCAAAACTCTGCGAGCCTGTGGGTTTGAAAGAAAAGAAATAAAAAACTGCAAGTCCAGAAAGTTCCTAAGAGCCGCGAACTGGTTATTGCCATGTTGACACTTTTCCTTCAGGAGAAAGCTTGTGCTGCCCTCGGGCTCACGATATTTCCTTGGAATGTGCCTTCTCTCTCCTAAGTGGCTGGGGAAAGTTCTGCGTGACTTGGACAGAGAAATGGGGAAGAAAGGTCCCCGGCCCTCACCGTGGCCCAGAGGAAGGGCAGATGGGAGAGGTGAGTGTTGAATGACCGCCCTCTGCAGCTCCAGATGCCTGAGTGGCTGTGCTGGGAAGGAGGTGCCAGGTGCTGAGGGGGCAGTAGGAAGGCACCAGGGGAAAGAATTGCTGGAATTGGTTTACCAAGAATTTGCTTCATGCCAAGCACCGTGCTTGCTTGGTACCTGAGGTAGATTCTCCCACCCCCTTCTCACGGCTGTTCCTGGAGGTGAGCATGGTGACGGCGACCGCCCTGCAATCGGCTGCAAATGCGGAGGCTGAGGCCCTGGCAAGCGGGGACATGGTGAGCTCAGCCCGTAAGTCCTGTTCTGGCTCAGTGCTGGGCCTCGTGCCAGGCATTTCACTCGGGTTATCGGATAAGTCTTCACCACAATCTTCTGAAGTCAATAGCGTTGTCATGCTTTCCATTTCACAGGTGAGGACGTTGAGGTTCAGGCACAAGAATCTGATTCAAGGCCATGCAGCTGGTTTGTGCTGGGGCTGGGATTTGAACCCACATCTCTGTCTCCAGAGCCCCTGCTCTTAATTACTATGTCATGTCCCCTTCCACACATAGACTTCATTTACTGAAAAATGACCCCTCCTGCACCTGCTACCCTGTTCACCTGCTACCCTGGTAACAAAGCTGCTTCCGCCAGGAGGATCACAAAATGAGTTTCCCCTGAAAAGCCTGAAGAAACCTTGGGAAGCAAGGACGAGGAAGTCACAGGAGATGGAATGAACGCTCCCTCCGTGGCAGAGAGAGGGTGAGCCTGATGAAAATGCGCCAAAAGTTAAGATGGTCAAAGTGACGGGGAGGAAACGTGTGGGCTCAGTGCCCCTGGACAGAGTTGTCACCAGGCCATAGCCTGGGGAAGGCAGACTGGGTGGCAGCGAGTCACAGGGACGGGAGAGCTCGTGCGCCTTTGATTCGGAGGGACTCGCACCTCCCAGTGGTCCGATAAACAGTTGCGTTCCCATCCAGACTTAGTCTCCCAGGGAAGACTAGTGCAGTGACCTATCCCCCATCCATGGGCTGTATGTTCCAAGACCCCCAGTGGATGCCTGAACCACGGATAGTATAAACTATGATATTCCGATACATGATACCTGTAACAAAGTTTAATTTATAAATTGGGCACAGTAAGAGATTAATGATAACAATATACTGCAATATAAAGTATGTGGATGGCTTTGGAGCCATTACTAAGTAAAATAAGTCATTTGAACAGGAGCCCCACAATTCGGTGACAGTCAGTCTGATGACTGAGGTGGCTCCTAAGTGACTAACGGGCAGGTAGCGTGTGCAGCGTGGATATGCTGGACAAAGGGATGATTTCTGTGCCGCGCAGACAGTGCGAGATTTCATCACACTACTCAGAATGGAGCGCAGTTTAAAACATATGAATCGCTTATTCTGGAATTCTCCACTTAATCTTTTTGGAGCACACAGTTGACCACGGGAAATTGAAACCTCAGAAAGTAAAACCGTGGACAAGGGGAACTGCTCTCCCTCCTGGTATTGACCCTTTCATACCAGCGAGGGGCTATAGCCGCTTACAAGTAGCCAGATGCCCATTCTGAGCTGCCGGAATGGAACCAGGATGAGGAAAGGGTTAGCTAGGCCTTCCTGGGTGTAGCTGGCACACCTGTTCTTCAATTGCATTGGAGAAGGGAGTTCATAGAGTTCAGTTATAGGAATCTGTAAAGTGAACTAATTCAGAGGCGTGAGCATTTGTCATCGGGGCCTGGAGCCAAAGGACAGACTACGGAATGCTTGCCTGCTTGCAACCACATGGGGAGGGGAGCCCAGAGCAAAGCAGAGTCTGAGGTCTCCGGAACCTGCATTGAGCGGACACTCCCCTTGGTTGCCCTGACAACAGGACCTCATCCCATTTTTCAAAAGATGCTTCATGTGGAAAAGCACACACGTACAAATAAACAGTAGGTCAGTGCAGAGCGACTGTCAGGGCGGAGTTTGGGAGGGGTTTGTGTCAGAGATGAAGGATCAGACCGGTAAGAGAAAGAGCTGTGGTTCCGGGTAAAAGAGGTGATGTTCTTGGGATGCCTCGCGTTCCGCAGGCCTGTTGTGTAGGGTGACGTCAGGGTAAAGAATGAACTGTCCATCTGTGGTTTTATGTCGCTAATCTCTCCCTCCTGATGCCCTCGCCGTATGGAAGGACAACCCTGAGAAGCAGAGTGGACAGGTTTCCATTTGCGGTCTTCCTTTGTTCAATTGGTGGAATTAGGACGGGATGGTACAATCCTACCAGGTCCACAGCACACTCTCCCATGAGTTTTTATTGGGACGGCCTTTTGCCAACCCCAAACTTAGTCCCCAAGTTACTTCTAAGATGAGTTGTCATAAGAAACAGTCCATTAAGGAGCCTCTCAATTTTTTTTAACATGTGTTTTAGCACCTACTATGTGCTAGGGTCTGGGGATACAGCCATAAATAAGATACACGGAGTCTCACAGAGCTTATATTCTAGCCAGGACACACTGCCAGGAAGCAAAAATCAGCCAAACACTTCTCTACTAGAGGCCCGATGAACGAAATTAGTGCAAGAGTAGGCCTTCCTTCACCCCCGCTGCTGGCACTGGCTTCCCTCTGGCACCCAGGACCCAGGTTTCCCTGGCAGCCGCAGCTTGGTCTGGAAGGAAGTCCGGTCTAATTAGCATATTATGCTTTTATTATTATAGATAAGCATGAGGAGTCCTGTAGGATAAACCCAAGGCACTATAAGAGCAAGAGACTTTGACCTGGTCTTGGGTCTGAAAAGGCCTCCCTGGGGGAGGAATACCGAGGCTTATACCTTCGGCAGTTTAAGGGGTGGAAAGAGTGAGACTGGCCCCCCAGCAAGGGAGGTGGCAGGAGGAACAGATGCCGCTGAAGAGTTAAGCAGGGGCAGATCCCACCAAAAAGGAGCCTGTCTGCTTTCAAGAATAGATGTTCATCCTACGAGAAAGAGTTCCTTACTTTTCTCAGCACCGTGGGTCATAGAAGTGACAAGATTCTCCTTTTGTATTGCTTGCTACAAAGGGTAGACCCAATTCTATACCAACTTGGAACATGACCATGGGACTTGGCATTTGCATTTTTAAGCTTATTCCTGCTTAACTGGGTCCCTGCACTTGTTTTTCTAACCTACCCTCCATATTTTATTTATGCTATCCAGTTATTTCCTGTACCTATTATAACATTTTAAAAAAATCCTTTCTGGGATAAGATGAGCTAAAGATCAAATAAGTCTAAATATTATGATAGCTTCTTCATTCGTCAGTCTTGGTCAGTGCCCAAGTTCCCAGTTACATTCAAAGGCGACCTTCACGTTCCCACTTTTCTGGAGGGCAAGTCATTTAACTTCAATGTATATTTAGAGGCCTCTAAGTTTCATAGAAAGACTGGTGTCCTTGGCTTTAGAAGATGCGAACATGATCATCACTCCAAGTTGAATGAGAAGAGATAAGGTAGGGGAGAAAGGAACTAGAACAAGATTTGCGTCAGGGTGATCAGAGAAGAAAGGAAGAGAAAATAGTGTTCAGAAGTTCTGGATGTTTCTGAGTCCACTAAATCTCAAAGTAACTACATTTCTACTTCCCCTTCATCTTCCTGATAATCCCCACCCCAAAGCCTCTGGTAGGGTCCAACCCAGGAGGCATATGTGTCAGGTTAGGGTAAAGGGAGCCACGGTGGCCCAGAGTGGGGTGAGAAGGACATCTGAGTGGGAGAAGGGATGCTTGCAGAATATTGAAACCAAATCAATATTTGGAAGACAGAAATATAAGGTCAGGAAGAAATATATGTCAAACCCCGTGAGTTCCAATAGTTACTTTTAATTTCAGGATCTGGGAGTTTAACATTATCCAGCTGGAACAGAGAAGTGTAATGCAGAGGCCCAAGAGAATGAAAGTCCTCTTTTGACTAACTAAATATTATATAATTTTATTAATGTATGTGAGGCAAAAGATGGGTTTCATGGTAAAATATGTAAGTAAAACAAATATTTTATAAAGAAAAACCTGAAAAAAATGAGTTTCAAAAAATTTTTCCTAAAGAACTATAGTTAAGAATAGCCCATGAACCATAACGTGCTGGGCATTTGGATTGAACGATGGTGTCTCTGATTAGCTTTTAACAAACATTTTCACTTCAGTTATCCAAACGAACAGATGTTGTTGGAATGCTTTGAAAACCAAAAAGGTGTGTTCTCATTTTACTAGCAACAATATTAATGCTTCTTTAAAATCCCGGGGACCTTCGGGGGGGCGGGGGGGAGGGGGTCACTGCGTAAGTTATATAAATGTGTAACCACTATGCTGGAGTCTTGCAACTGTGATGCTATTGACCACTGTAATTGAAAAAAATAATTTTTTAAATGAAATAAAATCCAGGGGCCAATAATTCACATTATTTCATGAACACATATTGCTTAATTTTCAAAGAAGATCTCATAATGTTTTATTTCTTAAAACTAAAGACCATTAGAATTCAAGGATAAAGCAGAGAGCAGATTGAGTCACAAAGCGTTTGGAAACCCCTCCCCAGCATTCTGACCTGTTGTCGGTGACGTCATAATGTCCTGGCTAGTTACAGGGCCTGCCGGCACCTGGAAGGAAACTCCGAGAGACACGGGACATTGGCGATCAATCACATCGTCCCAATGAATTTCATATTGTTTATTTGTTTATCTGGGGTTTATTCCTCAGAGATTAGTAACTTGACTCCCAATAAGGAAGGTGGGTAAGCATTGGAGGCTTTCACAGACATTATCCTCGAAAATTGACGTGTAGCAATTTTATTGTTGGAAATATGGTACAGTTTAGAAGTTAAGTCTCTGCCTCCAATCCTTTGTGGAAAAAATGGAAGTCCTTCAAAGAAATTAACGAATGTCTGATCTACGGTGTGTCCTACTTTTTTTCAGAGGTTTATATGGAACCTTTAGTTGATGAAGAACATAAAGAAGAAATTAAGCATAACATCCCTTATGATGATAAAAATGACCATCATTTTAAAGAGGAAAAAAACTGTAAGTATTTATCGTAATACATATACACGAACTGATTTTATTGGTTTGATTTAACTTTTTTAAAAACTATAATCACATTATTTTCTACTACTTAAATTTACCTTATAGACATTTCAGTGTGTAAAATGAAATTTTTAATTTCTGCGACTTTTTCCTGAGATGTTATGAAGTTTAACAAGGTTATCTTGGTAATTGTCTATAATTAACATGGGCTCCATTGTAGCATTATGGTTACTTATTCACATGAGTAACAACTAACTTAATTCTATGGTGAGATAACCAGGATTTATTTGGAGTTGTGTATGAGTTTCCTGGGGCTGCTAAAACAAAGTCACACAAACTGGGTAGCTCAAAGCAACAGAAATGTATCCTCTCACAATTCCAGAGGCCAGAAATTGAAAATCAAATTTTGACTCTCCCACGCTCGCCCCAAAGTCTTTAGGGGGGAAGGTCTCTCCTGGCCTCTTTTAGCTTCTGGTAGCCCCAGGCATTCCTTGGCTTGTGGTAGCAGAACTCCAATCTCTGACTCATTTTCACGTGGCATTCTTCCTCTGTCGCTGTGTCCAAATTTCCCTCTTCTCATAAGAATGCCATTTACATCGGATTAAGAGCTCACCCTATTCCAGTGTGACTTCATCTTAACTAAATCTGCAATGACCCTGTTTCCAAATTGGGTCATATTCGAGGTTCTAGGGGTTAGGACTTCAACATTTTTTTCCGGGGTGGGGGAGTGACAAAATTCAACCCATAGAAGATGACTTTAAGGTGTGTGGAATGCCCATTAAACTTAATTCACCATTCCTCATACAGCTTTCTCTCCAGGTCTTTATAACATCCACCATTATAAAAAGTGAAAAGTTCCTAAGAAACTCTTGTTAAAAATTCTTTTACATTAAGATTAAATCTAGTTATTCTGGGTTCTTTATTAGTATTAATCAAAGAAAAATACATATACAATGAAGTACTTTGAAAACTATAATCCATACATTGTACTTCTATTTTTTTCTTTGATGAATTATTATCCCTCTTTCAAATGTAAAAAAAAAAAATACAACAAAACAAAAGCACCCTGATGCTCAGAGAGATGGTTCATAGCTACCACGGAGCTGAGTCAGGAGTGATGCCAAGTCTTCCACCACCAGCTTCCCCCCACAGGGTGCAGTCATTCCTTTCCAGGATGTACCTCCACTTGAATTAACCAAAG